>NC_045758.1:147500-447500 GCF_009193385.2 Nasonia vitripennis
GAAGAACAAAAGCAGCTCCGGCGCGAAACGAGCGGCCCGAAAATTGCTTAATCGTGACGCGAACGAAATTTCCGAATTAAATTACACGTGTGCGCTGACCCGCGCGGATACTGCACCTGTGCGCAGCCGAGGCCGGAAATGACGAGGCGATCGGGGTTGCCCACCGGCGCGCGCTCGCGCGCTTGTTAAGAAATAGAGGAATATACACGCGATGATAAGCCGCGCAATAATAAGGAGGCGCGCGGAATATGGCGGGGGCCGATCGCGAAGAAAGGCCCATCACGGGCAGAGGGAAAGTCGGCTTGCGAAAGAGCGCGCACCGCAATTTCGGCTCATACCTATAATGCGCGCTTTGCCTTGACCCGTTTTCAAAACCCTGCTCTCGACTGTTCAGGCGCAGAGCGTTACGCCGAGGCTCGGCTGCTACGGAATTATCGCGGGCGGCGCACGCAAGCTCGCGCTCCCGGCGTAATCGCCGGGCGAGCTAATCTCTCCCCGCAGTCCGGCTCGCGATCGGCTTTTCCGACTGCCTTTTCCCCGGCTCCGGCCGGCTCTGGCATTTCTCGATTTCTCACGCGATGCTGCCTCCGCGAGCTGTTGGTTGCGCCTTTTTCGAGAGTAAGTATATTCTACTCTACTCTCGGCGACGAGATTATTGCTCAACGCTCATCAGCTCCGCCGGCCAATTTATCTCGGCAACTTTTCAACTCCTGCGGACGTCGATAGGCACTTTGCGGGCCGCGGCGAGATAAAAGCGCGCGGGCCCGTGAAAAGGTTCGGGGCCCGCAAGTGTACGCGGTCACGCGACGCCTCCCGTGCACTCGCGGCAACAAAGAGCCTACTTGCGACGATCGGCGTATAGATGACCTACCGGCGCACAAAGCCGCCTTAAGTCTCCCTTCTCGAGCGAAAGCGCGATGATCGATGCGCTCCTCTCGTCTAATCAGCCGTCCTAAAGCGACGGATTTATGAGTCGGCGGCGATAGTGCCGCAGTAGACGCGGCGCACGCATAGCGGGTAAGTGGCGGATAATCATGGGTTTGAGCCCGGCCGGGCCGATTTTTATAAGCATTTAGAGCCGAAATCGGCCGAATCGGAGAGCGAGTGCGAGGGCCGGATGGGCCGTAATAGCGGCGCGAAGCGGAGAAGAGGCCTCACGCGTAATGAGTCGGAATTAAATGCTGCACGCGCAGCCGGTCCCGATCCGAGGCGTTACGGGCGAGCGAGGGCATAATGCGAATGACACGCGTGCACTTTGTCGGCGGCTGGCGGAACGCGAAATCGCCGCGCCGATGGCATGATGAATATCATTACTCTTGCAGCAGCAGCAGCAGCAGCAGCTCGCACAAAGGGCATCGCGCGCTGGCATTTCCTGCCGCGCACGTATGGGGATTTTCGAAAAGCGTTTCTGCGAATGAAATTTTCAGGAGCCGTAATGACGGTAATGACGCGCCGAGATAAGCGGGCAGGTGTCGGAGCACGCGAGCTCCCGCGCGCAAAGAGTCGCGCCTGATTGAGACGCCGACAAAGAGAGCGAGCGCTTTGCGTAGATTAAACGCGCGGCGCGACCTCGATTTTTCTCAGAGCCGCGCGGGCCGGTAAGGCAGGCCGCTGCCAGAAGCTCGCGGGGGGATTCTCGGGCGCGCTTTATACGGCTAATAAAACGCGCGCACGGCAGCCGCCAACGAAGGAGCTGCGGGATGGGAAGGTGAGAGGCAGAGGCAGACAAGAAGAAGGAGCTGCTCGCGTAAGAGCAAAGAAATTAATAGCCATAAAATATGAATAGAAATTAGCAGGTTCGGGCTGGCGTGACGCGTTTGCTCGCTCATTTCCTTTCGGCGCGTTGAAAAACAACAAAACAACGCAAAATAGCCCGGCGCGGCCGAGCCTGTAATTTACTCGGCTGCCGCCGCCGCCGCAGCAGCAGCTCGGTTATATACTCGCTCGCTCTCTCTCTCGCTCTCTCTCTCCAGTCTCCGCCGGCGGAGCGATGCTCTCTCCTCCGTCGTCGCGTCGCCCTCTTCGCACTTCGCCTTCCATCGCGTGTGTGAGCGAGCGGCCGATGTACTTTCGAAAAGTCTGCGCGTAATCGGCCTGCCTGCTCTCCGACAGATATGACTTTCCGCAAATTTCCCATGCAAGGTGCCCCCCACCCCCCCACGCTCCTGGAAGCTCGCTCGAGAGCTTTTCACGCGATGCCGCGCGCTTTTCCCTAATGGAAACGGCGTTATTTGATTAGAGCCGATCGCGCCCGCCCGGCTTCTCGGAAGGCTTTCAGCCGAGCTATTACCGCGTCAAATCTCGCGCGCACTACCGCCTTTCCCCGCGACGGAGAGCGAGGAAAGCCGCGAGATCATTGGCATTCCTCGCGCTCGCACACACTGCACGCGCGCAGCTCCAGGCCACAGGCCCATCATCATCATCATCATCATCATCATCGTCGTCGTAGTCGTCGTCGTCGTCGTCGCACGGTAGGGTATGGAGGTAATGATCCGGTAATGACCCTGACGCCTTTCGCTCGCGGAGCTGCGAGCGAGGATATTGAAGCCTCCGATTCTCCTCCCTCTCGCGCTCTCGCCGCGGCGGCGAGGCCTTTGTTTTGCGTTTTAAACGGCAGTTATTAGCTCTCATCTCCCTCTTGCCGACCCTCCCCTTCTCCTTCTCGCTCCTCTTCTTCGCCCGCTTCTTCTGCTTCTCCCGCAGCGCTTCTTCGCGCTAATGGGGCCGCGCGGAAAAAGGAGCATCCGCCGGGTGATGGGATTGAAAATCCCATCGTTCGGGATAGAGAGATTACGCGGGAGGCGCGCGATAGCCCATTTTATTTCCGCGCGGGCATTTTCGGCGGCTGCAGGAAGCGGGCCTCCGCGACTAGCCGCGGGAGAGGAGAGCCGGGGAGACGGAAGCCGAGGGTGCTGTGCCCTGTGCGCTGTGCGCTGTGCGAGAGCCGAGGCCGACCGAGTGGAAGGCGAAGGAGCGAGGCTCGAAAGAGCGGCAGCGGTAATGACAGGCCAGCCGCTCTCGAAGCTAATATAGATGAATGCCCGGCCGCCGCCTCCTCCTCCTCTCGTGGCCGCGAGCACTGCGGAGATCGCGCGCGCGCGCGCGCGCCGGCGAAGCGCGAAAAAAGAGCGAGAAGCGAGCGAGCAAAAAAGCCGCGGGAGCTCCCACCCCGGCTGATGCGCGCCTAAAGAGGCTGAAGCAAAGGCATCTATCTATCAGCGCTGGCGCGAAGTGGGCGTTGCGCATGCGCGCGGCCCGCTCTCTCATTAACTCGCCGAGCCGCCACCGCCGCGTCGTACACGCGTATATAGGACGCGCGGAAGGTGCAGAAAGAGAGCTAGGAGAGAGCGAGGGTCGGGGAAGGCCACCCGTCCAGCCGTTTCGACGACTTCCGAGCGCTTTCCGGGCGATTTTCAAATCGAGCGAAAATCAATCTCCCTCCTCCGGGCTGGAAAAAATTAATTGCGTTTTAATGGCGCGCTTTGCGCGATTCTCACGAGCGGCGAAGAGGAGGAAGAAGGGGGAAGACGGGGGAAGACGGGGGAAGACGGAGAGCGGAGGAAGGCGAGTCGAGGGCCGATACCGGCGAATCGATGCTGTAATTCAAACGAGCCGGATCGAATGGCACTTTGCACGCTCTCGCTCCGAGCTCTCGGGCTTTATGAATCTCCGAAATAGAGGGAGACCGGGGCGCATTATTAGCCGCCAAAAAATGAAAGGCAAGAGCCGCTCTCTCTCTCACTCTCTCTCTCTCTCTCTCCGTTTAATTTTCGCGCCGGCCCCTCCGGAATAATAAGACGCGCACAATGCGCAGCGCAGCGAAAAGCGATCCGGGCCGCGTCTCGCGTTTCGCCAATTTCTCATTTCTCGGCCGGGCATACTGGTGCCGGCTCGGGCGCGCCGCACGCCAGTTCTCGAGGATGTGCATCCAGCGGCGGCGCGTATTGATTATGCCGTCAGCCGTCGGACGCGCGCGAGAAAACTCGCGAAAGTGAGATATCCGCCGGCGCTCGTCGCGTGAGAAAGCGGAGCGATCGCGAGCGAGCGTTTGCCGCGCTTGTGCGATCGACTTTTAACGCGGCGCTCTCCTCCTTTTTTCCGGGCGTCTGACGTCTCGATCGGCCGCCGACTTTCCGACTCTTCCTCCTCGCGCGCTCTCCTTTCGGCCAGGGGATAGAATCGCGCGCGCACAAATCATCTCGAGCGTAAAACCGTCCGCTTCGCGCATCTGCGCGCGAGCGGATAAATTAAGCGCGTACATGCAAGCCAATAATAACAGCCAATTAACCCCTAATTAAGAAAACTCGCTCATCGAGAGCGGATGCAGCGTTTCGTTTCTCGCATTTCCGACGTCGACGAACAGCGCGCTGGTCGCGCGGGGACGACTCGCAACGCGCGCAATGCGCAGTCGAGGAGCGGGCAGGTGCGCGCTCGAACAGCGCGAGGCCCATTTAGCGCGTTACACAAACCAGGCGGGCGCGCGAGAGATGCGATTTAATCGCGCATAATTTAGCGGGCGCCTACATCCGAGCGTCGTGAGCGCGTTAACGTGTGCGTGTGTGTGTGTGTGTGCGCGCAGAAGAAACTCACCGGTCAAAGTCCGTTAGCCGAGACGAGTCCCTGAAGCCTTTGGCGAACGGATTGCTGTCGATTTTCAGCTTCGTTATCTGAAAGCCATTCGTGGAGAGTGGAATTTTAATGCCCGCGCTCGTTCCTCGGAATAAAGCTGAATGGAATTAAAGTGGGAATACTGACCAGCTGGTTTTGGTAAGCCGTCACTGCCGTGAAGATAGACTCGGGGAAGATGAAGGTCTTGTGCTCCTCCTTCTCGAGATCGGTGATAGGGGCGTTCGAGTTGTTCCTCATCCTGACCAAGTGTATCCTCGGCTGGTATCGGTGCATCGAGTTCAGGATTATCTGCAAAGCGAAGCGAACGAGCCGTTAATGGAGAGCTGAATTTCGCTCTGCCGATTCATCGCGTCGCTTCCGGGGGATTAGGCCTGCGCAAACAGTCTTCTGGAGCGCACTCTGGATAAATTTTGCGTGTCGATAGCAGAGGGTCGGGAAAAGCGTAACGAGAGCCTGCGCGTAGGAAAAACAAGAAGGTCGCGCTCGTCTCGAGTCCGTTTCGAATTTATGGTAATAAGTGGCCGCGCGCACGCACCGGCTCGGCGAACGATAATTACGAGCGTTTCAGCGAAAAACTTGGAGCGATCGGCGAAGCGACGACGAGCGTAATTGTACGGCGCGCTGCGCCGATCGAGCGAAGGACGCGGCGATTAGGTAAACAGGAAAGACAAGCGCGCCTTACACTTGTCATCTATACGGACTGCCCCCACCGCTCGCCCGCGGAGCGAGAAAAGCCGGCTCTCATTGTGTCAAAACAGGCGGGCCGAGTAGGCTCTCGGCTAATAATAAAGCAGCGCGGCGCGGAATTATAAAATCACAAAATCATAAAATCATAAAATCATAAAATCATAAAATCATTTCGGACAGAAATCGACGCTATTTCACCGCCCCCTCGCTTCCTCTCTTAATAATTCCGTAATAACACCTTCCTGTCCGCGGCATAACTCTCCTCGCGCCTTTGAATAATTCCTCGGAGCGCGCGCGCGCGCGCGCGCGGCTATAATTAGAAAATTTCGGGTTGCGCGCGCTAAAGCGAAAAAAAAAGGGCCCGGGCCGATAAACCCGGCTAAGAAATGGCCTCTCTCCACGCGAGCGGGCTCGCTGCTCACCCTTTTCCTCGTGAAAATACGGCCGAGCTGCGCCTATGATACGCGCGCGATTACCGCCGCGTTATTCGACTGCTGCAGGTGCCTGGAAAGGTCCGGCTAAAATGAGCGAGCGAACGCACAGCCGGCGCTGGGATCTGATAAACCTGTCAGGCATCCACTGCCGTCCGGATAACTCACTCCGGCTCTCGAGATGCGGCGATTTGCATTTTTCGGATAGCAGCCTGTTTAGACGGATGACTTTGGAGATTTTCGGGAAACACGAGATACGGTGTCGGCTAAGTGGGCCGAGATCGGTATCGCCGCGCGCTCTACGACGACGCACGCGAGCGACCGATCGCAGCATGCCCGAGCCACCCATTTTCCTTTTTCCATGCGGCCCTCGAGATCGATTATTAGCCGCGCAATCTCGCTCGCGAGGCATGCGAGTTTCCGAGCGCGACTTTTTGCGATCCCTAATTGTTGACTATACGAACGGCGAGCGCTCGAGCGCGCTTCGCGGAAAGAGATGCAGAGTGCAGGCGCCTTTTCCCCTCCGCGCGGCCGGGGAATTAAATTCAATGTCGAACGCGCGGGCTAATTAAGGCGGAATCGGGCATTTACATAAATTACCGATAACGCCTGAGCGCGCACATCGCGCGGCGGAGGTGTTGCTCAACACGAGCGTTTACGCCGTGCAGGACGATGAAATTGTAGCGTATTTTTGCTGTTTGCGCATTGGAAAGTCGGCAGCGCCTCGCTCGTCGCGCATTGCGATAGAGAGAGAGGGAGAGAGAGAGAGAGAGAGAGAGAGAGAGAGAGAGAGGATAGTAGAGAGGAGGCAGGGGAAGGCAAGACGCGCGGCTGCGGAGATCTCGACTCGTCGATTTGCATGCGGCGATTTATCAAACAACGCGCGAGCCGTGTAATACACGTTGATAGCGGCATTAAGCGGCCGATTTGCCTCGGCTTTTTTGCTCTGCCTCGCTCGAGATTTCGCGCGCGGCTCGCGCGGATAGGAATTCCTTTTTTCAGCTCCTCGTGCGCGCGCAGAAAAGCCAGCCGGCTATTAAAGCATTAGCCCCGTTTATCGAGCGCGCACAATAATCAGCTGCGCGGCGGCACTTACGCAAGCGCGGCTGCCTGCTCGATGGACCGCGACCGAGAAATGCAAATCGCAGCTTTCGTCAGACGAGTTTTTGCGAGCTGCGGAGACGCGCGCCGGGATCGAACGGGAGCAACTGACTGGCGAGTGGTCTGCGCGCTTTCGGTGCTCGGCGCTACCGGGCATACGTGCGAGTTGGCTCTCGCAGCTCTTTTCGAGCCGCGAGCGGGGCCTTGGACTAATGATATGTGCATTTAAATCAGTGAGACGCGCCTCGATTCTCTCGACGTTTTCATTGATCGCGTCGGAGGAAATTTGGAGAGCGCAGCGCGAGGATTAGTTGCTTTTGACTTTCTAAAAATAGACACGCGCGTCCCGCGAACAATGAAAAAAGAAATCGAGGAATTTACCGCGGCGGATTAGCGCGCGAGAACTGTTATTTCCTCTCAGCGCGCGGAGGAGCAACAATAAAGCCCGATAATTCAGGCGCGTAAGCAGATCTCCGCTCGTCGCTTTTTACCTTTCCCCCCGACCGGCGATTATTTATCGCGCGCTGCTAACCTCAGGCTCGGCATCTGCATAATTTTGTAATATCGAGAGAGCCGCGCGCGCCGGATTAGCGGACGGAGGAGGCTGCAGAAATTCGATTCCGGCGAATTGTCATCGGCGCTGATGACTCGCTGGCGTCGGTTTTAACAGCTCGTATAATAAAGTGTATTCCGATGCTGCCGCGCGAGGAGGGAGGGAATCCCGTAGATTAGCGCGCAATTTATAGCCTCCGCTGCTTAACATATGTAAATATATGTACCGAAGAGTCGTCGCGCGAGGCTCACGCGGAGGAAGGATAGATGGATATAAGAAGAGGCGAGCGGGCATCTCTATTTTAATCCTCGAAAATTATGAAAAATATACGACAGCGGGAGAGCGAGAGGTGGAGAGCCACGACACTTACGACACTTACGACACTTACGACACTTATCACTCGTCGTCGCGCGAGGCTCACGCTGAAAGCCGATGTCAGTATATTAAGGGAGTGTTAAAACGGTCCGCGTTTTCATATATTCCGGAGAGCCGACTAGCGACTCGGCCACTTAGAGAGCGCGCAGCCCAACGGCCCCGGGTCTACGGCTCGAGTCGCAGCGCGCCTCTAATAAAGATATCTTAACGACGTGTGTTTGACGATAACGGCCGGCGCGTTTCCGCGGCCGAGTATACGCCGGAGCGCCTCGCGATATCGCGCCCGAGAGTCGAGAGTCGAGAAAGAGAGAGAGACAGACCCGGAAATGGATGTCGAATCGATGTTTGGAGAAATTTATTCCGCGTTGGAGCCCGCGCGATCGTCCTCGCGCACTTGAGCAGCTTCGACATTCTTCGGGAATTTATTTTTATTCCTTTCGCTCGATAGAGCCCCCTTTGAGTTTTATGGATGTTTTCGCTAATTGCAGCTCGACTCGGATGTAAATTGTAAAAGACGCGCGAGCGCGCAATGCCTGAAAAAGTCGGATTAGCATTCGCGCGGAATTACGCAGCGCATTTCGCTCTCGTCCCCGGCTTCTCGATTTCACCGCAAATATTACATCTGCGTACGATTGTGCGCGCAGGCAGGGGCGAGGGACATTGCTCGCGAGATCGTGAGAACGCGTTTACACGGGCCGCGAGAGAGAGAGAAAACTAGCTCCCATGCACCTAATTTCATTAAGTCACCGAGCGTAACACGACACTAGTGCGCGCTGCAGCCGAGCCACTTTTTCCGAGCCGCGCGCGCGCGTAATCGACTTGTTCGCGCGCGCATGCGCCCGTGCGTGCAGGGAACTGGGAAGAGAGCACTGCGCGGATCGAAGGAAACTCGTCGCTCGCCGCGTCTTGTATAAACTGCGCTCCTGTGCCTCCGCAGCTCGCGTATAATTGATTTCGCAGCAGCGCGCGCGCGCTTCATATCTCGCACCCGAGGCAGGCTTTTGGACCACCGGGTAGATCGGGTGTACAGGTAGTCGCCGCGGCGGGGGTCTCGCTCGCTCGCTCCTATAATATCGCGTCATACGAAACGATGAAATAGTGGCCGAGCGCGCGCACGCAGGAATGCGAGTGTATAAAAGAGAGAGAGAGAGAGAGAGAGAGAGAGAGAGAGAGAGGGGGGGGGGCGGCCGAGAGTCAGTCGACTGCTCTCGCTCCACTCGAACCGGAACTCTCGGATTCTAGTGCGCCGCGCGTGCAGTGCGTGCAGCGCGATGCGTAAGAGCCGCGAAATCCGACTGAAAAAAAAAGAGAGAGAAGAGAAGACTCCCGGCCCCGTAACTCACTCGCTCGCAAACTGTTTTGTCACTCGGCTTAATGTGCTAAGCTCCCCTGAGTTATTATAATAAATAAGCAGCCCTAAATCAAAGCTAAACTGCCTGGAACTTTATTAAATTTTGGACCGCCGAGATTACAGATTTACGCCCGCGAAACTGGAGACGGGAAAAGTTTACAAAATATATGTCACTGATCGGGGGAGGCGATAAAAACGCCTCGCGGCTCCTCGAAATTCCTCGGCAGGCAGCGTCGCCGCGTAACACGGTTGCCCTCTCCCGATTACACGCGTGCGCCGTACACGGGAGAGAGAGAGAGAGAGAGAGAGGCTATTTACAGAGAGCGCAGCGCCTCGCACCTTCGCCATTGTGTGTTATTACAACTGCCACGTAGCTACGCGGGTAGACAAGAGCGCGCGGTATACGCTATATTATATAGTATGTGAATGCACACACGACGCGCCTGGAACGAGGAAAGAAAAAGAAGACGCGCACGGCAGCGCAGCGAGGAGAAGGCGTGCGCGATCATCATGACAAAGGCCCCCGGGCAAACAGCCGAGCAGGCCCGCTCAATTTATTAGCTTATAGGCGAGCGAGCGACACCTACGGCCTCTCTCCTCTCCGCCCCCCCCCCCCCCCCCCCCCCCCAGGAGACTCTCACTCGTGCAGCACAGCGTGCGTCCGACGCGCGAGCGAGTCTCTCTCGTTCTCTCGTAAACTCGACGGTCTATCGCGCGATAAGCGAGAGCCCGGAATTTCGCTCGTTTAATTGTTTGCCTCCTCCTTCCTTTTTCTCAATCTCTTCGGCATTGACTCCTCGCGCTGGGCGACAAGCCGACAACCGACTGAAGGCCTTGGCCGGTTCAGCCGGTCGGTCAGTCAGTCAGTCAGTCGAGGGCCCGGCCGGCCTTCGGAGCGCGTGCCGTCGCAGGCCTTGAGCGGTGGGAGCCCCAATTGTGAGATTTCTGAGCGATCGCTTACCTGTCCGTGCTTGTCCATCTCGTTGTTGGTGAGCTTGACCTTCTCGAAGGAGACGACCTGCTTCCTCAGCTGCTCGCCCTTGAACGGCGAGTCCGGGTGCATGTAGAGCCTGGCCGGCGCCGGCGGGTCGGCCTTGCCGGCCACCAGCCACGAGCTCTTGTGGTAGGCGTAGCGGTAGCGCTTGTTGTCCACCGGCACGATGTCCATCACCACCGCGTACTGGTGCTCCGGCTTGAGCCCGCTGAACGAGACCCGACACGTCGGGAACATCCGCCTGCAACATTCGAACCATAACCTCTCCGGTTAAGCAGATGACTCGGTCGGTCGCCGATTCGCCGTTCGCGGCCAACTTCGCTCTGCGGAGTCAGACGCAGCCCGTGTCAAAATCAATCGTCTCAATCGTCTCAATCGTCTCAATCGTCTCAATCGTCTTTCACATCGTCATCGCGACGCTCGGCGGCGAGCCTCCCCCAGGTAAGAGCCGAGAGAGCCTCGACGCAGCGTTCTCCCCAGTGCCCTGACGGCGCGTCTGCTCGCTTGCAGCCCGAGCATGAGGAAGCCGGCGTGCGACGGGAGGCCGCGCGTCTGCCCGGGCGAGTGCAACCCGCGCAACGAGCCGCGGCGCGGCCGGCCGGCCGAGGTGCTGCCCTACCGGCAGGAGAACGTGCTCAACCGCAACGTCTACTACAGCCACGAGTTCGCGCTGTTCTCGAGGCAGCCGCCGTCGCCGCCGCCGCCGCCGCCTGCCCCGCGAACCGAGTCCGCCGGCCTGAGCGCGGAGGAGCGCGAGTTCCTCGAGGGACTGAGCAGGAGGATGGAGGCGCGGCGGAGGGACAGGCAGCGGTGCAGCCGCGGCCGCGCGGTCCGACGCTTCCTCGCGTTCCTCCTCTTCTTCCTGCTGCACGGCTGCATCGCCGCGCTCGCCAACAACTACCGGCAGTACCAGACCTTCCTGGCGACGCAGTTCTGCGGCTTCATCACCATCATGTTCTGGGACGCGAGCTGAGATGTGTGTACATTGTACGTGCATACACGAGCTTTCGAACGACTGTCAGAATAAAGAGCCGCCGACTTGCGTCACGCCACTCGTGAGTACTCGTGAGTATACGACTATTGCCTATCGCGTGTAGTTTGACAAATTTCAGCGAGCCCAAAGCTTCAAAGCGCCCGCCCCGGCTGTGTTTGCCCAGCCAACGAGCCGGCCAGGTGCTGCCGCGTCGCGCACAGGCGTAATTAGGCCCCGCGCTCGACAATTGGGCAACTCGATATAGCGAGCGCGTATGGCACTACATGGCGATGCGAGCTGACGTGCATGTGCGCTGCATGTGCGCTGCTTGCGTACGAGCGCATGCGCACTCGGCCGCGCGGGCACAAAGGACGCCGGCTGATGAAGGGTTCGCGTGCCGACTGTCGCGGCGCCGCGGCCGAGAAATAAGCGAGTACTTATGCGAGAGAAATTTTCTCTTGCCGCGCAACCGATAATATCGACGCACAAAGAGCACCTCGCGCGCGGATGAGCGAAGGGCGTGTAATGGCGATAACGCCGGCAATAGCGGAGTGACGTCCTCATTGTCGGCAAGAGGCCTTTTCTCTCGGTGACGACGATGACGCTCGTGTGGATGGCGATAATAAGGCCAAGAGGGGCGAAGAAGGACGTGGGAAATTGCGACAACCGAGCCGACTGCGCTGCGAGAAGTAGAGGCAGGGAATGGGAGAAAGAAAAACATAAAGGACTCCGGGGAACCTCGCTCGCTCGCTCGACCCCCCGCGGATCCACGCGCGCAAGGACACGATCCCACCTGACTGGCCGCTTCGAAATCCGGCCGGCGACGGAAAAAGGAGAGTCTCGCTCGTTCGCGGAATCTATAGCCGCGCGAATTGACACGCTCGCCTCGGTGGTCCGCTGAGGACGAGAGCCGGGCGGAAAATTTCATTAGCCGGAGAGACTCTCGCGCGCCTCGCGCTAAATCGAATGCCAACGAAATATTAAACGCCGCGCGGAGCGAGAGGAATTCCGAGCAGGACATTCTCCGGCGGTCCTTCCGGGAAGAGATTCGGAGGCGCCGGGCTCATTTGAATTTTTATGCCCGCGTGCGCGGCGGCCGCTAATTTCGCTCGTGTAAAAACGTCGTGTCGATCGGCGTGTAGTCCTTTTGCGGGAGCACGCGGTCGCGCTGCTCAGCAGCTCGTAAAGCGTTTGCTCGATAAATCGCTCCTATCTCTCGATTGACATCGCTCGGCGCGAAAAAAGTTCAAGTCCTCGCTCGCTCGGCGCTCGCTCGCTCGCTCGCTTCCTTCCTGCCTCCGCGTCGCACCTTCGCTTCGGCCTCTCCCCTCGGCTGCACGAATATATCTCTCATAATTCTGACGCGCGGTCACGCATGCCGCCGCTGCAGCGGCCTCGTCGTCGCCGGCGTCGCAGCTGCGCTCGAACTTTATTAGCATACCTATAAAAATGAACTCGCGCGCGAGCGATATAGCTGCGCAGGAGAGGGTGTATAATGGGAAACCATAAATTATATCTAGGACTCGCCGGCCCGCGCGGCCTTAAATATCTCGTAAAGCGCGAACGCGTATGCCGCAGCGCCCGCGGAAAAAGGAGCAGAGCGCGCGCCGGCTTTTAATTGTCCGCGCGCGGCGACGGCGGCGCTCATTAATCAGGGGGTGGGGCGTTACCCGTCGAACTTGGAATTGAGTCGCCCGCGCGACGATCTTTTCTTTGCTCCGGCGTTTCCCCCGTTCGAGAGGGCCGGCAATCTACGGATCTATACATCACGCGCGCACTATCTGGCTCGATCTCGTTGCTGCTTTTACTATAGTTTTATTATCGCCGCCTTCCGTTCTGGAATTGATATTTGGAGTTTCGGGCGCGATATCGCGTGTCGCGGGCGCGTCGATCAGAGCTGTTCAGAAGCATAGCTGTCTCACCTGCCGGTCTTGGTGATGATCATCTCGGTGCCGAGGTCGTTAAACTTGTCCCAGAGCTCCTTGGTCTCGAGGTGGCACTCGACGTCGCGCAGCTCCTCGCTGTTGCACATGGGCGGCGCGTGGCGGCGCTTCTTGCGCGAGGGCGCCGCCGCAGCCGCCGCAGCCGCCGCAGCCGCCGCCGGGCCCTGCTCCTCGAGCAGATCCTGGTCCAGCTCGAGGCTGGACTTGCGCCGCTTGAGCGGGTTGCCGCAGCTCGAGCCGGGCGAGACGCAGGAGGCCGGACCCTCGTCGACGCTGCTGCACTCCTCGACGTCGACGTCGACCTCCTCGTCCTCCGGGTCGTTGGTCGACTTGTCCGTCGCGACGCTCTCGACGTCGATGCCGCCCACGCTGCCCTCGATCTCGTCCTCCTCGAGCAGCGCCTCGTCCGTCACGACGGTCGCCGTCGCGAGTATGTTCAGCGGGGACGAGCGCAGACCTGCAAGTATTTAGACCACGTTATTTACCGTATGATTATGGCTGTGATAAATAATAATAAACGCTTTTTGATCGCTCGCGGCCGAACGGGGTGCTAATCGTTCGCTATCGGCGCGGGGAGGGCAATTAATCAAAACCAGTTGAAGATGTTTCCAGCTGACAAGGCGCGCGGCGAGAGACCTGCAATTAAAACGACGTGGAAATCGATGCGCGTCCGTACGTCGCCCTCATTAAAAGCCCATAAAAAGCGCGGCCATTAGCGCGTGCGTGTATCGGACAATGGGAAAAGGGAAAGCTCGAAAACGAAAACGAACGCTCGTCGCGTTGCGTAACGGCGGCGGCGGCGGCGGCGGATCCAATTTGCGATTATCGCACAGAGCCGGTAATTAGCGCTAAACACGCTTTTGAAATCTGTCTTGCTTTAATTATCCGGCCGCGGGATCCGCCAGCCGGAGATCAATTAATGTAATGCGCTGCATGGGCGTATGAAATTATTGCGCAGATGCGCAGAGACGATACGTGCGCTAGTAAGAAGGAGTCGAGTCGCTGCTGCTCCGCGGTGTGCAGCGAACAATGCCCCGCTGGAATAGGACAGCGGCTGCTTGTCAGCGCGCGCGCAATAAACATATCGCGCGTGCAGTTTACGGCCGCTTTTTTCCGCCTTGGATTTTCCGGAACGGAACCTGCACTGCAGCGCCTCCGGAGTTTGCACAGGACGGGAAGACAGGCTCGAGGACTGAATTGGCGACGAAGCCTGCGGGGCCGGACTTGGTCCGAGTTTCCAGGGAATAGAGCCATTTTTCTCCCGATAGTCCCGATCCGGGACTATCGATCGGCGGCGATTAATCTCTCCGCACCTCGGCCGCGCGCTCACGCACACTCCCGACTAGTCCCGCGCGTAACGCGATACGGGCAGGAGATGCGGCCGCGCGATATCGGCCGCACAATAAGAGAGCCCCGCGGTGCGCGCCGGGAAAAATCGAGCCCGAGGCTCGCGCGAGAGGAAAAAAGGAGGCGAGAGACCGGAGAAAGAAATGAAGAGGAATCCCGGAGAAGAGAGTGCCAGCCAGCGCTGTGTGTATACTGTATCCGCAGCCGCGCAGAGGCGCAGCCGGAGCTCGTTGATATTAATTAATGGCTCGCGCGAAACCTGTTTCCGAAGGCGCGCTCGCAGCCCGCAGCCCGCAGCTGTTGCATTTAATGCGACGCGAATTATCCGAGGATTATGCTGCCGCGATTCATAAATTCGGATTCGGGGGCTGGCTGCGTAGGAGTCGAGGATAAATTAGCGAGTTAACGAGGCTCGATTAGGTCGTCTCGAAGTTTCCAGCGAGAAGTCAGTCGCGGAGCTCGCCTGCCCGTTGGCCGGGTTCGATGCCTCGGGTTCGCGCGGAGTGCACGGTGCGCGTATCGGCGATTACGCGCTCGCAGCTGCGCCGTCGCAGCATTGTAGGCAATTTGTATCTCTTTACGGGAGCCGCGCTCTCGCAAACATTTTCTCGGCAATATTGATGCCAGCTGTTTCGAACGGCCTCACCGGCTATCGATTTCTCGCTCCAGCTCCCGCCTACCTGGAAGATTTCGCGCGCGCAGTCGGCTGATTAAGCGAGAGGGAGGCAAGCGACGACGGTCTATTCATAGCGGCTCGCACTCTCGCGCGCTGCTTCAACTGCAGGACTCGAATTCGCGAGCTCGAATTCGCGAACTCGAATTCCCCCGAAACGTCTCTATCGGCCGAGCCGAAAATAGAGCCCGAGCCGCTGAATCGTGCTGGATAAAGAAAAAGGCGAACGTGCCGATCGCCGCGGCGGAAGTCGGAGCCGGGAATCGTCGCGGATGTGTACGCGCGCGCGGTCCGTCGGGGCCGATCGTTGGAGAGTCGCTATAAGCTCGGCGCGGCACGCTCATCGAACGGCCCTTGCCGAAAATCCCGACCCGTCAATAATACCTCGCGCTAATAATACCAGGCTGCAGCGGCTCGATCGAAGGAAGCCGCGTGCGTGCGCGGGCTATTTTCGCAAATTACGCGGGGCAGAATCGCGGGAAAGGCGGCAAAAGCGGGCGGATCGAGGGGGGCAGCGGAATCGGCTGCAGCGGCTCAATCGCGACTGCGAGCGCGTTCCGCGTAATCTCCGGAGAAGCCCCGCGCGGCGCACTCGTCAATTAGAGGGCCCCCGCGAGGCCCGGCTGGTCTCGGCTCAGCACGCGCTCCCGGTATCCCGATTCGGCAAGAAACGCGAGCCGAACCGCGACCACCCAGCCTGCCCAGTTGGCTACTCACGGTGCTCGACGAGCGTCGGGCTGCTGGCGAGGTTGCAGGCCGCGGCGGCGGCCGCCGGCTGCTGATAGTGGCCGAAGCTCGGGCCCCTCGGCGCCATGATGGCCGCGATGCTAAAGTCCGTGGCCTTGTTGCCGCGCTCGCCCTTGGTCGTCGGCATCTCCTCCGCTCTCTAGATCCGGCCAGCTGTCGAGGCTCCGCACCCGCGCACTCGTTGCCGATGGCCGCGCGACTCTCGCATGTATGCTCCTGCGCTTACGTAACCGGGCGGGCTGCGCCCGTCTCTCTTTCTCTCTCTCTCTCTCTCGAAGACGACAATCCGACACTGCTCGCTGCGTGAGCCTGAGAGCCTGCCTGAGAGCTGAGAGCGTGTAGAGCGACAGCGACGCGTCTGCGCTGCCCGACTTCCCGAACTCCACTGGCCTCCTACTCCTCATCCTCCCACGATAGAGCTGCCCCCACTCCAGCCGAGCGGCGCTGCCGCTGCTGCCGCTGCGCCCGGCGATAACGGGATGCGCGCGCAGGCCCAGCGCGATGGCAAGGCAGTCGCCGGGGCGCTGCCCGGGGCGGGGCCGGCCGCCGGCGAATGGCCGCGCGCCCGGAGCCCGGGGGGCCGGCCCCCCTCGACCCGGGAGCCACGCCCCGCCCGGCTTATCATCGCGCGGCTGTGTGCGTCGCGAGTCGGGGCAGATCGATCGGCTGGCGAAGAAAAAGCGGGAGCGGCCGCTGATAAAGGCACACAAGGCCGCGCGCTCGGTAACCGGCTGCTCAGGGCGCTCCTCTTTGCGCTGCAGCCGCGGGACTCTGAGAAGACGGGCAGCTTTCGCCTTTGGGTCAGTCCGTCCGAGCGAGCCCCCGGCAGCGAGTGCTATTCGTGCTATTCGTCCCGCTGACCCCGTCGCGCCGCAGCCATAACTCAGCGGCAATTTACAGCGCGCCTGAATAACGCTCTTGCACTGCGGTCCGCAACATCATCAGCCCCGACGAGCTTTCGGCGGTTGCGCTGCGGCTGCCTCGACTAGCTGCAAGACGGGCCCGATGCGGGAGAAAGCGGCGCATCTGCTTAACCCGGCCGCGGCCAAGAATGATCGAGCGTCGTAAAGTCCGTATCATCATCGGCCCTCTGTTCGCCTAGGTTCTGGGAGCTGGTGCGCGTCCACCGGCGACTTGGAAATGTCGACTCGATTATTTTTTAGCGAGCCGTTACGGAGCGAGCTTCTCGATCGATCAAACGCGAGCATAAAGAAGCGAGCGAGTTTGAGGACCCTCGGAGAGGTGCTCGATAGATTTACGGCGCGCACTTAGGCGGCAGCGTCTCCGGCTCTGCCCCCACCCCTTCCTACTGAGCCTCCTTTATTATACTAATTTCTCTCGGGCACGTCAAAATACTTTCTCCCGCTCTCCGTGCAGCTCGATCTGGCGTGTGTAGCGGGAGAAGGAGCCAGCGCTTTCTTTTCCAGCGGCGGAATTCTATTGGACGCGCCGAGTGCCCCCGTAGTCGCGCGCATAAAAGGCCTCCCGGTTTTATAAAATATATGAGAGAGGGAGAGAGAGCGGCACAGCGGTGCTTCCCCCCGCGTGCGATGCTGCCGCTCTTCCTGCACCCTCTCGCCCTTTCTCCGGGCCCTGCGCTGCGGCTGCTTGCTCTCGACTATCCGCTCGATCCGCGGCACGACGAGTCGCGAGGCCTTGCTCGGATCGGCCGCGGGTTATCGCCTGCGCGTTCAGCCGAAGATATATCTATAGACGGCTCGGAAATGGTTTCTGCGGCGAACCACCGGGAAGCCAAACACGCTCTTTGAACAAGAGAAAGCGAGAAGCTATAAATCATTTTTTCCCCCGATCGCAGTGCGGAAGGCCGACTTCGCGGGCCGCTTTTTACCTTGACGTCTGTTGACTCAACTGCGGTGGATTTTGACGTCGCTCGAACTTGTTTCTCGGGAAATTCGGGGATATCGACCGCGGCTCGATTTACGACGCGCCTTTCACGGCCGCTCGAGGGATGTTTGGTGAAAATTGCTGCTGGTAGCCCGGCCCATTGAGCGAGCCATTGAGGGCCTGCCTGCGTCCGTTGTGTCCGTCGGCGAGACAGCGCTGGCCGTAAATATCGCCGGGATTGCGCTACCGAAGCGTCAAAGGCGAGCTGCGAGATTATTTTATTGGCCGGAACTTTGTCCGCCGCGTCCCGGCTTATTACGACCATCCTAACGACTTTTGCAAAATATCGTAAAGTTAATTTCGTAATGCACTCGGCCCGGCCCTGCGGACGCCTGAGTGATCGGTGAGAGGCCGTAAAGCGCCGCTAACGAGCTGCGTACCTGTTGACTCGGATTTCAGCGAATCGAAGCGGCAAAAGTCCGGCAAAAGTGCGGCAAAAGTGCGGCAAAAGTGCGGCAACTTTCTCGGGCAGTAAATCAATCGCGCGCAGACAGTAGCGCCGCGCATAATGGGCCGCAGGAGCGATCTGGTGCGACTCCGGCCGCAGCCCGGCCAAAAATCAAACCGCCAACCGTCTCTCTCGACTCTACTCTCCTTCTCTGCCGGCCCCCCGCGAGGCTGCGGATGCGCTCCGCGGACACCGGTCGCACGCAGCGCGCAAACCCCAGCAGCGACCGCGTCGCTCGGTGAAAGTTTAGAGCGGAGTCAAGTTTTCGGGAGTAGGTGAGCAGCCGCGTGTTTTCGAGCCTCCGGCCGCAGCCCAGCGGGCCGCGCTCTTTCTCTCGCGGCGGGCTGACCCGATCGGCCAGTTTTTCTTTCTCCCCCCTCCCCCCCCCCCCTCGGGCAACGCGGAAGGTAGGCACAAGGCGCTCTGGACGTACACGTATATTATAATAAACCGGGAGGACAGACGCGGGGACGAGAAGAAGGAGCAGCGAGCCGCTGGCTCATTCATCATCGCGGCCCGCGCAGGACCGGAGGTGGGAGCGGAGCAGAGCTGCAGCCGCGGCCACCCACGCCGGCTGCGGCTACCCGCACGCACGTACCGCAATAACGCGCGCAATCTCGCCGAGCCGAGCCATTATTACGAGCGCTAGCAGGGAAAAGTCCCGCTGTCGTCGCGATCGGAAAAGGGAAATCCGCCGCGACGCGGACACGGACAGCCGCGCGCGTACGGCGCTATTATGTAAATATACTTGTAATTGCCATCGCAGGCGTCCCGGCGCGGGTGGTCGCGCATGTGCTGCGCGTAGCTCTGCGCTGACGTATTACTTTTCTCGCCCCTTCCGGTGCGAGCTCTCAATTCTCCATTTCCAGAGTCCAGACGTGTATCTATACTCGGGAGTCGGGAGTAGCACGTGTTCCGGCCGCAGTTTAGGAAAAATCCGAGTGGGATGTTCGCAGCTTTGTGCGAATTTCTCGATCGTTTTGCAGGACAGAGCTGCGGATTCGGGAATGAGCTTCGGGCATAAATAAATATTAGAAGCGCGAAGAAAGGGGGAGGCGCATCCGCGCGCGCTGGCTCAGCAGGTTTTCTGTCTCCGCGACGCGCGCGAGGGAACAGAAAGAGGGCAGCCCGGCGCAGCAGAGCGCGGGTATCTGATTGAATTTGAAATACGGGCCTGCGCGAGAGCTGGCGTCGATTAGCATTCGGGACCCTGCGTCGACGCAGCAGGCTCTGACGCGCGCATCTGCGGAATTTTATCGGGCGACGTTTTCAACGAGTGCAGCTCCAGTCGAGGCATTCGTGAGAGAGAGAGAGAGAGAGGACAGAGAAGCAGAAGCCGCTCAGATAAGATTGAGCAGCGCTCTTCCCTCCACTTAGAGGCACTATCGCAACAAGCGGCGCGCATTAGCCTAAGTACGCGCGCATGGTTTATTCATGCGCGCGGTAACACGTGTCGGCTGCTGCCGCGCGCGCCGGGCCCCTTTATTGAATAGCGCGTTATTAGCTCCTACGCCCGGCCCGGCCCACGCGCTGCGAGCCTCCGCTGCTCTCGCTGGATCCGTGAACAAGCCCCGCGAGAGATAGAGAGCGCGCCTCCGTCTGCTTTCCCTCGGTTTTTCCACGAGCCCTCGCGGAAGAGCTACTTTTCGTCTGTCAGCGCGCTCCGATGCTGCACTCCGGAGCCTTTGAACTCGCCTCGGCGAAAACCATTGTGTCCCCGCGCTAATTGGGATACGTATACAGCAGTCGAAATCCTACGCGTTATTTATTTAAGTGCGAGAAGGAGCAGGAGAAGGACGCGCTGGCGCCCCGCTATTTGTTATTCTAATGCGGCCCGCATTATATATTCAGCGTGGGCGGCTCCGAGTGTGAAACGCGCTGTCGGATCGCTGGATTCCCGGTAATTCTGGGAGATCCTCTTTTAAGCGCTGCTCTCGGCCGATCGAATTCAAGTCAAACACACGAGCGTAATCGAGCCCCCATAGATCAGCTAGGCACTTGCGTAACGTCTTTACGGTATTTTCCATCGGGCTCTCGATTGGGCGACGCGCCCTAGCCCCGGACGATTTCGGCTTCCGAGGGAGGCCGGGAGGCCCGCGCCTTTGTGGATTTTCGCGGACATAAGCTCGTTATTCGGCGCGTGGGCGAGCGGCTGATTTATCCCGGGCCGAGTTTGGAACTATTTACGGGCTTTTGTTGGCGGTGCGCGTACTTCCTTTGTTCTTGCTGTATCGAAAGGACTTTTTTAATTGGGGAAGGAGTTGCTCGGTCGTCGGCCGAGGCTTTTTACGCGCGACTCGAATGCCCAAGCAGCTCTTGCGCCCCCACGTTCGCCGTTCGCGTAACGATGATTGGCTCGTTGAGGAATCGGCGCGAGCTAATTTCCCCGCGCTCGGCACGAAGAACTGAAAACGCACGGATGCAAGGGCCCGCAGGCCGCAGCAGCCGGATAACTCGGCGATAATCGCGCGACACAACAAGTCGAGTACAAAGCCGATCGCCGCTGAAACGCTCGTTTTTCACGTCGACCGCCGCCGCGGGAAAAACGGAGGAGCGAGTCCGGCTCTCTGGTACTCTCAGCTATAATCGCGCGGAGAAATCAAAGGGCTCCGAGCCGCGCGCGAGCGCCGGATGAATAAATTCCGAGGCGCTCGCAATTTGCAGGCAATTAAGGTGTTTTTCTCGGGAGGATGTCCGCCGGGGGATATGGATCCTCGATGCGATCGCTATTTTATTGTATCGGCTTCCATCGCATCGGCGGACAAAGACGGCGGACACAGAGTGCGTACGTGCGCGCAGGCTAAGATGGCGGGGGCCGCGGGACGGGGGAGGGTGGAGGTAGCTAGTCGAGGGCTGCCGCCCTGCCTTCTTTCCCTGCCGTCTTTATAGTCGCCAGCGCGCCCCGGCTATATCCACTGCTTGTTTGTTCGCTCGATAAAACAATTGCCGGGGGGATAATCGGCATTATTTAGGCCGGATTCACCGCGCGGAGGAGAGATTCCAGGGAATCCAGCCCCGGGGGATTCGGCCAGTGCAGCGCGGCCCGGGCTCTCCGTGAAAACTGCGCTGGCTCCTTCCATGTATCGGCGGCCCCAATTAGACACGTCGCGGGATTTCGATGTCGCTCCCCCGGGAGCAGAAAAGTGCCGGCGCGGAAACGGCCAAGCTCCTTCGCTCAATTTCTTATTCTATCAGGGAGTCTCTTTTGGCGCGCGCGAGACTCCCGGAGCTTACGAGACGATTTATGGCTGCCCGCAGCGGCGTCTTTTTTCTCCGCAGCGCGGGCACTTATTCGGCGATTAATTCTCGAGAGCAGGGGCCAACACACGCTTGGCCGGGGATGTTTTAATTAAAAAGCCCGGCCGCGATTAGGTAAACGCTCCGCCGAAGATTTGTCGCCGAGGCTCCTCTTGCCAAATTTCCGAGAGTGCTAGCGTAAAATCTCGGCGTATATATAATGAAAAAAGCCGCGCGACGCTCCTCGCGCATCGATCGGCGGCGCAATAACAAGAGGGGAGCGGGAGATGCGCGCCGGTAGATTAGGCCTCGCCTCGAGCGTGAAAATCTGCGAAAGTCAAGAGAGAGATGTAGAGAGCGGGAGCCGGCGGGAGGAGGACACCGAGGCAGCAGCTCTCCCCGAGCCCATTACTTTGGGAGATTAGGGGGCTAAAGTGACTGGCTGGCTGCCGCGGGGTTGTCGCAATTAGGGTGGGTTTACACGAGGGGCGGGCTGCCGCCGCCGACGCCGCCGACGCCGCCGACGCCGCCGCAGCCGCTTCCCGCGGGACGGAGTATAGGCGCCCCCGTGTGCAGTCGTCTTCTGATCGCGCAGTGCCGAGAAAAATGGTCGCCGGGATTACGTGGCAGGCAGTTTTATTGCGAGGATGCGCCGATAATAAAGACGGATCAGGTTCGATTCGCCGCATTATGCGTTGCGCACTGCACTGCATCGCTTGGCCGTTATCCAGCGAATAATATGAAGAGCGTCTGGGAGGAGAATAGGAGTCGCACGGCAGAGGGAGCTCATTGGAAATGGTAATAGCCGGGCCCGACGCCTCGTCATTACAATTCCCCAAACGAATTCCCACTCAATCGAGGAACAACATTATTTGCCTCTCTCGCGTCGAATAAAGAAAGCTGAAGAGAGGGAGGGAGCGAGTAAAGTAAAGTAAAGAAGGCAGACAGGAAGGGGAGGAGAGCTGCAGCGGCGGAATTACATGTATAATACACACAGCTCCGCCGGTGCGTATTATGTATATAGGTAGCAGCCGCCGCCGCCGCCGCCGCCGCCGCCGCCTCCTCGTCGCGCTGCACAATGGGAATTGATATACATATTCGGCTGCGAGCCGTGGGCACGTAGAGCCGGGCGTAGAGCCGGGCAGGCGGGCGTGTCACTCACTAACTCAGTCAGTTAGAGGCCGTTGAAGGAGGGTGCATGCGTAATGAGAGTGCGCCACACTCCCCGTGCTCCCTCTCTCCGCGGATTTTTCCGCGCGGAAACCGCTCCCTACCCGCTCCCTACCCGCTCCCCCCTGCGAACAAGCGCGTCGACTCCTGGCCAAACTGTTTGGACAAACTGTCAGCCCCAAGAGTAAATAACTCCTAATCCGGGCGCAGCCGCGCAGCCGCGCAGCAGCCGTGACACTGGTATAGTCGGCGTTTCGAGCATCGATTAGCATAAGCGGAGCGTCCGCGCATTGTCCTCGCCGGGGCTGGAAAAACGCTGTCGCTCTAATCGGATTATAGAGAGCGAGAGCGAGTGCGCGGGGGGCGCGAAACGACCCGGCAAGCTGCCTCGCGGTTATTAATCTATTTGCTCTGCGCGTCAATAAACCGCAGACGGGCGACTCCGCTCTCTCGACTTTGTAATTCGACGCACGCCTGCGCCGCCGCCGCCGCCGGAAAAAGCGTCTCTTTCACTCGCGAGCAAGAGAGGCAATATCTGTCCCATCGCGGATCTCGAGGGCGCGCGGACGTTTTGTGCAAACGAGCTGGGCGGCCCGCTGAGTCTATGAGCGCACAGCGCTATAGCTATAGCCTGGGGATTTCGTCGGACGCACGCGCGCGCGCGCGCGAGAGGAATAATGCATTCGGAGCGAATAAAAAGAGACCGAGCCGCCGCTTATTTCGCGACTGGTCGGCTCCGATCGATACTTGTTCTTTCCGAGCTCCTTTCTCGGCTCGAGCGGGCGGCGCCACCTGGCGAGCTTCGCGGGACCGCCGCGCGCCGACGACTCTGCGGGTAAGGCGCTCTAAGTATGCACAAGTTAAGTATATCGCAACAATGCGCTCGTTCCGAAATCCGAACGAGGACGGCGAGCGGTGCTGCCCATTACGGGGACATATTATGCGAGCAGGGGAGCAGCCGGCAGTTCTCGCGAACGAACGTGAAAATTCGTTAAAAATGAACTTTAAACGAGGCATTGTGCTGCTCTCGGCGGCAATAACGTCGCTCGAGTGACATCATCGCCGCCGCGCAGCGGTTCGTCCCCGAAAATCACAATCGCACTATGGTGGCCCAGGTGCGGAACGAGAGCAGGAGCAGCGCGAGAGATGCCACACAAGGCGACACGACTATAAACGAGGACGCGTCGCGCCCCTTTCCCCGAATCCGGACACAATGCCGGAGCAAGCGCCGCGGGGATGTCTGCACTCCGTAATGTGGGCACAACACGGAGATCGGAGCGAGCCCTCGAAACGCATCGACGTGTACCGGAGAGAGGCAAAGGTCAGCGCAGCGCCGTAATTCCGATGTGCACACTCGACAAAAAGAATGTTGGTTTTGCGGCGCGCATGTGTGCGTAAGCGTAAGGGGCCCGGTGTTTGTATTTTCGATGAGGTATAATGGGCTGGCTCGTCGGGTGTTGATGCATGGCGCGTAGCGGGGTGCCGGGACGATACTTCTCTCCGACGAAATAGGCGCGCGGGGGAACCCCCGTAGGTCGGGCCCGCTACGCGTCCATCACGCGTCATGGTTTTATGTATTTAGACGTATCCTCCGTGTATCCTCATTTCTCTTCTGGCCCGAGCGAGCCTTTTTATTTCCCCAGTTCTCATACTCCGCGCATAGGCGGATTTCAAGCGCTGCGCGGCTCGATCTCATCGCGCTTAATCGCGCAATTACGCTCCCATATCGTTTCAGCGTCGTCTCAGCGTCGTCTCAGCGTCGTCTCAGCCTCTCCGAGCTCTCTCCTCTCCAAGTCCGCTGCGCGCAGTGACGAGGTCGCCGAGTTGACGATGATGATGCATGGCGTGCAGCAGCGTGCGCTCCCATCATCTCTTCTTTGAGTAATCGAGGCGCGACTCTCGGCTATCCGTTTCAGTCGCCTCGGCCTCCGCAGGCAGCTCGCTCTCTCTCTCTCTCTCTCGACGACGAATGGATTCCGCTATTGCCGCCGAGCGGCCGGGCGCTCGGCTATAAATCAACGCATTCTGTCCGCTCTCCCCGTCCGCTTTTTACGCGCGTCTAAACTTTGTTTATTCGTTCGGGCTCGCGGACCGCGACAGCTACCTGCAGCGGCGGCGCGCGTCGTTGCGATACGCTAGTGTCAGCGCTGTAATTAGTGTGATGTAACGAAGCTTATTTATTTCTCGCCGGATTTCGCATACACAAAGGCTAGTTCGGATAACTGCGGTTATCCCAACTGTTATTGGCACGTACTCTGCGTGGAACCGCTCTACAAAGCAGGCTTCGCTTAAGCTTAAGGGTAAGTATACATTCTACTACATCTAGCATCGTCTAGGGTTATAGAAATCGTGATAAAAAAGACAGTTCGAGCGCGCTGACTATTCGTACACTTGCGAAGGGCTTGGCCCCTCGGGCCGGATAAAGCCTCGCTACTCGCTTCCGTAGGCCGGCAGCTTGACCGTGAAGTTGATGAAGCCGTCAACGTCGTCGAGCTCCTTCGAGTAGAACTTGGCGGCTATGGTGGCCCTGCCCTCGAACAGCGGGGTCATGCTGAACCTGCAGACGGCCTCGCCGCCCACCTCCACGTCCTCCGCGAGCTTGAGCTTGAGCTGCTCCTTCAGGCCCGGGCCCTCGATCAAGAACTTGCCCCGCTTCAGCGCTATCGGCAGGGGGTTCGCGAAGCGGGCCGTGGCTTCCAGCAGCTCGCCGACTACGGGATCCTTGTCGAGCTGGAAGCAGAGCGCGCGCGGGATGAGTGAGCGCGACGCAGGCCCCGCCGCGGCCCGGCTCGGCTTACCTCCAGCACGATGTCGGGCTTCCTCACGCGAAAGTCGTCCTGGGCAAAGTACTCAAAGTTGGTGTCCTTGACGGTGGCCAGGCAGGAGATGTTGAAGGCCGACTGGTCGAGGAGCCTCGGCCCGTACTCGGCCCAGGACACCTCGAGCCGCACCTCGTCGGTCGCGCCGGGCCGGACGAAGCGCTCGCTGTCGGACCTCTTCACCGGCTCGCCCACTTTGCCGGTGTACGTGACCGTCTCCACGCGCAGTATCACCGAGACCTGGTACGTGTCCACGTAGCTGTGGTTCTTCACCGTCAGGACGACGCTGGGGCAGAAAGAGCAAGTGCGGACTTGAAAGCTAGAAGGCCTCGTCGCTCGGCTCTCCGCGGCGCTAGCCTTACCTGAAAGGCTGGCCGATGACGATGTCGTCCCGCAGCTCAAAGTTGAAGACGATGTCGTTGAACTCCTCGTTCAGGTAGTACCGGCTGAAGAGGGACTCGCTCTGGCGCAGCGCCTTCAGCATGGCAGCCCGCTCCTCGCTCGACTCTGCGTGCACGGGCGGGGGTATCGGTCAGGCGCGCGCGCGCGCGCGCTTCCAATTTTACTCCTATATTATAATGTAACATACTCACTCTCCGGGTACTTGTAGCTGTGCGTGATGTCCTCGCGCTCCCATCTGCCGACCGCCTTGGTGCTGATGTACTGCCCGACCCTGCTGGGCAAAACGAATGTAGAACTAAGAGAAATGCGCGGGAGCTTCCGCGAGCTTCGCCCAGCCGGAGACCGACTCACCCGTGCACGTCCTTCCGCACGAGCTTGAGCGGCTGGGAGGGCCCGTTGTACCGCCAGAACACCTTGTCCGCGTTGACCTCGGCGAAGACGAAGCTGTTGTCGTAGGGCCGGCGAATCTCGGCGCGCTTGACGCCCGCCACGGAGGCCGGGCCGCAGCGGTAGGCGTCCTCGCTCAGCTCCTGGGGCGTAGCGTCGATCACCTGCCAGCCGTGGCAGTCCGGCGTGAGGTCCAGCCTCTTCATCCACACCTCGTTCCACACGTGGAAGTTCCTGCGCGGTAAGCATCCGGCTTATTGCGTGCGCGCTGCGAAGCCTTTCTCGCGGCTCCTACTTGTACGCACCATATGGAATCGCTGTTGAGCTCCTCCATGATCTTGCCGTTCTCGTCGACGAAGTAGTCGACGGTCAGGCTGTTCTGCGTGTCGTGGGCGCTCGAGTAGTTGGTGACGACGCGGCAGGGCAGCCCGAGGCTCCGGCAGACGGTCGCGAGCACGCCCGCGAAGACCCAGCACTGGCCGTACTTGACGGGCTTCTTGCTGCGGTAGTACTGCTGCAGGATCTTCTGCGAGCCCATCCACTGGGAGGGCGGCGTGCCGCCGCCAAAGTCCTCCGACCAGTTGCCCATCACGACGCCGTAGTCGTCCGGCGAGTTGACCTGCGAACGCCCAGCTGAGCTGTGAGCTGTGAGAGAGAGAGGCGCGGATCGGAGCGGTACTCACGGCTGCGGAGAGCACGCGGGACACGACGACGGGGTCGTTGCGCGCCGAGACGCGGACCTTGCCCAGCTCGAGCACCATGTAGAGCGCGCAGTCGAGGATGTCGCGCTCGAACTGCGAGTACTTCCAGACGGAGGGCCTCATGCGGTTGCTCGTGCCCCGCCAGATCAGCCCGCTGTCGGCCAGCACGTACTCCTGCCGCTCCGCCTCGCTGCCCATGAACACCGCGTCCTCTGCAACTCGACCGAGCGCCGCTCATCTCTGACTCACCGATGATCTACATCGGCGCATCGACGCCGATCCACGTTTTATGATAATCGCGAGCCATGGCTTTTCTCTGTTGCGCCCCGAGAATACTCCCATATTTCATCGCTCTCCGCGTCGTAACAAGCCATTGTTCTCGTTCGCGTTCGATTTTTCCGCACGCAATCGGAATATTCTATTTCCGCGCCGTAATATAACATATTGTTATATTAATACGCTGCAGGCCGGCGGCCCGGCCAATTCTATTCATAACTCACCTCGGCACCAAGGATTGAATATCACGTAGAACGGATTGTCCACGGTGAAACTGACGGCACCCTCCGAGTCTCTCCTCTTCGTGTCGATGTCCATCCTCCACTTTCCAATAATAGCGTCCGCGGCCGGGGTCACCTGAAATCAGATGAAATCGGGTGAAATCGGGTGAAATCGGGTGAAATCGGGTGAAATCAGGTGAATTCCAAGGCGTTACCGGCCTCGGCGCCCGCGTACCTTTATCCGCAGCGAGTTCTCGGCGTAGGCCTCGACGACGCTCTGCCAGGAGCCCTCGGAGAGCTCGCCCGGGTGCAGCACGGGCGAGGCGACGAGCGTGCCGTGCCCGTACTGCGGCCTCTTGACCCCGTCGAGCGTGAAGACGATGGACATGCCGTCGATGGCCGGATCGTAGTTGCGCGACAGGGCCAGGTCCACGACGAAGGGCTGGCCGCGGCGCACGACCAGCCGGGCGCCGCCGTCGTCGCGGTTCATCAGCTCGTAGCGCGAGGTCCGGTGCGCGTCCCCGTTCTCGTCCACGCAGTAGTCCACGTGCACGATCGTCAGCACCGAGTTCCTGTAGTTCTCCCCTGCGGCACAAGATTCACACTGCGGAAACGTCTGCGAGAGGCATTTTTATTGGCTATTTATATACATCAGCTCCGTCCTCTGTGCGAGCATCTGCCGACAATGAATTATTCCGGAAATACCTGGCTGACTGAGAAAATATATCGCAGCAAGAGAAAAATTCGCACTAAGCAAGAAGCGATACGATGTTATCCGACGCCGAGCCGTTTCTCGACTACCCTGCGAATGGCGAACGCGATGAACTGCCGCCGAAAAACTAAAGATGCAGAGAACTTACAATAGAATCTGTAGGGGAAAGGCTTGCGCCTCCGGTCGTTGAAGACCCGGTAGCGATCGTAGAATCTGTAAAACATCCTTGCGCCTCCTCGAAATTCGCGGCACTAGTTACTCGGCCGGCACTCGTCCGACGCGCGGCTTCTTTTGAGAGCGCGCGCTCGCGGTCTATCGCTTTTTCCGCCTCGGAAAAGCCGCATCGCATTGTGCGCGCATATGGGTGCAGCGCTGCAGTCTTGCCTCTTTTTTCCGCCGGCTCGCGAAGCCAGTGGAAGGGGGATCGGTGTCTCCCTCAAGGTTGCGCGTCTCGAGCCGGCTGCTGGAGCCATACATGGTTTCCGCCTGTAGGTCAGCGCGTTGCTGCAACGCCGAGTGGGAGCACCTGTGTCACCCACTTCGAGATTATGCCGATGCTCTTCAGCCGCGGCTCGGCGGCGATCGCGCTCGCGAAAAATAAGTGCCGGAAGCCATAAACGCGTATAAATATATAAATAGATCCGGCGATAAAACTGCAGAACCGCAAGGTCGCGGACGTCCGACGCGGAGGATCGGTCGGATCGGTATAATTAACTTTTCAGAAACAATCTGTGACGTCAATTTTCAAACGGTCGTTCCGCAGATTAGCGTTACGCGGATATTCCTGGCGATCCGACTGAGTCAACAGCTTTCCGCGAACATTTGGTCAGCGTTATACTCGCGTGCGAACTGCGCTTATGGAAATACATGGAAACACGGCTGCTATTTATGGAGAGCAACTTATGCGGAGCGATTACGAAATGTCATTATGGGAATGGGAATTAGGCGCGATTATTTGGCCTCGATCCGCGGCTGTAATAAAGTATCTCTGTCCGGCCGTTGTCGCGTGCAATTGAGAAAAGTAGTTTATCGAAAGCTATATACGTTATATGTTGCGCGCGAGCTATTAGACTGCCGGGGCTGGCAATTTAAATCGAATCAATCGCACGATCTTATTTCTTCACCGCTCGCTGCTCGCTGCTGCCTGGTGAATTATTCGTTCGTCTTCCATACGCGCAACTACATTTTTCAGATTCTCAAATATCTATACCCATACTTTTATGGCTTTCGGAGAATATCGCAATAAATAGCCTGCGAAGCAGTAAATCCTGTCGTCACAGTCACACTGCTCTATGCATAACGAGTGCGAGCTGCGCCTATAAAAAGGCATCATAAAACACTATAATACGGCTCTCAATAATTAAACAACAACATACTCATGGAATTTCGTTCTGTTTGAAGAACGCGACGCGACGCGTTTCGGATGGGTCAATTTTTCAACGAGGGCCATGATCTCATCCAGTCGGCCCACCTCTTGCGTAATTGCACTTTCATTCGCGGCGTACGGAGCGCCGAGGTTTCTAAATATAATACGCTTGCCCGCGTAAAGAATGAGTGTATCGGAGTACGCTGCGCCTCCTCAACCAAGTCAAGGTCCTCGGCTCATCTACTACGCATGTGCTATATATATATACCTGGAAGCTCGCATCAGGCTCATTCTGATCTTTCGATTCGTTGCACTATCGGCCCCTCTCGCACCTCTGCATTCGCCTCTTATCCATACAAGTTCGAAGTTGTTTGCTTTGACCGCGGAAGCTATTAGTAGCATGACTGCCGGCGCTCGCGCAGCGTAACGTACGAAATAGATCATTACAAGAGCTGCCCTACGCGCATAAATTATCCCCGACGACAAATCGCCTCAGCCTGTTATATACACTAAGCCCATGAAAAATCTAATCCGCAACACCTCGCGAGTATATTTTCGTAGTCGCGAGGCGAGAACTATTTCCAGAACGTCGGCCGCAAGGGCTTCCACGTGTTCCAGCGCGGCAACTGAGAGCCACTTACTCTATATTCTCGCAGCTCTGGGCGATAGTTTATAAACTTTTCGAGCCGAGGATCTCGAAACTGGCTTCTATTTGGCTTTAAACAGCCTGGCAAAGCCTGTCACAACTGGCCGCCTCGAAATAGCCGCCTTTTACCCGATAATCCGCACACAGCTGGAGTCCTCAATCCGAGCGCTCTTTACGTCCAATCGCCGATTAGCGGCGCGCGTTGAAAGATCGTCGGAGCGTAGGTAGCAGGCGGCACACGTGTTGCTGTCGAGCGAATATTAATAGCCGCGAGAGAGTCGGGCCGATTTATTTTATCAACGCAGCCATAGTACTCGCCGATGGGGAGTAAGGCGTTGCGCGAGCCAACTGCTTACTGAGCCATTAGCCTTTCCCGATGCTATGAGTTATTTTCTCTGAAAACTGTTGCGCACAATGGCACGCAGCAATTACACGCTGTAACTATAACTCAACCCACTTATGTGCGCGCAAAGGGGCAAGAGTCCGCGGCGCGTCTTACGCTATACAAGTTTTTCTCCATCCCATTATTTGCATCTCACCTTGGTGCCGCACATAATCGCGGCGATTATTTGCGCGCGAGGGTGTGACACTCGGCTCTTGGGCAGTGTTCTCGTGACAAATGGAATTTTCGTCACAATGGTCAAATAGTGATAAGATAGCGGCGGCCGACTTAATTTCGGTGTCAAACTTAATCTCTCTTCGGAAAACCACGGCCCAGTTTTGACGAATGGAACGGCTCTGTACGGCTATTACAAGTATTTGGAGTAGATCTGAGCTACATCGGTATAGTGCTCGGAATGCGATTCTTTGTTTCGAGAGATGCGCATCCGCACGCGTTCTAATGAGTGCGGTAACGCGGATCTAAGTTTCAAAGAATAATCGAAAGCAGTCTCTAATCCAACTGGCTTCGGGTACCGAAGAGAGAGAGAGAGAGAGAGAGAGAGAGAGAGAGAGAGAATCGGCCGACTCACCATAAATAGGCTGAACTGGCGGCTTCGGCATCCGACACTCCGGTTGCGTGCAAGTCGGCACAATGTTCCGCGTCCTCGGCCGGGCGAAGAGCGCCTTCAGCCTCGCGCACGAGCAGCAGTTACCCATTGCTCAAATTTTTTCAAATTTTCCTTCCGAAAGAGCAGCACTATTCGGATCTCTTCGGGCGTTCCCTTGGCATTGTCTTCTCCGCGGCGCGACAGTGATAGGCGACTTCACCGATGCTGCACCGCGATTTGGCCCATAGTCGCCGAATAGGTAGGCTTGCCGGTGGACGAGCGACTGCGGCTCCTCGCGACTAGCTGAAACTATCGGTACAGAGCGAGCGAGGCGAAACTCCCGCCTCGTACGCGGAACACGGTGCACTACGCCCAGCATCTTATTTGGCGCCGTGACGCTCGGCCAGCTCCTCGAGACCTGATGCGCCGTAGCTGCGCTCTGTGCACTCGTACGCGCTTTTACGAGCGAAGCCAATTAACGAGTGACGCTCGACGATTGGATTGGATTTTTTCTTTTCGGAAATGGGCATTTTCTTCGCGGATCGCTCGTCAAATCTAGCTGACCGCAGTTCAGGGGACAATAATTACTTTCAACTCCTAAACATTTGGCATCAATCAGCTTCAATTTCTTTGATTATGATCTGCTGTCAAGAGAGACAAAATGCCGCGCGAATATCGTTTCAAGTATTGCATGATGGACAATCAATTTGGTTCTATGAATTCTTTATAAAGTCAATTCTAATGTTATATGTACATACATCACCCATTTATTTCATTGAATAAATTGACTTAGAATTGCATTACCTTTTACCTTTAAAAAGATGATTAAAAAATTTCAACTACTTATAGCTTGAATCCAGGGGGCACCATTTCGTGCATCTCCTCAGGGCTTGTATATACATTGTTTTCGATTTCTCTGTTATCTTCTAATACAATTACACTGCGGGCCATATCCTTCAGTTGAATGAACAGATATCTATAAAACCAATCGCCATTGGCATCCTACGACAAATTTTAATTATTAGTCTAATAATTCAAGACACTGTATTGTTTAGTTCTTTTTCCAGGATTAATCTGTGTTTGGTAACTCACTTCTCGAACTTCTAAATAAACAGTGCCTTGTTTGCGCTGTCCTTGAATATAAAATTTCATCCTCATGTGCTGAACTCCATTTTTCTCATAGGATGTATGACTAGAATAATAAGATTACTCGGTGCTACATCGTTTATCACAAATGAATCATTTTCTCCTAATCTCGTTCTCATACCTAACATGACCTCGTCGCCCTCTCCGTGTTTCTTCTCCATAAGCTTTGATAGGTGATCCAAGGGCATCCGTAACCTTTGGATCGTTCATAAGTCTGTCGAGTGCAAGACTATATACACTATTTGGACTCTTTTTGGAAAACAGTTCTCTAAAAATGGCATAGAACATGACCGCAGTTACTCCAATACCGGCCACAATAACACTCATGTACCAGGCAGACTTGGTGTTTTCTTTGACTGAAAAATTAAAATCACATTGAAGAAATGCATTTTTACCTAAAACAAGTGAGAATGTTGTCAGAAAAGTGATGAAATGTTAATTACCTACTTCTGCAAAACCAACTTGGACCTGACCTCCAGATTCTGGTTGCTCAGATTTTGTTATAGATTTTTGATCTGCATAGAATGCTTGTGGCACGCAAAGTGGAACGTAAGAGTTTGCTTTTATTGTAGTTACTGGCACAGAACATGGCATCAGATGTCTTCGTCCAATAAAATAAACTAATGCTCTCGTTGTAGCCATTCTACAGTAGCAACAAAAAAATCAAAAATACTCATTACAGCAATTAGTATTATACAATAATAGTGTGAGTATCAATAAGAGAACAGGAAACTCACTTTTTTTGTCTTTAATGTATAAGACACCTTATTGTAGATCAAAGAACTAGCTACTTGAGGGTAAAAATTTTACCAAATATAGAATGTAAAATGTTTGAAAACGCATAAGTGCAACAATAAAATAAACTACAAGCGCATGAGGTTAAAAATTACAAAGTAAGCTAGACCGACAGAGCTGCGGAAATGAAACGCACCTCGGTCCATAAAACAGACTCGAATCAGCTGATCAGCTAACAATCAACAGAGAGCGCACCGTATATATGTATAGGTACCTATCGACATTCCACGCACCACCTTGTAAGTATAGGTACTATTTTGTGCATAAGTGTCTGGTGCATGTACCGCGCAGCAAACTCAAAATTTCATCGAAAAACCAAGCGCGCTGATGAATCAGCAGTACAGTTCGTCGCAAATGGCGCGACAAAGAGGAGCACTGGACGAACCCGCCAACCTCGAACTCACCTGTGAAAAATGAATAATTCCGAGGACATCAGCTGCGGAGCCTGATAAGCTGCTAGGTTTGGCCACTAGAAAATCCAAGATTGCTGGAAAATGATCAAATTGATAAGGGCAGCAGAGCGAATATGAGGAGTGAGTGCGCTTATAATGACATAACCTAGAGCCTAACTATCGAATGTCGCGTGGCGTTTCTTCGCTCCTGGCACAAAGCGCGATCGCTAAACAACATTACTTGTTGCTTCCAAAATTGCGCACCTAGTCCAGCTATCATAATCGGTGACTCCAAACTCTTAAAATGCTAGAGACCTGGGAGGAGTTGAATATTGAGAATGTGGCAGGATGGGTAGCATCCGCTACTATGATTTTTGGTGGAGTTGTACCTTTTATACCTCAGTGTAGGGAGATCAAAAGAAAAGGAGATACGGAGGGTTTTTCTTTGTATGTCTGCTTAACATTGTTGATTGCCAATACTTTACGTATATTATTCTGGTATGTATTTTGTATTGTCTAATCTTTATAGACTCAATAAAGACTATTCATAGATAAATTCTGCAACTATATGAATTTCAGGTTTGGGAGGCATTTTGAGTTACCATTACTCTTTCAAAGTATTCTAATGATAGCCACAATGTTCTTTATGATCAGAGTTTGCGTCAATATTAGAAGTAAACAGCAGATAACTAAGCAAAAAGATAGAGTGTTTACTGGTGAGTATTTTAGCATCATGCTGGTATGCTATGTTACTTCTATGCTAGACTTCAATTATACTTGAAACAAAGATTAAACATTAAAAGTTTCTTTCAACTTTCAACTCGAATTATTTTAATAATTTTGAGTTTAATTGAGTTTTTATAATGATGATTTTTACATTTTTTATAATTTCATATGTTTGTTGTATTTATGCTTTTACTTTTATTTGCTTTGTTTGATATGGATTTAAATAGATTTCGACACTAAGTTCTTTTGGAAATGGACAGACTTCCAGTCTTATGTAGACTTCATGCTGCTCTTTGCCTTCGTGGGAACTGTGATGATGTACCTTTTAATAGATATTCCAATATTTGTTGAATCAATTGGATTACTTGCTCTATTAACCGAAGCAATGCTAGGTCTTCCACAATTTATCAGGAATTTTATAAATAAATCTACAGAAGGAATGAGGTATATGATTGTCAAGAGTTTGAAGTTATCATAAGACTGACTTTATATCAAATTGAAATATTTTATTTTAGCATTGCAATGGTCATCATGTGGACCATGGGAGATACATTCAAGACTTGTTACTTCATACAACGTAGCGCTCCAGTACAATTCCAAATCTGTGGAGTTCTTCAGATTTTAATAGATTTAACAATACTTGCTCAAGTTCATCTTTATCGAAATAACATACTATTGATTAGGTCATCTGGTAGAATAGATTAAGAAGTTTTGGCTAACCAACACAGAAAAAGAGAAATTGTATATATTTTCGTTTTTGAACTATTTGTTTGATGATAAGTCCTATTCTATGTTTAAGGAGAATGTATTTTTACACAGTCATTTGATTAAATTTTATGAATATTTTTATCAACTATCGTAGTATTTACCTTCTCTATCTCGTCATGTCATTGTTTGCAAGTAAAAAATACTAGTCTTTTTATGATAAAAAACATCATAAATGAATTGTAAATGTAAACTATAATTTATATTAATAATTAAATTAATGACTTATAAATCTTAATTCGTTTACTAAAAATTGAAAATTGTAAAAAAAAATTTTTGACCTTAAATATAAATATCACGTTAATTTGAGCTTCTCTTCTTGAGCTAAAAGTTGATTCTTTATCTTTTGCAAAAGTTCTTTTTTCACAACATCAGGCACTCGACTTCTTGCCCTAGTTGTGACCATAGCTAACAGGGCGTCATACGTGATATCCTGTCCACTTTCCTTGATGATTTCCTTACAGATAAGTTTTACTTCGTCTCTCCATCCACACTCTACCAATCTGCGTCTCAATATTTCCTTCAAGCTACAAAGAAATACACATAGTTAACAAATTTTCATCTATAAGTACAGCCGTATTCTTAAATAACTCTAATCTTGCTCAAACTGTAGCAAATAGTATATGTGTGACTTTATAAATCTTTACATTTATTTAATATCAATGTTTCACGTATGTACAATGTCAAACTAAACGTAAGATTTTTATTAAATATCAATTACCCATCACGATCTCCAGCTTTGACTAACGTTTGGTGCGGTGAAGTCTTCATCTTTAGCTCTTTCTTTCACAGCACTGAGTACTTATTTACACAAACGATAAACAAATTTTTGTTTTGCGACAGAATATTCTAGGTTATATAGTCGAGTTCTAACGCAACGTATATATTCTCCGCAAATGTCGTCGGCAGTTTAAACTTAGCAGCTGCAGAGCTGCAGTGGCGCTGCTTATAGGTATACTGAAAGAAGTTCAAATGATTTTGCTTTCAATGTACGCGAGCGAAAAATTTCGATAAAGTGCGTTGATTGATAATTTCAAAACAAACTTTATCTTTCATATGATTAGACGACTGCAATAGTTTGAAAACTATGCAACAACTTCCTTTGTCGAACATGTAAGTTTACATTGATATTCTGACACAGAGATGATCAAATCATCGTTCGCGGAACTCGTGAACTTTAGATAAATTTTTGTGCAAAATATTTATTTAACAAAAGTTCATGTACAATATAGAAATATAAATTGTCAGCTATTAATATTTATTAAATTGTACAAAAATCTAATCATCTCATGTATAAAGCATACTGCGAGGTATAAGATCAATGTAAGAGACGTAAATTAAAATGTATAAGATTTTATTATCAAAACATCTGTACATACAGACATACACGCTGAAGTCAAAGAGTTGTTATCGATCGAGTCAGCTAACCGGGAGTTCCCGCTTGTTGACGTCATGCTGCGAATTATGCTCCGTTTTCTCTATGTGCACAATCAGTTGCGGTGCAGATCAGACATATATATATATATATATATATATACATACAGCCGTTTACATTTCGGAGCAGCTCTCAACTCGACTCTTCCGCGGCCGCCGCGCAGTAAAAACCGTGCAAAAAGCCGAGAAAGAATAGGAAAGAGGCGTATTCCAATCTCACGTGGATCGCGACGCGCCGTTCTCCTCCAGTTCTTGCTCGATTCGCATGTTCCTGGGCCGCACAATCGTGTCGTGTCTACCAGTTTTGCAGAGTGGGCAACGTCGTCAGAACGCCACAGAAGTCCGACAACTGGGGCCTTATTGTCTAAGCGTGTCGTGTGAGACAGTCAAACCAGCGACACAGACCAGTGTGTCGTCCTGTCACGACACATGATGATAAAACAGATACCAATGCGCATGCGCAACGCGATGTTTTTAGCATTGATAGTACGTTTTTGGGCGGATTTACATAAACCTCGACGAGTTTAAGGAAATGTGACAATTGAGAAAACAATAATCGTCTCATATCCCCTATCTCACAGAATTTTTATTAGAGATTTTGTGTTGGCTCGTAGACACACGCACTACGACTATGACTATAGCGCACTCGTATCTCGTGACATGAATGGCGACTCATACATTTAATTTAAATTCGAAGGTGACATGCTATTCCCCATATGTGAATTAATCAATTTAATTTATTTAATTAATTTAATTTAATATTAATCGAAATGCTTAACTAATTTTTTATGATAAAAAAAATCTACTACATTCCACAATATACGATGCCAGAACACAAGTTTTATTTATAAAAAGAATAAAATAAATTGTTACAATCTACATAAAATGCTGTGTAATAATATGGTTTCTTTCTGCAATTCCTGCTGCATATTCTGCTGCTTCTCCTCTTCCTCTCCTATTAACATCATCACGAAGCTCTGCAGGCTGAAAATTATGATCATTTTCATCTAAAATGCTGAAAAAAATGAATGAATAAATATTTGAACATGCCAATCACTTATTTGTTTTTTATAAAAAAATATTGTAATGATATTTATACATACCCTTGTCTTCTTCGAAAATTGTGCAAAACAGCACAAGCATGAATAATATTTACTACTGCTTCTGGAGAATAATGCAATTTTCTACTTCGATTAATAACTAACCACACATTGGTAAGTATTCCAATAGTACGCTCCACAATGCATCGAGTCCTTACATGCTCTAATGTATATACATGAGCTGGAGATCCTTCTGCTGCATTGAGATCCGGTGTTAATAATACCCGAGAGGGAGTGTAGCCACTATCTCCTAGAACAGAATTTAATTTACAATCGAATTAAAAATAATCAGTCAACAGTATATAAATGAGAATGGATTACCTATTATATAGTAACGATTAGGAAAATTTTCATCTGCCCGTAGATCTTCCATGTATTCTTTAGCTTCTGAAAATTGCCAGACGAACCGGTCGTTATTACTTCCAGGACATACTCGAATATTGAGGATGTTATAGTCGGAGTCTACAATCTAAAATAGAATATTATATTAAAATAGGATATTATGTTAATAATTTTTGTAGATGTATGACAAAGTATATGTTATACATACTATTTGTACATTCATGGAAGTTCCTACACGATAGTTAAAAAATGCTTCTTCGTTTATTGTTGGCCTATAAAACGTCACCATAAAACCATCAACAGCCCCAATAATACCAGGAATCCTAGTAGTCCTTTGAAAGCTGTAAAAAAATATTGAAAATAAATATTCAAATGTATTTAATTTTTTCAGAAATGCAAGAGAGATCTGTTACCGGTTTGAATTATGTTCTCTTTGCCCTTCTGTTCCAGGAAAGCGTATAAAGTCATCTGCTAAATGATTAATAGTATCAATGACTCGAGCAATGCATTGACTAGCTGTACTCTGGCTTACAGGATGTACAAAATCTTGTGCGAAACCTTTTTGTAGACCTCCTTCGGCCAAAAATCTTAAAGTAATTAATACTGAAAGATGTGTAGGGATTGCAGTACTCCTCTCTCTGATTAGTCTGTTCTCAACCAACCCAATCAGTCGCATCACTTAAAATCACAAAATCTATTTAGCCCACTTAAATCAAAATCAAAAACATGCGCCCCGCGTTAGCGCATGCGTACCACCTTCAATCGCATATACGCTGCCAGTGTGTCGCTCATCAAGCGTGTCACTGCGCTGCGACTCACTGCTAGCGAGACACCCGACCGACACGCTTACACAATAAGGCCCCTGTCAAATGACAATCGTATCGGGGCTCGCAGCGAGTTAATGCCGACTAACGAAAACAGCAGCAGGTGAAATGGCAGCCGAAATCAAACCCGCGCCAGGCATCAACCAGGACAAGTTCAGCAGCAATAGGAAGCCGATACTCCTGTCGAAGCTCGAGGGTTGCAATGACGACGTCAACGCTGCCGTTATCATACCCAGGGTCGACGGCGTTATTAGCGTCTGCGATGACAGGTAGGTTACCATTGTTGCTCTACCTACCTATTGCTCACCTCGATTACTCTTTACCGGGAACTCGCGAGTCAGGACCGATGTCTTTTCTAATATCTCTGCATATATGGATGATGGGCTTGGCCGGCTAGTATTATATGCTTATAGTTTTTGCCTGCATCGCAATTGCTTTAATCCTATTAATTTATTAATTGTATATTGTGATCTCCTGTGCATATGAGAAAGGTCATTCGGGGCATTCTCCTCTCCTTTGTTACAAAGTATTAGTGCTTCAGATTTTATGGGTGTTGGATTATTCCATTCTTTACCAGCGGATACCCTGATTGCACTGAATAATGTACTTTGTCTGACTTTTTCACGCACTAAACAACCTTTGGTTTATTATGCATATACGAGTTAAAAAATCAATAGCTTTCATAAATTTTTTGCACCGTATACACGTCTTCAAAACTATGCCTGTTGCTTTTTTGCAATTACATTCTTTCGGTTATTCAGTACATGTAAAGATACAAATCAGTTGACTTTCTATCTAGTTCTTACATATAGTTGTATTATTCTAATTTTTATTCTGAGATTCATTATATTTCTTTGATTTTAGAACTGTTAGAGTATGGTTAAAACGCGATTCAGGTCAATACTGGCCCAGCGTGTGCCAGTACATGGTGGCAGCTGCAACTTCTATGGACTTTTGCCCCGAAACAAGACAGTTGTTTGTTGGACTTGAAAATGGCAGTATTAATGTATGTAAAAATATATTTCATTAGCATTAATCTTGTTAGTTTTACAAATAACTATCGTTAATCGTGTACAGGAATTTATTTTGGAAAGCGACTACAATCGAATGACCTCTATACGAGAGTACATTGCTCATCAAGCAAGAGTCACAGGTGTCATATTTGCCTTGAGCTGTGAGTGGATTTTAAGTATTGGACGGGATAAAATTTTTCAATATCATAGTACAGAAAATGGGCGGAAAATTGGAACATTCCAGACTGATGCTTGGTACACTGCATTACAGTATCCTTTAAAATGAAAACTATCATTATAATTTTACAATTCATTCATGTATGCTTATTGATTAATCAAATATATTGAAATATTGAAAAATTTAACTTCCTTAACAAGCAAACAGATTCGATGCTCAATCTAAATATGCTTTTGTTGGAGACTACTCTGGTCAAATACAGATGCTGAAACTAGAGAACAATGGCTGTAATTTTGTAACTACGTTAAAAACTCACACTGGAAGTATTCGATCATTAGCATGGGATAGTGAAAAGCAACTCTTGTTCTCTGGTAGTTTTGATCAAAGTATTATTGTATGGGACATTGGAGGTCGTCAAGGAACTGCTTATGAATTACAAGGTCACCAGTAAGTTTTCTTGTATTTACGTTTCATGATTCACTTAAAATCACTGTGAATTTTCAGTCTAATCTAAAAATCTTTTTTTTTTTTCTTTAGCAACAAGGTGACAGCATTGTGCTATGCTAGCACAGAACGCATCTTATTTTCTGGTGGTGAAGATGGAGTAATTGTATGCTGGGATATGGCAGCTAACAGAAAAGAGACAGCCAATTGGGTTGAATCAAACACTTGCCAGGTAAGCATACTACTTATTATTGAAAAATAATTGTTAGTCACTGGAAACTAAAAAAATCTTTGCAAACCTTCGGAAAATTAGGCTTGTGGACGACCATTTTTCTGGAACATCAAAGCAATGATGGACCAACGTCAATTAGGTCTGAGACAACACCATTGCCGTCATTGCGGCCAGGCACTATGTGCGAACTGTTCATCACAACGTATACCAATTCCCTCTATGGGATTCGAGTTTGAAGTTCGTGTGTGCGATCCATGCCATATTCAGTTAAAAGCTGCCAAGTATGTATTTGAATCCATAAATTATTTATGAACGTGTTTGGTCAATGGGTAGCATTGCAATCAATACAATTTTTATTTTTAGTCAAACATCTTTGGCATCTTTTCATGATGCTAAGCACAGCATTGTTTATATGGATCTAGATGCCCCCCGAAGAAGGCTATTGACTGTTGGACAAGATCGCATAATTAAAATTTGGGATATCACAGCTCTGCTTCAGTAAATGATCTACTTGTTAAGCAGGATAAAAGGAACACATGATACTCATAGCCTCTCTTTGTGACAAATGAACGCATTTTCTGCTTTTTTACAGCAAAGTGATTGTTATGACAAAGCAGTGTAAACAGAAAACGCAAGAAACAAGTGAGAAAATGAATTTTAATAAACTTTTATATAGATTCACCCTAAATAATTTCAGGTAACACTTTAATCGATTTATAGGCAAAAAAGGAGTTCTATGTTCTATTGTAATGTTTAAGGTACCCAAAACTTGTGCTATATTTAATTATTTGTTTTATAATATGAGTATTTTGTTAGATCACGTTAAATTTTATGATCATCAATATGAAGAAACACAAAGAAAAGAGAATAAAATCAAACATTTATTACGTGCTCTTTGATTGGTGAATTGAAAAATGAATGAAATGAAAATTGGGAGCATTAACACCAGTAGGATAACTAAGGTACACTTTATACTATTCCCTAGTCGCCCTAATTGTTACTAATCATTGTTTTATACATTATCTATCATAATTAAACTATATAGACTAATTTAAGGTACAAGCTATATACATTTTTTGTCACTGTTCATTGCTTCCATGTAGATTGAATAATTTGAATCATCAGTGACGTTAAGAGTTAAGATCTTCCTGAAATACTTAATATGTTTATAAAATGAGATTTGTTGCTTTGAAGTTTTAAAGTTATATACAAAGAAATGAGAAAAATTTGTAAAGTGTATAATCTTGTACCAAAACCTAAAAATACTGTATCTATAAATGTAATAACTTACGTGTAATGTATACTTCACCATGCCACTGTATTGAGCGTGAGGTAAAGCGATGGCTGTTAACTGTTACGCGATAGTGTTATTTAGTTTTCTATATAAACGAAATATATGAAATATTTATACGTTACGGATTCATATTATTTGAATGTGGCCTCAGTACGTGTACTGTAAATGATATAATTTATTAAGTTGCATACGTAATCGATCAGTTTGTCAAATCATGTATATTTACACGTGCATTATAACATTTATGTATCGATAAATTATTTTAAGACTCTCTGTCGGTACGTGATGCTATAAACTTGCACGATCACTTGATTAAACTTACACCAGCTCACGTGTAAATAAAAACGTGCAATCGCTTGACATCTTGTAAAGGTGTAAAAATGTATTTTAAAACCGGCCATACGAACGAACTGTGTCACTTGCTGCCCGAGACGAAAAATGAAGTAATATTATATAAATTAGACTTATTTGGTAATGCACTTTTCGAGGAATGTGACGTATACTCATTTTTCGGATCTTAATTTCGAAGCAATTCACGTACCTATAATGTATAAGAGTATATAGAGAAAAACGGTGATGAATATTCTTTGAACAACGAGAAAAATCGACTTATAAGATCCAGTAATCGCAGACTCCATTATGTAACAGCAAGGACAAATAGATCAGTTGTAGTTCATCAAATCGCTCGAAGATTTCCTACATTATACGAACCGCAAAAGTGTAGTAAGTATGTCTGCCGAAGTATCAGCGGATCAAGCGAGTGTTCAAATTTTTTCTAGCTGACATTTGCTATCAATCTATATATATATATATATATATATATATATATATATATATATATATATATATATATATATATATATATATATATATATATATATATATATATATATATATATATACATGTGTCTACAAAGCTTGCTAGCGATTTATTTTGACGTAAGAATCGTTGCCTTCTGCAGATGAGCCACTTGTAAAGATGACGAGAAATGAAAAAAGAATGACAACTATGTAACGCGCGCGTACTTTGCAGTGTAAACTTAACTTATGTATTCGATAAACAAAAAGTATAAAAATATATTTTCAATATAAATGTGTACATGTGGAAGTGATATGCTTATTGCGGAAAAAAAACTAATATGAATAATGAAATCGTGCATTAAAAAAATGTAATTCGATATGTTTGGTCCGAACGTGAATCGCACTAGTTCCAATTCCAACAACTTGCCAACAAGCGAAACTTGACAATTGGCGATTTTTAATGCTAAATATACCGACTGGAGTGTTCAGAAAAAAGAGTGAGCATATCGAAAAGTGATATAGATGAAAAATTAAAAATGTATATCTTCCGCGAGTCTCGTGAAGTCATCAACGCGCGATGTGATTATGTACGCTGCATCTCATACGCTATTATAAAGAAATCTGTAAGTCTGCGAAAACTTTATAAATAAACGTTCGAAAAAGCAAGAGCTGTCTTTGCTTTTGAATACCGCGCGCGTTTCGCCGATCAATTTCTCGACGGCGCGGTGAAGGTTTATCGGTCGATAAGGTGGGACGCCCGCAGGCCGGCCCGGCAACAGGTGCATTCAGATTTCTGCAGATAGCCGCAGCTGACGAAACCGCTTACGTGGAAAACCCGCGAATACTTATTTCTTCTCCTAAAACTCCCTCTAACTGCAAAATTGAAGCCAGCTATATAGAGTAGTTGTAAGCCGCAGGGGAGATGGTCTCGCTTGGCTTATCGCGCGAAGTCAGTCGATCGCGTTGAACAACGGTTCAACCTTATACGTGCAACGTGGATCGGCAGCGGGAGAAAGCGAGACGGCGATAGAGAGAAGAGTCGGGCACCTGAGCTCTCCCTACCCCGCTCTCTCCGTAACGGCGTAGCCGCCTGCCGCCGCACCTGGCTGCCTGGCACGCCCGCGCGCGGGTATAATACGCGTTAATGTGCCGGTCGCCGCGCCAACAGCTCGTCCCCCGGAACAGACGCGCGAGCGCACGCACGCCAAGTACTCGCCGTTCCGCGTGTGTTTTGCAGTGTGTTCTGTTTTTCTGTTCTGTCGACAGTCGACTCGAGAGAGCAGCGTCGCCGAGTCCGTGCGTGCCTTATTGTGCCTCGTCTCAGCCGTCTGCCAGCTCCGCCTCCCCCCAGTGCGCGAGGAGAGAGAAAGGTGCTCTCTCTCTCTCTCTCTCTATCTCTCCGCGGGCCTACGTTTATCTGCAGCAGCAGCAGCAACAGTCGCGCGGCCGCTCGAGCTGGAGAAAGAGAAAGAGAGAGAGAGAGAGCGGCGTCTCTTCCTTCCTTGCTAATTCCTTCCTGATTCGTTAAGTAGTGCAGGATACGACTTTGTGGAAAACAGGCCCGCACCGCCCGCAGTGCGTCGAGTGTGGCAAAGTGTCGCCGCGTATGCTCCGGGATAAGTGGTGCGAGCAGCTACGTCAGCTACGTGTGCTGGCATCGGCAGCATGTGTATGTGAGTGCAGCAGCCGCGCTCCGATGGAGTTCACGGACGTGTGAGCTGCCGGGCGGACGAGGAGAGAACGAGCAGCGGAGAAGAACCTTCTCGTCGTCGACTCGCTCCAAGGTAGGCTCGTGTCCCCCATTGGCCCCAGCAAAGTCAAGGTCATTACTCTCGCGATACCGCCTCGCTTCGGGTTTCGCTCGTCCCGAGGGGATACCGTGCCGATCGGGCCCTGCTTTTCGCAGGCCGAGAGCGTTTTCGAGTGGATTAATCGAAATTCCGCCCGAAAATAAACAAAGAGCGTCCGGTTCAAGCGCGTTAGCGTAGCTATCCCTGCAGAGTCGCATTTCCCATTCCTGCATATACATATATATATATATATATATATATATATATATATATGTACATAGCTGCAGCCGATGACCGACGGACGCGCACCTGCTGGCCTGCACAGTGCAGAGCGCACAGTTTTTCCCGTTTTTCCCCCTCGGGCTTCCGGAAAGCGAGCGAGAACGATATTGTGGGATATATCTCGTGCGCGGTGCCTTTTGCAACGTCGGCGAGGGCTCTCGAGCGTGCACGAGTTACAGCGGAGCGCCGCCAGCCAGCTCGCCACACATTAGAGTTGAATTTTAGATTAGCGGCTGTATCCTCGCGATCCGCTTCTCTTACAGCGCGTACCTGACGCGTTGGAGACTCCCCGCGCATAATCGACGTGAAAGTTACGTTTTCGTGCGCCGGGATGTAAAAGGTCGAGAGAGATCGCGAGCGGCCAAGTTCGTCGAACAACGTTGCCTTGTTATTATTCTCGTTATCTCCCGAGTGGCGCAACGTCCGAGCGGACATCGAATTAATAATCGTAATTAAGATCGGCGCCGCTTTACCGGTTCTCCGCTCAGTTTTCCGGCGACGCGGGCTAATTGGCCGCGGACTGGACTCGAATCTTCGACCTGAGATCCGTCGAGATCGTTAGAGCGCGATCTCTTCTCCGCCGGGAGAACAATGCAGCGGACGCAATCGGCGCAGTCGAGCGAATCGCGCGCGCGCCAGCGAGGGGGAGGAAAAGAGTCCTTTCACGCGAACACGCGTCGGAAGAGTCGGCAGCGGCACATAATCCAGCGGCGAGCTGCAGCGGTGCGTCCGTGTGTGGCTCCAATGGCGCGCGGCGCACGGAATCCTGTCAAGCGAGGTAACCGGGTCTCCCGCTCGCGGCACACGCCAGCTGATGGGCCCAGTGCGCTCGCGCTTCTTTTTCAGTTCGTGCTACCGGCCATTGGACTTTGGACTTTGAGCGCCGCAGCCACTCAAAGCTGCGCGAAAAGAAAGCCGCGACGAGCCGGGTCGTAAAAACGAAAGCAAATAATTGCCGGTCTCGCCTGCGGCGGCAACTCGCGGGGAACGGACAATTCGTATTCCGCGAGTATCTACATAACTCGCCGGCTCGCAATTAACGGATCTCTGCGTGCGTCTACAGCTTCTTTGGCTCTGCTCGGTTAAGCTCGCGAAGAAGACGGGGGCGCGAGCTGTCGTCCTATACGAGGGAAAGGGCGGGGACTTTCACTCGCTCGGCTCGCGTGGGTCGCGAGCGTTCGAATTCTCGGAAATCGAGAGTGAGGTGAGAAAGTCGCGCGAATTCGCGATGGTGCAGTGAGCCGTCAAGCCCCCATACGTGTCTAGAATCAAGTTACTCGCAAAACCGTCACCGTTATGCGGACTCGTCGGCGAGCAGTATCCGGCTGAAGGGAATTTGATAAGTGATCGCAGTAAGGTTATTCAACGAGTCAAAGCTGCGTTCGCCAATCGAACTGAAATTATTAGAGCCCCCCCGCGATTCAACTTGGGTCGCGCGCGGCGGCGGCGGCGGCGCACGTGAGCAGCGCAGCATAAGAGTAGCGATGCCAGCTCCTCGGACGAAATCCGGGCCGCGCTGCGCTGGCTTTTCCCACGAGGAAAATTAGTCGCGCGTCATCCGTGGCTGCTGCCGCTGACCGACCGCTCGCCTGCATCGGGTATTTTCAAAGTCAATGACTGCGCGCCGATCGAATGAGCGCGGGCGCCGGCAGCCTCTCTTTGCCTCTTGTCGAATCAACTCGCGAGATAGCAGATCTGCGCAAGAGCCCCGACAAATGGCCGCGGAAGGCTTCGGCTTCGTTTGCATTTTCCGAAAATTCTCGGAAAAGAGGGACCGCGAGCGCGCCCCGGCCTCCTCGTTACGAAATCGCGTTAATAGCCGCAGTAGCCGTGACCAAATTGAAAAAGCCACTTTCGCTTAGGTGCACACATTGCAGAAACGCGAGTCAAGTCATTGTGTCATTGTCTCTGCGACGACGGAGTTGGCCAGTCGCAATCGCGGCCAATTACACGCTATCCTCCTATAATTTTCCCTCTCGTTGGCGGCCCTGCGCGGCGGTGGCTTCGCGCCGCCAAATTGGCCGATCTCCTTACAGCGTGTAGAAGCTCGCCAACCGGTTCGTGACAGGCGAGACCCGGCTCGAAATCGCGCGTTTCACGCCCGATCGCATGCACTCGCACGGGGGGCAGTGGGAGAAAATGTCAAGCGCGAAGGGTCGTTAATGCCCAACGAGCGGGAGGCAGCTTGCCGAGGATGAAAACGCAGTCAACTTGCAGGCATCGTTTTCTTGTTTGAGTGAACGCTGATTCAACGAACGCGTCTAATGATAGATTAATTATACGGCTAAGTGGGGAATCTGATTCGTTTCCACGTCTGCTGCGCGTGCTGATAATTGCGCTCGTTGCTAGGCCGCGTCGACTCCAAGTCTATCTTCGTTACAACGAGTCGCCGATAAGACTTACTTTTGGCCTTCTTCGGAAAAACAAGCCTCTTTTGTTTCACGCACGTTGCTATAGCCAGCCCTGGCCTTGAAACGCGGCGCAGACGCGATTCGCGGAAATCGCGATCGATCCAGTAGAATAATGGCCCCGCGATCGGTCGCGGCGCGAGTCGCGCGCGAAAAAGCCGGACGGATGCGTCTCGTCCGCCGCGTTTACACGCGCGTCGAGATGTTTCTCCCGTTTGGTCGGGATGCTGCGCCTAACCCACTTTGCGAACAGGTTTGTGTGATGTTCGTTGCTCTCGCGCTCGTCCATACGCGGCGGCCGTAACGGTGATCGACCGTCAGAGATATTAACCCGAGACCGGCTGCGTCTTCTTCTTCTCTTCTTTTCACCGCTGGAATCGCCGCGCGCTCTGCCATTTTGGACACGGACGCCAGTTCTCGTTTGCGTGGACGCGCTATTCGGCTGGATTATGCCACGCACAGGCGCATGATTTACGGGAGACTGCTTTGGGTCAACGCTCGTGTGCCCGACTGATGGCTTTCCCACTTATGAGAGATTTGACTGGATTCTTGGAGCCTCCCATTCACGAATCGGCGGGCGGGCTGTCTTATTCTAGCGGTACGCAAACGACGTGGTTTCACGTGCTTTCGGATACGACAGAGCACGTCGACTCAATCGATGCCGCGCAGTTCCTCGAGTAGCAAGAAAGTAACGAAAACATTTTTCAATTTTCAGGTAGCGAGCCGACAACCGCGACTTGAGAGATGGTCATCGTAACTCGGGTAAGTGCAGCCGCCAAACCACAGCGCATACCCATACCTACTCGCGATCCAACGTCTGCGTCTTCGAGAGGATCAAGAACGTTCGCGTTTCGCGCACATTAGACTGCAGTCGCGCTTTGAAAACTTTCGCACGCGCCGACATCATCGCCCTAACTCGGTCAGTAGGAATCTGTGACGGGTGAAAATCGCAAACAAATGCTGCGCCTCCTTATGCGCGCGTTGGCTGCCTCATTTGAATTTGCCTTCTTCTCCCGCGGACTCCTGTATCAGAGTATGAAAAAGTATGAGAAAAAGTCGTCGGCGGGGTTTTTTGTCGGTTTCGGCGACAAACGCGCGCGAGACGAGTTGGACGTCGGCAGTCGGCCGCTGGTCATCGCAGTGCAAGCTTGTCGCGCGAGTGCAAACTTTATGAAGACTTCCTTTGAAAATCAAAGTATCGTACGTAATTGCTTTTTACTTTCGAACATTTGAATGCGTTTTCTAATCGTTCTAGCGACGTCGACAATATGGGCATCGATAACTTTTCATCTTCCTCGTCTGAACAGAAGACTCCGAGAAAGCCATTTTCACGTGTGATCTCGAACGCTCCCGACGCTTGCCAAGCCGTCAACCTCGGGCTTTACGCTTATACTCATTCGAACAAAATTGCCCTCGCAGTGCAAGACAAATAGTGGAACTTTTACTTTTTGAATGGTTCGCCTCAGCGTCGCATCTCTCTCCGCGCATTAACAATGGATAGGCGATAGTTTTTTTTTTTTTTTTTTTGTTCCCCAAGGCACTTTGTAATTGATACCTGCGCTGCATCTAACGAGATTATCCAGCAGTTTTCCTCGTTGATAGCTTCACGAGCAGCTCTCTCACATTCGTTAGCCGTTTGATTGACGAATACGATCAATTAGCTTCGATATTCGCTTTAGAGGCACCGAGGACAAAAAGTAGAAACTCGTCCATGCATCCTGGAGACTTTATAAAAGTCACGCGCTTTAACCTCCTTTCGCTCGTCATTTTAAGTCTCGTAAATTTCAAAGTTACAAAGTAGTGTGCACAGCGCTCGTGCGGCGCAAGTGAAGAATTAGACCGTAATGCAAGTTCAACAGTCGCAAGCTGATCGTTAATAAATGTCGAAAATCTTCCCAGCACATACTGGACGGAAACGTCGATGAAGGCTTGCCAAGAGCTTCATTATTATTTCCCGCAGCGAAACTCGATAATGCGTGTAGTCGTGTCAGGGTCTAGAAATAGAAAATAGCGATAAAAAGCGACTAATTCGTATAATTTATGACAATGCTCTTCGCGGAGAATAATAGCTAGACCTGTAGGATGCATGCGCATACAACTTAATGGCCGTACGGAAGAAGGACAATAAAAGAGAAAAGAGCGCGACGCGCCTGCCGCAAGCAAAGTTCGAACTCAAGCTTTATAAGTTGCGGAGCAGAGCTTTCTCTATCGTATAAAATGCCAGTAAACATAATATATTCCTCTATGCGTAGATAGATAAGACCGATAACCGAAGCTCAATCTTGGTCAGAGTCCATTTACCGCGGTAACGACGAGCGCAGCCATCTCGAGAGGAAAAATAGACGAAATTAAATTAATTAAAACGCGCCAAGTTATGACTATATTCCGGCGAGAAAAACCGGATCGTCGTCGCCGCGAGGAGGACTTAACGGCCGATTTCATTGGTATAAATCGGTGCTTTGCGCGCAGCGGCTGCGTCGGGCATTTGTCCGCGAACGACGGGAGATCTAGAGCGTGCGCCCGTGTATCGAAGACAAGCGCGGCCCGTTTCAACTTTCAAGGGAATTTCTTCGCGGACGGGACGAGCTGCTCTATGCGCTTCTTTTCTTGTTGACTGCCAGCTGGAGTAATCGTGCGTGTGCCGGCTATAAGGACGTTTTCAATAAGAAGGAAGCAAAAAACAAAAAATAAATTTTCCACGCTCGAGTCTCCTCAGTCGGGCGCTACATATATATATGGGAGCACGTGTCCCGGACTTGCTATGCGGCTGCGCGCTCGAGCCGCTCGTCAAAAAACAGTTATGCTCGCTATTGCGCGATTGTACACGTCGAAGGTTAGCGTTTTTCCGGCGCATTTTTTAGTTCGCACACTCGTCCGCGAGTATACTCGCTATTTTGCGGCGGCGAAGGTTGCGCCGGCTAAAAAGCATTGGAAACTATATACTGCGCTTACATAGGAGAGTAGGGGACGCGGCGTTCGGCTTCATTGCCGATGTATCGCCTCTGTGCAAAAGTGCATTTCCTCCTGTCGCGTCGCCTTATTCAAACGAGCAGCGCTCAAAACTAAATTAAATTCTTAAAACAAACGGTGATTAATTAGCGATGTAATCAGATTGATTGCAATCACGGTTGGCATATTTTTACTTATCTCGGCTAAAAGAGCCCTTCTCGAAGCGCCGAGTGACCGCAGGCACATGAAATTCGACGAGTCTGCGCGGCGGAGAGCGAGCCGTCGTTATGTATATATACCTATACGAACCAAAGAGCGGAAGAGCTCTTCCGATGTTCCGCTGAGCTGAACAATTGGGCCGCGCTCGCGCACAAATATCAAGCGCATATTGTCTGCGGCCGTTGCGCTATACTAGCCATCGGTACTAGTCAGTCTACAGCTACAACATGTAGTCGGCGATCGAGATAAATTTCATTCGATGCTCTTGGCAAGTGGCGACAGCACCAACAATCGCCGCACAGAGGAAGTTGCGTAAAAGGAAAATATTAATTCCTCGTCCCTCGTAACGCGCAGAAGGCAGCGAGCTGTAAACCCGCAAAAGCAGCACTAATGCTTCTAATCGGCAACAGCCATTCAAAGGGCGCAAAGGGAAGCATAAATCCACGCGAAGCCTTGCAAGCGCGTGCGGGCTCCCACCTCTTTATAAGCTCTTATCACTTTATCGCGCGATTATGTCACTCACGGCACGCGCGCGCCACCGCCGCCGCCGCCGCCGAGGAAAAAATCGGAAGAATCAAGCGCGCGGTCTTATACCTAGTGGCTCCTTGCGCATATTTCACATCTGATGCCCGTTCTGTTGTTTCGATTTGCTCACTGCTCCTGAATGTCCTGAGAGATAGACACTTGCATTCATTACGAAGTTTGCAGCTACCACTTACTGGACACACATTTTACCAAGTCGATGCATGCGCGGCTCAAAACCGAAAGTGCGTACGTGACTCGAGTTTCGAAGATGTTTAAAGCCGCAGGAGACGAAGTACATGAACGGAAACATCCTACATCAATGGCGACCCACTTCTCCATATACCATTACGACTTCATTACCTCGCAAATTCTGCGCGCGGCATTTCCCCATTCTCTCCTGCATCTAGCTGCGGACACGCGTTAAAACTCGTGGCGTGAATCATTCATAGCGCAAGATAGTGAATAATATATATGTACTGATAATGGCGCTGTAACCTGCAGCTCTCCGCGCCGCGCCGCGAGCATTTCCGTGATGGGAAGAGTTTACAATGCTTGAAGAGGATCCCACCGAGTCATTGAGCGCGCCAACGACTTTTACGTGTCGGGGTAGTAGGTTGATTTTATAATTTACTGATATATATATATAATTAGACAGAGAAACGTGGCTGCTGTAGCTCCTTTTTCACTCGGGTTTCAGAAAAAATGCGAACGTGAGAATGATCGCGAGGAAGCTATAGAGAAAGTTTTTTTGTGCGCGCGCGCGCGCGCTCGCCTCGCCAATCGGCGGGCCTTTTCGGGACAAAATATCAGGCCAAGTTGGTGTAGTTGGTTTTGCATCTTCGTTTTATTTATTTTTTTTTTTTTTTCAGGGCGATTACATATGGATAGAACCCATCTCAGGCAAGGAGTTCGATGTAGCCATCGGCGCTCGAGTGGTGTCAGCCGAGGGAAGGCGGATTCAAGTCAAAGACGACGACAACAAGGTCTGGTGTCAACGTACGCGTTGATGCACTCGCGCGAATTCAGAGTCGCGCTCTAAACGCATATTAATTAACAAACATTAATCTACCCGATTTGCGGCAACAGGAGCAATGGCTGACCCCGGAGAGGAGGATCAAGGCGATGCACGCGACGTCGGTGCAGGGCGTCGAGGACATGATCAGCCTGGGCGACCTCCACGAGGCCGGCATCCTCCGGAACCTGCTCATCCGCTACAACGAGCACCTCATCTACGTAAGTCCCTCGCATCTCTACATCGTTAATCATAATCGCGCCGACCTACTATACAGCCGGCTGTGTGATCTTGCGATGCGCAGACGTACACCGGCTCGATCCTGGTCGCCGTCAACCCCTACCAGATCCTGCCGATCTACACGGCCGAGCAGATCAAGCTGTACAAGGACCGGAAGATCGGCGAACTGCCGCCCCACATATTCGCCATCGGCGACAACAGCTATGCCCACATGAATCGCTACGGGCAGGATCAGTGCATCGTCATCAGGTATGCGTATGCCCGACGTAAACGAGAGGCGCTCGGTAACCAGGCTTTTCGTGTTTCAGCGGTGAAAGCGGGGCGGGCAAGACGGAGAGCACCAAGCTGATTCTGCAGTATTTGGCGGCGATAAGCGGCAAGCATTCGTGGATCGAGCAGCAGATTTTGGAGGCGAACCCCATCCTCGAAGGTTTTTCCCATTCTCTATATCTCTCGCAAATATTAATGCGCGTCCATGCTCCATTGTGTGCGATCTTCTGTTGCAGCCTTTGGAAATGCCAAAACTGTGAGGAACGACAACTCGTCCAGGTTCGGAAAGTACATCGACATCCATTTCAATGACCAGGGAGTGATAGAGGGGGCGAAGATCGAACAGTACCTTCTGGAGAAGTCTCGAATCGTTTCGCAGAGCCTGGATGAGCGAAACTACCACGTTTTTTACTGCATGCTAGCGGGTCTCTCGAAGGAGGAAAAACAGAAACTCGAGCTGGAGGACGCCTCGACGTACAAGTATTTGACAGGAGTACGTATGTTACATGTACGCTCGAATGACCTCAGTCTCGCGGATTTCGTTCTAATTCGCGTTCATCGCTTTGAAGGGTGGAAGCATCACGTGCGAGGGCAGGGACGATGCCGCCGAATTCGCCGACATTCGATCTGCCATGAAGGTTCTGCTCTTCACCGACAGCGAAATATGGGAGATCCTCAAGCTGCTCGCAGCAGTGCTGCACATGGGCAATGTCAAGTACAAGGCCACGGTGATCGGTAAAAATACGCTTCCAATTCGTCAACCAATCTGAGCCGAGAATCCGGAATATTTGCATGCTCTCTCTCTCTCTCTCACTCTCCCTCTCTCTCTTGTTACAGACAATCTCGATGCAACGGAAATACCGGAGCAGACGAACGTCAAGCGAGTCGCCCAACTGCTCGGCGTGCCAGTCCAATCGCTCATCGATGCCCTTACGCGCCGGACGATATTTGCCAGCGGCGAGACTGTCGTGAGTATATCGACGAAATTTCATATGGCACATTCGACTAAACGCGACGGCGACTGTAACATCGGAATGCTTTCAAGGTGTCAACGTTATCGAGGGACCAGTCAGTAGATATTAGAGACGCGTTCGTCAAAGGCATTTACGGAAGACTGTTTATCCACATAGTCAAGAAAATTAACGAAGCCATATTCCGGCCGAAGCACAAATCCCGCAGTGCGATCGGAGTGCTCGACATTTTTGGCTTTGAGAACTTCAATCACAACAGCTTCGAGCAGTTCTGCATCAACTACGCCAACGAGAATCTGCAGCAGTTCTTCGTACAGCACATTTTCAAATTGGAGCAGGAGGAGTACAATCACGAGGGAATCAATTGGCAGCACATAGAATTCGTCGACAATCAGGATGCCTTGGACCTGATTGCCATCAAACAGTTGAACATCATGGCTCTGATTGACGAAGAGTCGAAATTTCCCAAGGGCACGGATCAGACGATGCTCGCGAAAATTCACAAAACGCACGGAGCACATCGCAACTACCTGAAGCCAAAGTCTGATATTAATACCTCATTCGGTTTGAATCACTTCGCTGGCGTTGTCTTCTATGATACTCGAAGTTTTCTCGAAAAGAATAGGGATACCTTTAGCGCCGATCTCTTGCAGTTGATTCACATTTCGTCCAACAAATTCCTGCAAACTTGCTTCGTCGAAGACATAGGCATGGGATCGGAGACTAGAAAGCGAGCACCAACTCTCTCGACTCAATTTAAAAAGTCTTTGGATTCCTTGATGAAAACCTTGGCCAACTGTCAGCCGTTCTTCATTAGGTGTATAAAGCCCAACGAATACAAAAAACCAATGGTCAGTATAGGTGAAAATGCGCGACGTATTATATGATCAAAATTAGAATACATAAATTTCTTTTGTATCGCAGATGTTTGATAGAGGCTTGTGCTGTCGACAATTGAGGTACTCTGGTATGATGGAAACCATAAGGATAAGAAGAGCGGGATATCCGATTCGTCATTCTTTTTCCGAATTCGTTGAACGATATCGGTTTCTCATTCCCGGTATAGCTCCTGCACATAAGGTATAGTGAAATTAAAGCAACATTGTCTCTACAATTTGAAACCAAGATGCTATACTGATTAATGATCGACTTTCTAGACTGACTGTCGATATGCAACGACGAAGATATGCCATGTGGTGCTAGGCAGATCAGACTACCAGCTCGGCCACACCAAAGTATTCTTGAAGGACGCACACGACCTGTTTCTCGAACAGGAGCGCGATCGTGTTCTCACCCGCAAGATCCTGATTTTACAAAAGAACATTCGAGGATGGGTATACAGGAGACGCTTCCTGCGCATGCGAGCTGCTGCAATTCAAATTCAGAAGTACTGGCGTGGATATGCGCAACGGCAGCGTTATAAACGCATGAGAATCGGTTACATGCGGCTGCAAGCGCTTATCAGGTCAAGGGTACTTTCACACAGGTTTAGGCATCTGAGAGGGCACATCGTGGCTCTACAGGCTAGGGCAAGAGGACATTTGGTAAGAAGAGCATACCGAAAGAAGATGTGGGCGATCGTAAAGATACAGGCGCATGTCAGGCGAATGATCGCACAAAGAAGGTACAAAAAGCTGAAGTACGAGTATAGACTGCATATAGAAGCTCTAAGATTGAGGAAAAAGGAGGAAAGAGAACTGAAGGATCAGGGTAATAAGCGGGCCAAAGAAATAGCCGATCAACATTTTAGGGTAAGTCGTTCGTTTTTAGGAGAAGTGTTTTACGCGTATATAACTTTGCTGCAAGCCTTCGCCAACTTTTATTTATTCATTTATTTAACAGGAACGAATGCAAGAACTAGAGAGAAAGGAATATGAAATGGAAATGGAAGATCGAAGAAGAATGGAGATAAAGAAAAATCTCATTAACGATGCGGCGAAAAAACAGGATGAACCCGTTGACGATAGCAAACTAGTCGAAGCAATGTTTGATTTCTTACCAGATTCCAGTAGTGAAGCACCGACTCCTGCTAGAGAAACGTCGGTCTTTAACGATCTTCCTGCGCCCAAAGCTGACCAGCAAGAAATTATTAGCCCAGTACAGACGGCATCGGAAGATGAAGAAGATCTATCCGAGTTCAAATTCCAGAAGTTTGCTGCGACTTATTTCCAAGGAAACATTACCCATCATTATTCGAGAAAGCCCCTAAAACACCCGCTGTTACCTCTGCATACTCAAGGAGATCAACTGGCAGCGCAAGCATTATGGATAACGATATTAAGATTCACCGGAGATTTGCCAGAGCCTCGGTTTCACACTATGGACCGAGATAACACCTCAGTTATGTCCAAGGTAACAGCCACGCTTGGCAGAAATTTCATACGGAGTAAAGAATTTCAAGAAGCTCAGATGATGGGGGTCGATCCTGTAAGTACTTTATTTAAATCTAGTAATCCCGCAAACTGATACTCATCATCATTTTTTTCTTTAAGGATTCGTTTCTCAAACAAAAGCCTCGATCGATTCGACACAAACTTGTCTCCCTCACTTTGAAACGCAAGAATAAACTGGGCGAGGACGTTCGAAGACGACTACAAGAAGACGAGTACACAGCTGACAGCTATCAATCGTGGTTGGAGGCTCGACCAACATCGAATCTCGAAAAGCTCCATTTCATAATCGGTCACGGTATTCTTCGTGCCGAACTCCGAGACGAAATTTATTGTCAGATCTGCAAGCAACTCACGAACAATCCATCGAAATCTTCGCACGCCCGTGGTTGGATTCTATTGTCCCTGTGCGTAGGTTGCTTCGCTCCTTCCGAAAAGTTTGTCAATTATCTACGAGCTTTCATCCGCGAAGGACCTCCAGGGTACGCTCCCTACTGTGAGGATCGGCTGAAGCGAACCTTCAACAACGGCACGCGTAACCAACCCCCTAGTTGGCTAGAACTGCAAGCCACGAAATCCAAAAAGCCCATAATGTTACCGATCACCTTCATGGATGGCAACACTAAGACTCTCCTCGCTGACTCCGCCACGACTGCTCGAGAACTCTGCAATCAACTCTCCGACAAAATATCTCTGCGGGACCAGTTTGGCTTCTCGCTGTACATTGCACTCTTTGATAAGGTCTCGTCACTGGGCAGCGGTGGCGACCACGTCATGGACGCGATCTCTCAGTGCGAACAGTACGCGAAGGAGCAGGGCGCGCAAGAGCGGAACGCGCCTTGGCGGCTCTTCTTCCGAAAGGAAATATTTGCGCCATGGCACGAACCCACCGAGGATCAGGTAGCGACCAACCTAATTTACCAGCAGGTAGTGAGGGGTGTCAAGTTTGGAGAGTATAGGTGCGATAAAGAAGAAGACTTGGCTATGATCGCTGCGCAGCAATACTATATCGAGTATCATGCGGACATGAACGTGGAGAGGTTGTTCACGCTACTACCAAACTATATTCCAGATTACTGTCTGACGGACGTAGATAAGGCTATCGAGAGGTGGGGACATCTCGTCCTGCAAGCTTATAAAAAGAGTTACTATTTAAAAGAAAAAGTACCTGCACTAAGAGTCAAGGAAGATATAGTTGGTTATGCGAAGTTCAAGTGGCCGTTGCTCTTTTCTCGCTTCTACGAGGCATACAGGAATTCCGGGCCAAATCTCCCTAAAAACGACGTTATCATCGCTGTCAATTGGACAGGTGTGTACGTCGTCGATGATCAGGAGCAAGTGCTGCTAGAGTTGTCCTTCCCCGAAATTACCACCGTATCTAGTCAAAAGTATGCCATGATAGTTATTTTATCTTCTTATGAAATCCATGATCGAATATAAATAAATGATTTTTTTTTTCATGTACAGAACAAACAAGATGTTCACTCAAACATTCAGTTTATCGACAGTACGCGGCGAAGAGTTCACTTTTCAAAGTCCGAGCGCTGAAGATATACGCGACCTTGTTGTGTACTTCCTCGAGGGCTTGAAGAAACGCAGCAAGTATGCTATCGCTCTGCAAGATTACAAGGGAAACAGCGAGAGCTCGTCTTTCCTGACGTTCCAAAAAGGCGACTTGATTACGTTAGAAGATGATAACGGCGATGAAAACGTTTATAACTCAGGTTGGTGCGTGGGTGTGTGCGAGAGGACGGGAGAGAAGGGCCACTTCCCTGCCGAGACTGTTTACGTGCTGCCTACGTTATCGAAACCTCCAAACGACATTTTGGTTAGTACTTACATTGTTTATTTTAATTTTTTAACACATTTTATTTGAGAAAGGCGTTAGTAAAAAGCAATTTTTTCGACATGCAGTCGCTGTTTAGTGTTAACGGTACTGAAAACGGTCGAAGACTCTACCCGCAGCAAATGAATGGTATCGAAACTCGAGATAAGCCGCATACATTGATGGAATACGCAATTGACCATTTTCGGTAAGAATTTTCTCATGCAGAATCAATTAATAAAAGGCAAATTTGTATTTACTCCTCAACTGATCCAAAGCATTTCTTACAGTCCACCTCCCAAAAAGACGATGTCAAAAGCACTGACTCTGTCAACAGCGCGAAGATATCCCGACGATCTGTGGCGTCACTCTCGCGAACCCATAAAGCTACCGTTACTTCGCAAGTTAATCGCCAAAGACGAATTAGCAGAAGAGGCCGTTTTTGCTTTTAACGCAATCCTCAAGTACATGGGAGATCTACCAACTAAAAGGCCACGCATTGGTAATGAATACACGGATTTAATCTTTGACGGTCCTCTCAAGAACGAAATTCTTCGCGACGAGATCTACTGTCAAATAATGAAACAACTAACGGACAATCGTAATCGACTCAGTGAAGAGCGAGGCTGGGAGCTCATGTGGTTGGCAACAGGTCTTTTTACGTGCAGCCAAAGTCTTCTGAAAGAACTTACATTATTTTTACGAACTCGCCGACATCGTATATCACAGGATTCGTTACAAAGGCTACAAAAAACTTTGCGAAACGGACAACGAAAGTATCCACCGCATCAAGTTGAAGTCGAGGCGATCCAGCACAAAACTACACAAATCTTCCACAAAGTTTACTTCCCGGATGATACCGACGAAGCGTTCGAGGTTGATTCATCGACCAGAGCTAAAGATTTCTGCCAGAATATAGCACAGCGTTTGAATTTGAGGTCATCCGAAGGCTTTAGCTTATTTGTAAAAATTGCAGACAAAGTTATTTCTGTTCCTGAAGGGGACTTTTTCTTCGACTTTGTTCGCCATTTGACTGATTGGATGAGAAAAGCACATCCCACGAGAGATGGTTGATATCCAGACAATATTTTGAACTAGATCGTCTACTAAACAAACTATCAATACTAATTTCACAAAATGAAATTTCCAGGTCTTTCTCCGCAATTCACATATCAAGTATTCTTTATGAAAAAATTATGGACGAACACCGTACCCGGCAAAGACAGAAACGCTGATTTAATATTCCATTTCCATCAAGAACTTCCGAAACTACTGAGAGGTAAAATAGCGACATGATTTTAATTCAAATTATGCTTAATTTAAGAAATGTATATCACTCACAAGTTATTTTTCCCCGTCTAGGATACCACAAGTGCACAAAAGAGGAAGCTTCCAGATTAGCGGCGTTAGTTTACAGAGTCCGATTCGGAGAAAGCAAGCAGGAACTTCAAGCAATACCGTAAAAAAATTATTTTTATCGTATGCAAATAATTATTATAGATATTATCACCTGACAAAGAACGTCTTTTTTTAGCCAAATGTTACGAGAACTTATACCTGGAGATTTAGTAAAAACACAAAGTTCGAATGAATGGAAACGTTCGATAATTGCAGCGTACAATCATGATGCAGGTAAATCTTAATATTAATAAGCTAAGCTATTTACATTTATGAATTACTTTAGGACAAATAAAATTTGTTCAAGGTATGAGCCCAGAGGACGCAAAAATAACATTTTTAAAAATCGTCTATCGATGGCCGACATTTGGATCTGCTTTCTTTGATGTAAAACAAAGTACTGAACCTGACTATCCTGAACAACTTTTAATTGCTATAAATAAACATGGGGTCAGTTTAATTCATCCTCAGTCAAAGGTAAATATATTTCGTGGATAAAAATGCCTTTCGAAAGCGCCAATCATTATTTCAGAATAATAATAAATAATCTATTTCAATTTCAGGATATACTAGTGACCCATCCTTTCACAAGAATCTCTAATTGGTCTTCCGGTAACAACTACTTCCATATGACAATAGGCAATTTAGTTCGCGGTTCTAAGTTACTCTGCGAAACTTCGCTTGGATATAAAATGGATGATTTGTTGACTTCTTACATTTCGCTTATGCTCACGAATATGAATAAGCAGCGCACGATACGAATAAAATAAAAATCGTTTTATGTAAAGAGTATATATGTATTTATATGGCGAAAGTTTTTTGTCTCAAAAAAATGTCGCAACATACGAGGTAAAAAAAGTTTGTCATGAATGCAGTTACAATTCATATTTTTAAAATGCAAAACATTTTTACGATATATAATCTCATTTTATTTGTAAATTAAAGAAACATGACTTACAAATTTTCACGCGTTTACGAAACTTCTAAAAATTGCTTCTTCAAAAGCCTAAATAAGCTTCTTAGCGAGGTAAATGAATCGACGAACAATAGAACTGAATAATTTACTTGGTTTTGTATTTTCAAAGATTTGAATATTAACTTGTGGTTGACTTGTTGAAAATTGTAAAAAAACGTGTTATATTTGTCACATTAAGGTACTAACTAAAATAATATAGGAAATAAATAATACAAGATTTTGTATGTAATTAAATTTTATAAACCATTAATTGATATTAATACATTAAAAGGTTTTTCTACAAAGAATCGAGTATTTATACATTTAGCATATTTGTAAATAAAGGCAATAAAGGAAGTAATAATAACCATTTGTGTCTACTTTAATTTTAGTATTATTCTTACTTTTACGCACAGTAAAGTGATTGCATAGTGCTACGTTATTGTCAAAGCTTTTGCCTGTATTTTACTACATTTAGCATATGACTAATAATTCGTTTTTGTCGAAAAATAAATTTTCTTTAACAGTTTTATAAATAATATATCTCTCCGTTATAAAATTGTTATATAAAATGTGCTAGTTGTGCAACGTGATTTTAATTGAACTAATGGACCTTGAAACTCTAATAAAAACCTTTAACTGTTAAAAAAAATTTTTTTCAGTGAATTCTTTTGTAACAAGGCAAAGCATGAGTTGTCAACAAATCGATAAAATAATTATGTATCTCAAGACTCAAATCGCGATATGCGCTGTGAGTTTACTAGGAGACAATGGTTTACGTATTTAGTTCTATAATATAGTTGAGTTAAACATACTTTCTGTATGACTAGAATTCTGCCTTACATGTATATTAATGAAATCTCTAAGAGTATAAATCAGCCAACCTCACTCAGAAAATCTCTTTCAATTTAATCACTATGGTGCAATCTTTTGGTCATGTTTTAAAATACCCTGTAGTAAATAATTCTCCGGATATCCAGTTCATCTCGATGCGTTTGCAGTGTTGGGGCGAATGTGATACTTATTTAATTATGTATCGTTATTAATTTAGAATTACATGCCTTTGCTGAATAATAAGGATAACCCCGTTCGTTGTCCACAACCATCACGCACATACGGATCCCGATGTTAATTGTGGGTAAATTCTCATGGTATACCTCTGCCGACATTCCTGGGTAACAATAGATGTCTTGGAGGAAGGCATTCCCAAGTTGATACTATCTCATTTCCCCTCTGAGATTACTCCCTTTGATTGCTTTTTTGTCAAGAAGACGCAAAGTCTTACTCGACTCGCTGGTAATTAAGTTAAAGAAGAGACGCATGAATTAGAAATCTTGTTCGTCCTAAAGATGCTTGCTTTTTTATAACAAAAATCTGACACATCTGCTTTATTTTTCTTCAATGTTTTCGCTGGTATTACAAGTGCAATAAAGTTCATACATCGTTTCATGTGCTTCATTTACGTTAGGCTGTATAGTTTGACTCGTCAAAGCGATATTAATAAAGCTCAATACCGATTAAAACTACCTCTAGGCCATTGTATTTTATTTGATCTATCAAGCTGTACAAACATACAAGCTTTTATTCATTTTTTTAACATTATATTGCGCACCGCATGCTGTAGTCAAGCTAAAATTCTACCAAGCTTTGTTTGGTGTTATTGTTTTCAATAGTTATATTACATGATATGCCTTTTCAACGTTTTATTGGGGATATTTATAGGAGCGTATTAGAAACACATTAATTCATTTCTGATATATCTTGTTGAGGAATTTATTATAATGAGATTACCACTGTTTTTTAAAAATTTATAAAATATATTTTTTGGAATAATTTCTCGAAATAAAATCTTAACTTACACATTATAGGATTTTTTGTAAATACTTTACATTTCTCTTTAATTCATGAAATCGCTACGCATTTCATCAAATAATAATTTGAAGCAAATCTTAATCTTTATATACAAAAAATTTGGCAAATATGCATTTTTCCAACCTTCTGATAATTGCGAATATTATTAGTATATAGCGTACAAAAAATTATTACAAGGCAATTTTTACAATTCTTACAAGTGCTAACATTATTTTGAAATGAAAAACGTTCTACATTCTTTTACTGTTCATACAAGTTCGCGATGAATCTTCATTCTTTCAAATTAATCAATATTATTAAAACCTTAAACCCTTTGCCATCGCCACGTAATGATTATAATTACAAAAACTTCTTTAAATTCGCTTTGTATAAAAGGTCCCTGCTTTCAGAAATTCTAGAGGTTTTGTATTTACGTTACTACTATCTTAAGAATGATGTGAGTTTGTATCACAGTAGTAACTATAATGGTGCGCAGTTGACAAATTTACATGTTTATTTATGTACAATCAGGAAAAAAATAATAATAACAGATTCTTAAATAGTCATGCAGTAGTATAATTGCTTCTTTCAGAATGAACTATCGCGCGTCTTGTTCTATTGACTTTAGATATCATCATTTAGACATTGACTTGTAGGATTCCACTTTAATCTTACGTAAAGTATTTCCTATCATATAAATAGAATAAATTCAAACTATCATAATTTTGTCAGACATTTATTAGAAAAATAGAAATTCCTTTGATCTTAAAAGGTAGATAATTCGGTTGTCATCAATCGATTGCAGATTTCAGTAAGCCAGAAAGCTGCGTTATGTATACTCGTGCGAAGAAGCCGGAAAGAACGACGGTTGCACAAGAAATTTTTATATAATACAATTTTTCATTATGTTGGTACACACTGATTGTTGTCTCTTTTTATTTTCCTCTCTCCCCGAAAAAAGTCTCTGCGAAAATGATAAATCACACTATAAAGTTGCTTGTCATCTCGTAATATATCTATATATATATATACCTTACAATCAGGTTGCGATAAATTATTATTCAGTAAAATTATTCAATAAAATTTGTATTAACAACTTAGTATCAAGTCATCTAGATATTTATTATACATAGATAATGCATTGCATTGTCCACATCACACGCGAGTTTGTCTCTTTTTATCCATAAAGTATTTGTGTATATATATATATAATCTATTGCTACGATCCAGACTCGGCCGCGGATTCCCTAAAGGGAACCGCCCTAGGTTTAATATTAATATTTGCAACTATTCGATGCAATATCGTTGGATTTTCGACAATTAAAACGCAGGAATACTAAGTCTTTATGATCAATGAATACTTATTACATTACATTTAAAAACACACTTAAAAAATATATGTATATATCTCTCTCAAAATTAATGTGTACATAAATTTTCAAAGTAGGGTGTAACTTTTAAAAAAGCTTTGTATTACACCTCTGACTGATTAAAAAATAGAAACTTAGTATTCGAGCATTTGATTAACTTGCCGTAGGCACCTCGATCAGGTTTTCTAATCCTATAAGTATGCGAGACATTTGCTTTTAACGTACGTATGAAGTTCCCGAGAAGCCAACCGAAGATCCGTGCTTACAGAATTAAAAAACTCAAATGCATCATCTTCAATCGACCGCCCGATGGAACACCGTAGCATAGTCCTGACTACACCAGCGACGGCTCGCTCATCGAACACGTCTCCTTGGCAAGGCAAGAGTTGTTGCCGACCGCCGACGTCACGTCTTCGTCCATCCTCAATGGCAGCGACGACGACAACGTCGACGGCAACGACTCTTCAGCGATCACGCTGTCAAGCTCTTGAAATTCGTCCATCTCATCTTCTCCACCGCCATCGTCCAGTCCCCAGGCAATCGGGTTATATCAAAGACCCGGTTGGGGCGGCTGATGATGATTCCACGGCACGTCGGCGATAGCTGGTTGCATGGCTGCCTGATTGTGTCCCATGGCTCTGGGTGTGCGCATGATCTCACTGGCCGGTAGGCAGTGCTGCCTAGGTCCCGGCTCGGGTGTGTACGTGAATGTCAGGCCCGTCGCGTAGATGATGCCGTCGTTTCTGACCAGGCTGACCGGCACCTGCGTGGGCTGGTGTATCCAGAGCCATTCGCCCCGGAATTGCGAAATGTCCGGCACGACGCAGAGCATGCTCTCTTGACACCTGTACATCGTTTCGGCCTCAACGTCGCCAAACCACACCTGCAGGTTTGGCGTGAAGTTGTCGCCCGTGAGTTCGAGCATCGCCACGTCGCCGCCTCCGTTGAGATTCAGACTGTGCACCAGAGGCACGGGGGTGACGGGCGAGCGCACCGGGCCCATTCCCTCGTAAAACGTGTACTCGGCGCGGTCGGTGCTGATGATCGTCCAGCAAGCGCCGTCGTTGATCATCTCCTTGTTGGCCTCCTTCGGGCAGGGCGTTGCCTGGAACTGGATTATCCGCTCCTGCGAGAGGCAGAGGTACATGTGATCCGTGTCCTTCATGTAGAACGCGCACTTGTGCAGCTGCGAGACCGGGTCGTCCGCCTCGAGGCTCGCCATCTGTTTGTCGACCTTTCTGATAACCAGACGCGGCAGAGCCATCCCCGTTTCGGAGCAGACGAGCTTGACGGTGCTGCCGTAGTGCACGTAGCCGTCGCGCACCTGGAACTCCTCGGATTCGCTCTCATTGTCGTCGAGTAGGTGAATTGTGAAGGCGCCCCACTGGGTCGAGCTCGCGTGGAAATTGTTGTTGTCCACGTGGAGGTAGCGCGTGCTGACCGTCTGCGAGCGCAGCCGGTTGAACAGGGCGACCCTCGTGCCCGAGGCTATGCACAGATCCGCGTTCTTCAGGCTCTGCTTCTTTTTCGAAGGTTTCGATATGACCTTTATGCGTTTGCTGTGGAAGACGCCGATATCGTGGCCGTTGCCGTAGAACATCTTGACCGAGAGCATGAAGTGCTTCCGCTTGTCCGAATCGGATATGTAGAGCGTCTTTGCGGCGCAGTACTGCTTGCCGTTGTTGAGGTCCAACTGCTGCATGTCCTGGTCGGAGTTGCCGATACCGATGAAAGCACAAAGCTGCGTCGACTGCTCGCTCTCGCCGTCCCGGCGCATCTGCTCCTGGCGCATCGACCAGGCGTTGCCCTTGAGGTAGATGCAGGGTGGCGGGCAGAAGAAGCGCTTCTCGTTGCCGTAAGACTTTTGGGCTACCTTGGCGTGCAGGATCACGACGACCATGTCGGCCTTGCCCTGGGTGCGCTTGTGCTCGGACAGGTAGTGCTTCATGGCCTCGCGCGTCAGTCGCAGGTCCTGCTGGTGCTGCGGCGGCTGGGGAGGCTGAGCCTGGGGCACCGGTGGCTGATGCTGCGGCGGAGCCGACGGGTGAGTTTCGGCCCGGTAGATGCTGGCGAAGCGTGGATATGCCGACATGACAGCCGTCGGAGACGGAGGCGACTGCAGGCCGTGAGCCATCGTCGGCAAGCCGTATTGGCTGTGTGGCATTATGCTGCTTCAGCTATAGTCTTGAGCTCTCTCCACTGATTTGATTTGGATGGGCATCTATACAAAGACCGTCACTCCGGATGCCGATTCGCTGCTGGGCTTGTTGCTTGCATCGTCGTGCATTGCTCCTTGCTTGACTGTCTGAAAAAAAGAAATCCTTTTCAAAAATGCGATTTGCAGTATGCGAAAACATTGGCTGATTAGCAGTAGAGCTAGAAACTTCTAGAAGCAGCTATTTGTCTTTGCATTTGCATATTTGAGTAAAAATTAACTACGCAGTTCTGAGCAAGCAGCAAGTGCCTCTGTGAAGTGCGTGGGAAGATTTTTTATTATCTGCTGCAGACAATTAGCCCAAGATATCTCGCCGTAAATTAGTGGCTGAGAATTACTGCTCTTCGCACAGGAAAGAGGAAACATGTACAAGCCGTGGGAATAAAGCCGAGCTCATTTTTCTTGCATGAATTAAGGTAGAGTTGCTTCCCAAAGAGGCATCAACAGATTTCTACCGCAAGAATCACCTTCTCTCCGTTTGCAGTTGAAGAAGCAGTGGCTTCAATTTGGCCTCCACTGAGACTTGAGAATCAATCAAGTTCGGGAGGAAACAAAAATACACTTGCACTGGTTTCGTTAAGGAGGCAGATTTAATTACAGCGCTAGGTCGAGGAATGACTTTGCATTGTTGGCAAGCAGCAGTGAGCAATGAAACATTTTGAATGCAGCATGAAATTTACCATGTTTGAGCGGATACAATTAAAATACACGCTGGGCCAGTTAAAGACTGTGCATCCAATGCATATTTATGAAAAAAGGTGTATTAAGACAATAGAAGGCAATCCATACATAGGAAACATTAGACAAAGTGTAATGTATTTCAGATCAGAGTTGTGTTTAGTTTAAAATTCAAAGTGGTTCGGTCAGCAGAGGAAAAATAAGTCTGAACGACATCAGCAGAGCCCTGGTGCACCTGGTTCCATGCAGAGAGGAAAAGTGACTTTTTGGAAATTCGGAGCTTCGACAAAGATAAACAAAGTCGGAGCACTCGTCGCGCATTGGAGGTGGGAAAAAAGGCGCAGACCGGAAAGCGAAGTTCCGAGGCAGAGCTCGAGAAATGTACAAGTAGACTCACAGAACTCGTCGGAATTCGAGTAAACAAGCCTGCCGAGATGGAGCGACGTGTAAGTATCGTAAGATGGATAGGTTAAGCGTGGCAGGTCATCCCGCAGCAGTGGGCCCCATCGCGGCTGTATTCCCTCAGAGCTGCACACGTCCCGCGCGCGCGAGACAGCTCGATCTGTCCTATCCTCTCTCTCTCTCTCTCTCTCTCTCTCTCTCTCTCTCTTTCTCTCTCTCTCCTCTCGGAAAGGACAAGCTGAAGACAGCACTGTACGGGCGGAAAGAGGAGAGGAAAAAAACCGGCATCAGCTACACTCGCAGCAATCCCTCGTAAAGCCCGCCGCGCGCGCTCTCCGAAAAAGAGAGAAAAGCGCCGCGGCGCGCCTCCCCCTTCCCTCTCCTCTTGCCGCGAGTGCATAACCAGTGCATCGCGTATACCGGGGAGATGTTCGAAAAAGAGCAGCAGAAGCGGCGCCCAAGGTGTCGTTGTTTTCTCACCTCTCTCTCTCTCTCTCTCTCTCTCACTCAGCAGCGGTGGACGATGCGGAACCTCGTCGTCGCGTCTGCAGGCCGACGACAGCGGTAAGGCTCGGACCCTCGCCCCATCGTTTTTCGGCTCGGATGGAAAACGGCGGCGTTGCTTCCTTGGCACGTTCACGCACACACTGTACTATACCGACTGCAACTGCAACACGCACGCAGTCACGCACGCCGTCAGCGAGTCTCGGTGCAGTTATAGTTATAGTTATGCGCGAGTAGGTAGCTGCAGCTCATTCAAAAAACACCTGGTCACTTTCCGAATTTTCCTGCGCAGTCTCGCCAACTGATTTTCGCGGTATCATCCAGGGTATCATATCGCAGACTCCGCAGTGGCAATTTATAATAAAGGTTCACACGCGGTTGAGGTTAGATCGGGAGCGCAGGCGCGAGAGCGGGTGCCGCGAAATTCGAATCGTGAGAACGGAAGCCAGCGCCGAGGTCGCACGGTGTCCAGACTCGGGAGCTTTTCAAAAGAGTAGACTGGATTTTCGAAGGTAGCAGAAGACGCAGAGCGCGATGTGCCGAGGAGCAGTCGGGCCGAGGCTCGCCGTCGGACTGAACTGCCGAAGAGCGAAGAGCGAGGCCTGCGAAGGGAAGGGCGAACTCGAGCATCGACTGAGCAGTAGTGAGGACACGTGCGCTCGGGTCGGGGATCGGGAGAGCGAGGGAGAAACGGTGGGGTCCACGCTCCAGACTCGACGCGCAAGCGCGAAACGCCAAGTTTATTACGGCGGCGCATAAAGTGGCTGCTGCAGTTTCTATTGTTTTACTCTCCTTCTCTCTCTCTCTCATGCTACGAGCTGTTGGGCGATACACATGCACGGGCAGGGTAGGCATACTGGCAGCGCCGCTCACGTCGGTGTACGCGCGTCTCTCTCTCTCTCTCTCACTCTCTGCGAGCGGCCCCCTCCACCGCGGCCCCGTGGAATTGCTGCCGCAAAAGGATGTTGGGGTTAGCCTGGGGGGCGTGGGAAAAACCTGCTGTGGGAAAGAGTGGGTGGCCTCTACCTCACTCCACTTCTCGCTCTGCGCGGCGCGGCGGCGATGACGACTATACTATACGGCCAGGCCAGCTCTCGCCTCTCGCTCGGCGCTCTTTCTCTCCGTCTCCGCGCGTCTGTATATAGGTATAGGTGCGCGCGTGTGTGTCGATAAATGCGAGCGTATAAAAGCTTACTTATCGCGCCTGAGAACCGCTCGGCGCGCTGTGCCGCTGTGCGAGGGAGCGTCGAGGCAGCTCTCGCGTAAGTAGGTATAGAGAGAAGATGCGCCGGGCCCGTGTGAATTTTTTTCTCTCCTTCCTCTTTTTTCGGACGCCGCGCACTTTCCTCGCTTTTCGCGCAGTTTTAAAAGAGAGTTGATCCAACGCGAGCGGGGGCTTTGCATTAGTTAGCGGACGCTCGAAAAAGTTCCCACGCTCTCTCCCTCTCTCGAAAAGCGGAGGGCTAAGTAGGTATGTACACTGCAGCAGCGCAGTCGCAGTGATTTCTTCCGTCGAATCAGTGGCGCGTGCACGCGGCGGCCGCTGATTGCGCCTCGGGCCTCGCGTACTTAATCGTCTCAAGGAAAGGAGATTCACTTAGGCGCGCGCGAGAAAAAAAGTTCCCATGCCCCTTCTAATTCGTCGGCTAATTTGCTCGAGCGACGCTCTCACTTATGCACGCAAGTGAAAGCTCCAGGCGGGCATTCGGAGCGAGCGCGCAGTTTCTGCTCTTTATTCGAACGAATGCAGCTACGAAGCAGAACCGAAGCAGAAACGAAGCAGAAACGAAGCGAGAACATCGCGCTGCAGGCAACTGTATCAACACCGAACGTGTAGCCCGGGGGATCCGACGTTATACCCCCCGCGCAGCCTCTGCAGCCATCGGTGTACTGCGTGCCGATTGCCGACCCTTCGGTTAAGAGTAAGTGCGCTAATGCGCGAGCGCCGAGGGTGAAATGGCTAATGGATTTGCTAGAGACGCAGTAGGGGCTGGAATACAAGTGCTATTAATGATTTCTCGCGCCCTTTTGTTGCCTCGAATTCATCCGCTAAACCTAAGTGAATTTTCCGGGATCGGCCAAGGCGGCGGCGCGCACGTGCAATGCTTTTATTCCTCGTCCCGCACGCGGGGCTTGAGTATCGCTCTTTCCTCGCGAGATTTTAACACTCGCTAGCGCGCCTATATACGCTCGATGGTCTCGAACGTCTCGTGATCCGCACGTGGAAAGGCCGCGAGAGAGGGAGCCGAGGATACAATATAACGTGAGAATAATTCCCGCCGCGCTGGAGAGAGAGAGAGCGAGTGAGAGGGAGGGGGAGGGGGAAGGGGAGGGGGGAGTCTGACGTCCGCGTTATACGCAGAGCTGTACAGCTATAGATGGAGCTTACGCGTGACGGACGGGCATATAGATAGGGGCTCGCGGGGCGCGGGCGCGGAAAAGCTTCCCCTTATCGCCCGGCCAAGCGTGCATTTTACAATCCCATTTTCACGCAAGAGAGATGCCGCGTCGGTGATAAAGGAGCTCTCTCCGCTCCGCGCTCTATATAAGTATATAGGCAGCCGCCGCGGCCGATATACCTTCGAGATGCGCGAACCTACAAATGCAGCTGCGCTTTCCCGCGAGATCCGCCGAGAATAAAAATTTATTCGATAACTAGAAGAGGCACGGACGGGAGCATGTTGCGCAAAGAGCGCGCGCAAGTCCCGGCCGCGAAATTCTAATTACCCGGCGGCCAATTAAGGATGCGCCGCTCAATTATCCTCAGCGCGCGAATAACGTTGAAGCGACGTACATCGGCTGAATTACACGAGATAACGCACACGTACAGAAACGAGTCGAGCGGCCGGCGTCGTGACATGCATCATACATCTGCAGTGACGCGTTAGCGAGGGGGAGAATCCAATTCAGAGTCTGCGGGCCCTGCGATCTTGCACTTTTCAACCTAACAACGTCGATATTAATATCTAGTTGCGGATAATTCGCTGCAGCTGTGCGCTGCGGCGAGCCGCAGGGGTGCGATAGTTATTATAGCCGTATTGCGTGCAAATTGCTCCCGGAATACGATTAGCCCTCCTGCAGGCAGCAGGGATATATATATATATATATATATATCTGACATGATGCGGCGCTCTGCCTGTAATCTCTATTGAGAGGGGGCGGCAGACTAAATACTGTCTTTATTTGCTTTGAGTTACCCACTATACTTGTATAGCTACACGTGCAGCGAAACGAAATATTCACTCTGCTGCGTTCTTTTCATTCGAGCCGGCGGGCTAATCTCGATCAAACAGCGCGAGCGCGCACCGCCCGCGAAGAATAAGACGCTCGACGAGAAAATTCCTCGAGACAGCGATTTGTCCGTAATTTTTCCGAGATTTCTCACGCCGATTGCGACGCGCCGTAAATCATAGAACGGAACGAAACCCGTTCTCTCGAAAGTCGGAACGCGAGACCTAGCTGCACAATATCAGCTCTCGCGGCGGGCGCAACAACTAAATCTCAACTCTTATGTTAATATTGTTATTGCTGATCAGCTGATCGCTGCCGCGGGCGCGCGCGCGAGACACATGCAAAATTGCAAACCTGATTTTTCATTTCCTCCGCAGCTGCGGAGATAGAGAAAAGACAGTTCGATCAATGACAGCCGGTGCTTCGATGCTGTTCACCCAAGTGAGTATGTTACTTACTGTTTCTGTTGTTGCCGAGCTGTTTGGGTCCGGCTTGATGTCGACCACGTTTAAGGTTAACTGAGACTCGCGAACCAGATCCTTTACAGATTGATCTTCTACATAAGTAGTGCATACTCAATAAATCGTAGTGTGAAAGCGAAAGACTGCTGAATCGCACTGATGAAATGCCCCCGCATAACGCTGTCACAGGGACAGTTATGTGCTGTCGATGTTTGCAAAATATTGCCCAATGGATCATTTTCTTTTTATAAACTTGCAGAGAGCATCTTTTAAACAATGGGAGTTCTTGGACTGTGGCGGTTGCTTGATGCAACAGGAAAACCAGTTCCGTTGGAGACGCTGGAAGGCAAAGTCTTAGCTATAGGTACACTCTTATTCAAGCTCTTTCTCGCCCTCTGTGCACAGCTTATTTTCACAGTTCTGATCACTCTTTTAATTTTCTGCTCTCAGATATTTCCATATGGATCCATCAAGTCATACAGGGCTATCAAGATCGCCGAGGCAATGCATTACCCAATGCGCATCTCATTGGTCTATTCAACAGAATTTGCAAATTGATGTACTTCAAAATCAAGCCAGTTTTTGTTTTTGATGGCGGTGTTCCATTACTGAAGAAGAATACTATTGTAAGTGCACTGGCTAATTTTTAAAGTTTATGCTTTTTTTTAAAAAAAAATTACAAGACTTGGCTTGCACTTTTTTGATTTTGAGAATATGCAAGTTTTCATTAGAATTCAAAAGAATGGCTCTGTCTACAACAATACTTTACCATCTAGATTATAATATCTCCGAGACATAATTAGCTCAGCGTGGGAATCAGGTAGTGAGAACCGAGTCCTCTCATTCTTTTGTGTCCACAGGCTACACGCAGGAAGCTGAAATCTATTGCAGCTAGTAAAGCACAAAAGTTGAAGAATGATTTGATAAACAACCTGATAAAGCGTACAGCGGTGAAGGGAGCTCTTGAAAAGGGAAACGACGATGGAGAAAGTAGCGCAGCACAGCAATTCAAGGATGCAACTGCTATCCCTGGCTCCTCCAAAGTTCAAGACATGTACAAACTGCCTGAAATGCCAAGCACTTGTGGGGATTCAGATGATTACATGGATTCGGATGATGAAATTCAGACGGAGCTGAGTCCTAGGAAGCAAACTAAATGGATGGGAAACATTCACAGTGTTGATGTAAATACTGAGGAATTTAAGAACTTACCTGCAGATGTAAGATATGACATTTTGACAGACTTAAAAGAAACAAGGAAGCAAAATTCTTGGGGTCGTATTCATGAATTGCCTGCTGTGAGTTAATTATTGTCTTTATTTCTTTTACCGCAAACGTTCGTTATTCTATCAATGACTAACATTTTTTAGGGATCAAATAATTATTCTGGATTTCAAGTAAAACGTTTATTAAAACGTAGATATGTTCAAGAATCACTTGAAGTTGCGGAAAAAGAAATGGGAGGAAAAACTCTTACCCTAGAAGAATTGGACAGGCTACTAACAGATCAAGGAATTGAAACGATGCAGAAACAAGATGCAGCTTTTCGTATTGCTTCTGATAGTACAACCAGAGTTGTTTATGTGAAAGGTATATCCTCATAAATTTATGATTCTGTAATCAAACGTATTCATTATATTGTAATACGTGTTTTTTTTTCAAACCAGATAAACCTGCTTTACAAAATAATGAAGAGTCAAATGATTCAAGTAAATCTAGCACTAGCAAGCCAAAGGAACAAGAGGATAATACTAATGACGTACATGTGGATTCAATGTCAATCCATTCTGATGGTTCTTTAGCTATTGTTAATGACATTGGAGCATATGATTTAGATGAAGATTGGAATTCAGATGAAGATTTTACAGAAACTTCAATTAACGATTCACACCTTTTAGCTAAAAACGATATTCCTAAATCAGTCATGAATCCTGCCTTGTCTTATATGTTGGAGAATAGTGGCTTTACCCGAGAAGAGATATTGAAAATAGTAGAGCAAAGTAAGAAAAATAAAAACAAATCTGATACAAATAGTTCTCATAGCTCGACTAAAAGAGGAAAAAGAACAACTAGTCGTTTATCCTTAAGAAATAAAAGTAAAAAGAAGAATCTTTTTGGTTCGATTATCGCTGAGTCGCCGAAAATTAGAAAAGAAATTATCAATGAACCAGAAACTATCAAGATCGAAGAGTCGAATTCAGAATCAGATGATTTTGTTGAAGTTCCGGAATCGTCAACTAATGTTTCTAAGGATAATATAAAGAAAGATGACGATACGGAACGAACAATAATCGAGCAATCATCATCGGAGTCCGAATCCGACGATTTTATTGAAATTAAAGATGTTCCTATTCCTAAATCGTTAGGAAACAAAAATGTAAATAATGCTTTTCAAATAACTATTAAAGCTGATGAAGAATTGCAAGACGACATTTTTGCAGACATATTTGTTAATGTTAATCCAGTTAAGGAAAATAATGTAAAAATAGAAAACGTATCTATCATAGATGAGACTGTAGATAATCCTTCTCATAATAGTAGCCCGGAAAAAAGTATTAAAAAACAAGAGTCGATCCAAGTAGAAGTTAAAATGAACAAATCCATTGAAGAACATGATGAAAATGGAAGTTTCTCAATGCAGTTTAGTTCTGACAATTTGCAACTAGATTCCGGTATTATGTCTCTTCCTACAACGCCACAAAAAATCTGTTTGGCTGTTGAAGAAAAAACTAGTCCACATTCTGAAAACTTTGCACATGAAGAAAACTGTATAGAAAACAAAACGGAAACCGAAGTGCAAAAAACGAGTATTGAAACAGTTAATGATAAGTCGCCGGTTAAAAGTCAAAACATCTCAAAGATTGATGATGTTACGTTATTCAGTGATGACTTTCAGGAGATAAGCGATAAAGAAGAGGCAGGAGTAGAAAAACCGCCAACTTTAGTCCTTCCAATAGATGAGAAAGAACTTGAATCAATGAAGGTATAGGAATATTGTATAAAAATTGAAATTTTTTCTCGTACTCGATGACTCAACATTTTGCATTTTTCAGAATCAATTAGAGTCGGAACAGCAAAAGATTACTAGCAGTTTAGGTAAATTAGAGAGACAAGCTATAGACATCACAGATCAAATGAGGTTGGAAGCTCAAGAGCTTTTACGACTGTTTGGAGTGCCATACATCGTAGCTCCAATGGAAGCTGAAGCGCAGTGTGCCTATTTAGAACAAATAAAATTAACCGACGGAACTATAACGGACGATTCTGATATTTGGCTTTTCGGTGGGCATTGTGTGTACAAAAACTTTTTTGATAATAATAAAAGAGTTTTGCAATTTCTGTCACAAGACATCGAGCATCATTTCAGTAAGTATTCATTTATTTATCGTCGATTAAACCTTATAGATACTAATCTTATATATTGTAAAAATATATTTTTTTATTTTAGAGCTCTCTAGAAGAGAAATGATTCAATTGGCTTTATTAGTCGGGAGTGATTACACAAACGGTTTAGCAGGTGTGGGCCCTGTCACGGCCTTGGAAATATTGGCTGCTTTTCCTACAGAGGGAGAAGACATTTTACGAGGTTTGCGAAATTTTTGCTCTTGGTTCAGAGCAGGAAAGTTAACGGCTCCGGGAAAGACCACTTTACGCAATAAATTGAAAAACGTACAAATGGAAAAAGGTCGGTTAATAATTTTATACAATGTAGTCTACTTTTCAATGATAATATTTTATACTGAAAATTTGTTCGTTCAAGGTTTCCCCAGTCAAGCAGTAGTCCAGGCATATCTGTCTCCGACAATCGATGAATCAAAAGAACCCTTTTCTTGGAGCAAACCAAACCTAGTTTTGCTAGCAGACTATGCAAAACAAAAATTTGGTTGGACAAAACTAAAATTTGAAGAGATTATTAATCCGGTAATGAAGAGACTGATGGAAAGCAAGAGTCAAATGGGAATAGCTTCGTACTTCAAAGTTCATTCGGTTCCAAAGTCGATCGAAGCTGCATTAAGTAAAAGAGTACAAACAGCTGTTCAAAAATTAGGTGGTAAAATTGACGATGCAGAAGTTTCGGACGGTGAAGCCTCGTCTACGAGCACCCAAGGAAAAGCGAAGAGAGTCAAGAAAACCACAGGTAAGAAAGGTAAAAAGTCGAGTGATGAATCCAGTGAATTGCCGACTATCGCTGAAGCCGCCAATGATGAAAGTAAATCGAAAGCGACTGAGGATACTGCCGAGCAAACAAAAGATACCATCAGTATTAAAGTTAAACCACGAAAATTCGTAGTCGTAGACGAAGAAGTGATACCGCAACGGGAACGGGATAAAGCTAATGCTTTAAAATCGAAGCTCAGGGCGATCGAAATATTTCGTAAATCTAAAGCAGGACTAAACCGCGTTCAAAAAAAGAAAAAAGTAGTCAAAAAAATCAAGGAAGATGCTGAACTATCGGAAAGTAGTAGTAGCTCATAAATTGTTTAATTATGTGAGTACTGTCGGAATTGCTTATTTCTAGGTTTAAGTTTTATTTTTAACTATTTATCAAGTTATTGAAAAAACTTTTGTTACAAACTTTTTATGTACAAAGCGAAAATAAAATGCATGGATTTTTTATATTATATACAAACATAAAAGAGAAATTATAACTTATAATAACTATTCGACATTCAGTTAACAGTTAATGCAATACTGACACGCGTCACGTACTCGGTATGGAGAAGTTACACAGTCTGAAAGTAGACTCGCTTTTGTTTCTAATGGTGAATAACATTTTTGGTTCGCGATATTATTCCTTGATAAATAAGCTGATCTCTTTTTGTAAAGTTCGCAACAATCGTCGATGGGAATAAATTGAGTTGCATTTTCATTCGATCGATTTTGCCATTTTGCAAAATTTAAAGGGACTCGATAATTTCTCAAACTTATTGTACTATAATATTGAAACAATAATAACTTGCGCAAACGTAAGAAGAAAGATTAAAAAAACAATTAATTCACATTCCACTCGAGCATCTGTAAAGCCCATCTTGAGGTATGCTGACGTTAATCGATCCTTTCATTCGACGAGATCGAGGAGGTTCATTGTGTTTGATATAGATATTTTCAATATCTACGTGCAATACATTATTCAAAATCCAGCTGTTGCTCCTTGACGCCGAAAATCGGAATTCGCAGTTATTCGACCATTGTTATCCGATATAGCAGTGACTGCGCTTCCAATACCTGCATAGGTAGTGATGCTGTGTCCAATCTCCCTTAAGTAATGTAGCACGTAAGGAGGGAAATCATGCTCGATTTGCACTTGCATTGGGAATAGCTAAAACGGATTAATAACATTTAGATTTTTCAACGTTTTACTGGCCCTTCTTGAATAGTAATTTTCACGTACTTGATGGTGAATCCTATAGGCGTCGATTGCCTCCTTGATATCGTAATCGTTCCATAGATTAAAAATCATGATAGCAGCTACAGCCGTCGTTATTTTACTTCCACCGGCAGCGCCGACTACCAACCTTACCCTCCTGTTCGCGTCCAACTGGGAAGGTCACATTAAACATGAAAATTCGACGAGACGATTGAGCTTTATTTTGAGTTTGAAAAGGGGCGATTCTTACCACTATCGTAGGGGACATAGAACTCAGCGGCCTTTTCCCTGGTTTGATGAAATTCGCGGGAGAAGGCGGCAGATCGAAGCCGTTCGTAATATTGGGAGAGCTGAAGTCGTCCATTTCGTCGTTGAATATTATTCCGGTCGAGGATGAGCGTATCTTGGCGCCCAAACTGTCGAGTAGTGAGCTCACTTTAATTAGTCCGTCGATAGAATGGTTTGTCTGATATTTTTAACGAGACAATCGAACCGCACTCACACTTGGTTGATAGTCGAGGTAACCGATACGGCGGAACCATCCGGAGCCAATACGCACGTGTGCGACGTTCCGTGCTCCCGTTGATTCGTGGTCACAGCGCCGTAATATTTCGGATCGTTATGCGTTTTGGTGTCTTCGATCAAGGACCTTATGGCGTTGGCGTAATCTTTCGACGTGAGGTTTGCAACGATAGCCTCTGAAAGCACGAAAATCAAGTACCGCGTGCACAGATATTAGGGGTAAATCTTGGTTTTTCACCCACCTACGTCCTCCTTGTCGGGATCCCCAAGCTCGGTCCTCTTGGCGTAAGCCCACTTGAAAGTCTCGATGATGCGCTGCCACGTGACTCTCGTGTCGTTGGCCGGGACCAAGTCCTCGAGCACGTTCATCATGAAGGTGAGCAGTGCGCCGGAGCCGGGCGGCGGCGCCGTGTACATCGTCATGTTGCCGACTCTCGACTCCAGCGGCTTTTTCCACTTGACACTGCAAAGCCTCGAATTCGAAGGTCAGTACGTTGCGCGCTCTTGGCGCGACTGCGGCCATGGTCTAGAGCAAAGGCAGTAGAGGGAACTCACGCGTAGTTTTCGAAGTCTTCGGCGGTAATGATCGCATCGAAGCTTTCGAGCTCGGCGACCAGATCCCTCGCAATCTCCCCTCTGTAGAACAAGTCGTGAGGCGCCGAGCTGTTGGCCAATTTCCTCAGGGTCTGCGCCAGTTTCGGCCTTTTTATTCTCTCCCCCGTCTGAAAGAAAAACGCCATTGCCCCGTAATCGGCCCGCGATCTTGGTCCTGGTAGCAATGGAAATAGAAAACGACTCTTACAGTGTAGAGCTCGCCCGTTTCCTTGTTGATCAGTATTTCGGCTAGAGTAGGCTCGTTCCTGATGAAGGCCTCCTTTCCCTTGAGGCTGTTTTCTAGGTATCGGTTAACGAGGCAGCCCTTTTCGGCGAGTGCTATGGACGGTTCAAACAGATCCGTCCAGTTGAGCTTTCCGTACTTCTGGTGAGCTTCCCAGTAGCCCAGCAATTCGCCCGGCACCGCGACGGCTTTACCTCCTGAAAATTTACCCAAGTCAGTTTTCCGCGCGGAATCGCGATCGGCGAGACTAATGCGAGTAAAAAACATGGACATGCACCGTAGAGGGACAGGCTGGAATTTCCGTTAAACATGTCCTTGTGAGCTGCCGCGGGAGCAGTTTCTCTGGCGTCCAAGAAATTTGCCCTACCGGTTTCGGCATCGTATATCGTCATGAAAAATCCTCCTCCAAGGCCCATGCTGCAACGAGGGCAAGCATCGATCGTCTATCAAAATCGACAATTCGGCAAACGCGCGCATGGACTGCGCACTAAAGTACTTACCTGTGTAGAGAAGAGATGCCTTCGCAGAGGAGTGTCGCGATAGCCCCGTCCACTGCCGAGCCGCCGCGCTTCAGCATGTCCGTACCGATTTGCGCGCATTCCGGTCCGTGTGATGATACCGCCGCCTGTGAATGCGATGTGTGTCTGAACATGATATTTTCTCTGACTTCGGCAAGAGCTGCATCAGTTGCATTAGGTTACGCTGCTCAAGCATGTGACGCAATTTTGATAAGAATACATTTTTTTATTTTTAACGAAATTTGCAATCTTGTAACACTTTTGCGCGCGATAAGAGGAACTCGCAGTACATTGAATTAAATTCTGCTTGTAATTGCACGAGTATCCGCATATATATACGCACACACACTCACACACATATACGTCTATGAGTAGAAAACATTACAAACGCAAACGTGCGATTATTACCTTCTTGTAAACGCCGAGGGGGGAATCACTGACGTATCTGTTGTCCCGTCGGAGATCTGATCCAGGTTTCAGAACAACCACGAGGCTGATGATAACTATCAGAGCAAGTACCACGATCACACTTCCTCCGATAAGACAGGTCTTTTTCCTCACCGGCCTGTTAGAATATTTATTTCTATGAGTCTTTACTTGAACTAATGGGGTATAATATCGATAATCCTTTAACATTATTAATAAATGAACGCTATATATATATATATATATATATATATATATATGTGAGTTTAATTTGCAGTTTGCGCGCGCGCGACAGTAGGCCACACTGAAATAAACAAAACCGAGCCGACCGCTGCAAAGCGACTAATGCTTAATCGATTGCGATTATCCTATACTCACTCCAATTCCAATCATGCAATGTTTTGAAAATACCGCGAGATAGCGCACAGTTGTACGACGCCAAGTTTCCCGCGGACAGCAGAACAATAAAGCGCTTTTGGTACAAGTGCAACGGGAAAGTAAGCAACTTGCCAACTTTTTTATTGCAGGCATACGTCTACTTATCCTAACGCGCGCACAGCATAATATACCGACATTATTCGCTTTGACATTGCAACAAAGTCGGTTTACTGTTCATCATTTGACGGCTTCCATAACCACTTGGTATACGACGAAATAATTGGCTGTATCCTACGATTTGAGCGATTTTTTCTATACACAATTTGCGCCGCACCAGTATATGAATTACAAATACATGTTAATGAGCCGCCATGTCCATGATACTGCACCGAGACACAATAATTCGTTTTGCATACGGCTGCACTTCCGGAACTAGAAAGAGAATCAGCGAATCTTGCGTTTTTATTTTTACAACCGTGCATTATTCTTATATTCAAGTGCATAATTCTGTAGGTCCTAGTCTTTTAACACACTGCCTCGCAATGGAAAACGTTAAACGTAGCAAAGAGATATAATCTATAATGTGGTCTCTTTGACGTATTTCGAAATGGCTATTTATTTCTTTTCCCCAGAAGCAATGAAAAAGTCGAGGCCAGCGTTAAACTAGTCGCGTATTAACGACGCGCACGCAACACTTAATCTTCAATTCAATATATGTAAGAGCTTGCGTTGCTGTATCGAGCGTAATCAGAATTTTTCCGGTAGTCCTGCGAACCTCGTTCGATGACTCATTCATCGGGATTGTCTACGAACTACGTACAAGATGCACGTGTAAATGAAGAATTTTTGCAAGCAAGTTAATGCAAATATAGCAATATAACGCTCTGTGCGCGTGTGTGCCGGTTCGCATCTGCCGGCTGGCGCACACTTATGTAATGCTAATAGCTAATGCAAGCCAGCTATACGCGGCTCGATTTATTTGCCACGCTGGGCATCAAAAATTTATTGCAAACAGTTAGAGTCTAGAGATTGCGCTGGACTCGAGAAATAATAGATCTGACGCTTTCAAATGATTGCCAGTTATTTTACATGAGCGCTGGATTCGTCGTATAAGAGTACATGGTCAACCTGGCAACGTTGATTTTCTTCTTATCGGGGAAAAAGTCGCGCATATGCGTTCGCGCGCTGGAACAGTAAGTAAAAGAATCGGCTTTTTGAGCTATATACAGCAGGCTTTTATTTTGATGCCTGATCTGTGAAAAAATACGAAAAAGAGAACTTTGCTCGACGATGTTTGATCAAGAAGGAGCGCGCGATAAGATCTTTATTGCTCAAGAGCGAATCGGCGGGGATCAAACGACTTTCTGGCCCTCTACATAATTGTAGTGTAATCGAAATGCGCAACGAGCAAAGCGCCGCGCCACGATTAATTTCCGTGACGCCGTTATATTGTATCGGAAAAATTGTACACGTCTGAACAATATATTCGAGCGTTCTTGATTGTTATCTATATGTATGGTTAGAGCGTCTGAGTAAACAGAAAAGGACGCACATGCCGAAACATCATCAGCGACAGCGTACGAGGCGTGTAGAAACAACATGGTATAAAATGCCATTGATTTTCGCTGATAATACGTACTACGTAGATACAGCACGAGTGTTAAGCATCGCAGCGATGAAAATGATAAGCTTTACCGGTTCTGGAAGTTTAATGCTTCATATCTTCAGCAATATCAACAAAACGCGCATAGCAAATCCTTTCGTTGATCTCGGTGGCATATACGATTTCAATCAAAAGAATGATTACTTTACGATTTGTCACACTGACTTTGACTAGGGAGGATTGTATTTTAAAAAGTAATTAAAACAAGCTTCATTATATGGATGACGAGCGTCCGCGTGTTTTTTGATAAAATTTTCAAAAAGACCATTGTCTGCGGTACATTATTAAGTGTATAAATAAAAAACTATACCATTCCTCGTTACGAAAATTAAAATTCATTGCACGGCACTGAGAACTGAGCAAAGAAAAGCAGCTCGCACTGCTTGAAGATATAAAACATTTTAATTTTAACAACTTCCTCGTCCTCGCCAGCAATATTCAAAGTCGCCACTGAATATTAGCAGTATATAGATATTCTCAGAGCACCGGCAAATAAGCGTAATCGTATGAAAAAAAAAAGAGGAAAAGGGAAAGGCACTCGAACCCAATCATGATTGCGACGAGGTGCGATCGCTGCCGCTTGTCCTCCCGTATGCACCGCACGAACCCGACTAATGCTTTTTCTAAGCGGCGTCGATTACACTTAAGAGCCGCGAGAGCGAAGCTGGAGCTCGCGTTGCGCGAACGGCAGACGGCAGTCCCCTCCACATTCCACGTCAGTCGAAAGTGGGGTATGTAATATGTATATACGAGTATAGAGAGCCGCGCGGTGTTTCACGGCTGGAAAACACACACACACACCGGACACCGCACGGCCACGGCATACTTACCTCCGCTCTTTTTTCGACGGGGGACACGCACAATGAAAAGCCTCGATTTAGCTAGACTCGCGTGCGCTGTGCCAGACTGTGTGGAAAATCAAATCGCGGGCACGACGAGTTTTGCCGCTCTAACAGCGCACAGTAAATTTTTTTCAAATGACATGCGCTGTTTATCCATCGCTCGCTATTCTCGCAGATATTCAAAAATGGCTCGCTCACGGCTACAAACTTAACGCTGAGAAATTGGGAAAAGCAGAGACAATCGTAAAAAATAAGTATTCGACTTATATATACCAGAGCCAATTTCTGCCTTATCATCAGCCCTCGCGATGCTCGCGGGTTGGCTAGCCTGATGAGGCTCATCTCGTCTCTCCCCGGACTCCGAATGCGAATTTCTGGATGTGCGCGGATGTTCACCGGAAAAACGGCCAAGTCATTTTCAGTTTAACACGATAGCTTGAAGGTAGAGTCTTTTGTTGACGATGGCGCGCTACGACCGAGCTATCACGGTATTCTCTCCGGACGGCCATCTGCTCCAGGTCGAGTATGCCCAGGAAGCCGTGAGGAAGGGATCTACAGCGGTAAGCCTTGATTACTCCTCCTAACCTCTCGCTCTGCTTCGAAACAGCTACATGTACACAAAGTGCTGTCTCGCCTTTTTCTGCTCTGTTGCTGCTCGAGCTTCCTGCCTTCCCCTCTTACCTCGTCAGCCGAATTTTTCACATCTATTACTTATTTCTTCATCTGTTCATCGAAGGTGGGCGTTCGTGGATCGGACGTTGTAGTTCTCGGCGTTGAGAAGAAGTCCGTAGCTAAGCTCCAGGAAGAACGCACTGTGCGCAAAATATGCCTGCTGGACGATCATGTCGTTATGGCATTCGCTGGCCTCACAGCCGATGCAAGAGTATTGATCAACAGAGCACAAATTGAATGTCAAAGTCACAAACTGACGGTGGAAGATCCCGTTACTTTAGAGTACATTACGAGGTTTATGGCAAGTGAGTAGCTCTAGATTCACTCGTTGATTCAGAAAGGAGTAGGCCCTGTCAATATCGTCCAATTATTCTCTCATCTAATTTACAGGTTTGAAACAAAAGTATACGCAAAGTAACGGAAGAAGACCTTTTGGAATTTCTTGTCTCTTAGCTGGCTTTGATTATGACGGTGTACCACACTTGTATCAGACAGAACCATCTGGTATTTACTACGAGTGGAAGGTTCGTATGTGTTTCATCATTCGGATAATTCCTGCTTGTGAATAAAATACTAATTACCATTGAATTTCAGGCCAACGCTACTGGTCGCAATGCCAAAACAGTCAAAGAATTTTTGGAGAAATATTACACTCCTGAAGAAGTCTCTACCGACAAGGGCACAATCAAATTGGCAATTAGAGCACTTCTTGAAGTTGTCCAGTCAGGACAAAAAAATTTGGAAATCGCAGTCATGCGCAGGGGACAACCCATGCAAGTAAGTACAAAAATTAATGGCTTAACTAATTATGCGATTCTTGCCTCTACTGATGCTTTTGCAATTTCCTTTAGATGCTCGATTCTGACACAATTGGAGACTATGTTAATGAAATTGAAAAGGAAAAGGAGGCTGAAGCAGAAAAGAAGAAACAGAAAAAGTGATCAGATTTTTGTTAATCGCGCGGTATAATCATAGATTTTTAATTTTCACTAAAGCTATTATATGAGGGATGAGTGAAGGTGTTTACAACTGTGAGACTTAATACTTTTACTTTGCATCATTGTGAAATGTGTGAACATGCCTGCCGTTACTGATGCAAGCGTGAAAGTAATTTTTTCTATTACAAAATAAACAAAAATGCCTCAACTTACATTTTATAAATAAAAAATGTCCTCTTTTCACCTTGGAGTAACAAATAAAAATCGTTGACACACACATATTCAATGAGATAAAAATTTATTTCATGGCTTTGTAATAAAGTGACTTTACAGACATACTCCAGAATTCACACGTAACAATGCATATCTTGGTATTGCACTTCTCCAATGCAAAAAAGTGATAAAGTGCAATCCTATCTCACTTAATTAATCATCAGAATTTATTAAATTACCTATTCAATAACAATTGGCTAAAGTTCATCTGGTGCACAGTATCGAAGAATTTGTTTTGAAAAAAGATGTGACATTAACGCTTTTTGTCTCTCCTGTCAGTTTCTGCCACCAAATATTCCGGCGATAAGGACCTGCCTCGATGGTTAAATATTTGAAATGAAGGTAGATTGCGCAGTGTTTCCCATGACTTGTTTTCTAGATCCACAACAGCTCTTATTTCTTTGAAGTCACCAGCTATGTGCATTACCCCGTACATAACAGCAAAGAGACTGGCGATGCCTTGTATGATTATCTGTAAAACAAGGTTATTGATTAAAAGTCTGCGTGCTACTATAAAACTTTACCTCTCTTCATGACTCTCATTTACATTTGTCATTATATCAACAATATTCGCGATACGCAGTACATATATTATCAGTCTTTGTATATATTTATAAAAAACGGAGCTGTTATAGTTACGACAGATCATTGTATGAATGCTATTTTCTATGTATGTTATATGAACTATGGTTGATTGAATCTGTCCCGTTCCGCGTTTCTATTTCTTTGAGTAGCACAATATGCGACGTCATGAAGCAGTTTTAAGTTGGCAACAGTTTGCGTACCCCGCGCCGTTTTCGTCGTATATTTCAGTTTGCTTTTTACCTATTCCGAGAAAAGCTCTGCGCCTCTCTGGTCTGAGCGCGGTGCGAGCACGTTGAAGATACCCACTACCGTATCAGTTGCTGTCCGAACGTGGTTAGTGTCGCATACTACTGAATCAGTATCACTGCATTGTGTATTGAATTGATGGTTATTAAGTGGACGTTTTACTGTCATTGTTGTTACTGTCAATGATTTGAAGACATTAATTAAACTGACTCGATAAGATAGAAGTAAGTGCGAGTGGCAGATCGAAAAGCACATGTCAGATTGCATCAACAGCTCGCGTAGACGAGTCTGCATTTTTTTCTATAAAGAAATAACTACAGATTATCAAGTCGAGGCAACAGTGTTTTGTACGAGTATCCGGCAAGAGTTCGCGTATATGAGTTTGCATTGTTTTCCCAGAGGCGAGCGTTCGCGTCAGCAACTTGTCGAGACTAGTGTATGTTTGTTCTGTCGACGACAAATATAGCCGATTTCCCCTTGAAGGCGGTGGTGAACGTGTTACTCGTTCTGCATTGTTTAGGCGCAGTGTAATTTCAATCATCGTACGTACATAATGTCTGACGATAGCGATTTGGACGACAGTCTGAGGGAATTTACTGCCGATTCCAAGAAAAGTTACAAAGAAAGAGAGAAGGGAAGTCAGAGTCAGACTTCTCAGTCTCAAGAAAAATGGTCAGATCAAAAAATAAGGAGGAAATTATTTTTTTCTGAGACGAAAGTAGATCTGTTCAAAAAACAGTTGGAAAAATCGACGAATCAATGTTATCGACGACGCGACGGTAAAAGCAAGTTTGACCTTAAAAATGAAAGTCGCACATCGAGGAATCCACTCATCAAGTTTCGGCATATTCGTTTGGAATGCATCTACGCGAAGGAGTCGGTCCCATTACCACTATCCGAAAAGAAGCGAAAAACATAGTAAGTTGATTTATGAAATAAAAATGTTAATAAAATCTATACGTTCTTAATTGTAAATTATTTTATTGATATTGTTGTAGCACTTCTTCCCTTGGATGTAATGGTCAAATAAAATTGAAATTGTCTGAAGATGGGAGCTGTTACTGTGTTTCAGAAATCGTCCCGCATGACAAACATCCACAAGCAAATGTGAGTAATTAACTTGTTTTTACTGTCAGTTGAATTTTTTTTTTATGATTCATTATGAACAACATTGTATTTCGTAGGCTGCAACTTGTAAACTTTTACCGCAATCTCGTAAATTGAATGCTGAACAAAAAAAATTGGTTAAAGAGACTTTGAAAGTTGATGGAAACAAATTGAAATTAGTTACTAAGTTGAACGAGGAAGGCACCAAAGTAACTTTAAGAGACATTCACAACGTTCGTGCTGAAATGTCTGAAGACCGTCTGGGAAATTCTGTTTCTGCTGTTACCGATGTTTTAACGCAGTTTCGTGAGTCCCTAATGTTATAATAATAATTTTGTTTCTGTTTTTTATTTCCATATCGCATGTTTCAATGCATACAATAATTATGTTATTAATTCAAATTGAAACGTATTTTTCAGACGCTGATTATGAATTTCATGTCAACCAGCACAATGAATTTCAAGTTCTGTACTTTGCCACACCTAATATGAATGCCGTTTTTGAAGCTTGGCCAGAGTTTATCATGACGGATACAACTTACAGCCTAATTAATTTGAATTTTCCCGTTATTCTGATTAATGTTGTTGATGGCAATGGAGCGACTGAAATCGTTGCTGTTGGCATATTGAAGACGGAATCAGAAGAAAATCTTAAATGGTTTTTTGATGTTTTTAAAAAGAAGCATGAAAGTGTGATTGGAAAAATGAAGTCTTGCATGACTGATAAGGACGGTTCTATTAGAAAAGTGTGTTCAGAAGTTTTCCCCGTTTTAATGTTAATTTGCGCGTATCACACTGCCAAAATTTTTAAAGATAAAATTGTATGTGAAAGTATGGAAATAAGTAAAACCGAAAGAGACAACATCTTATCTATTTTGCAGAAAATGATGTATGCTTCCGATGAAAAAGTGTATCTTCAATACTATGAACAATTATTGCAAACTAAAAAAACTAAAGTTATAACTTATTTTGATGACAATTGGCATTGTATAAGAGAGCAGTGGGTTCGCTGTTTCATGATCAATTCTAACTTTTTGAACGATACCAATAATAGAACTGAGTCTATAAATAACAAGATTAAACTTTTTTGTCGAAAGCACAATTTTTTAGCCGATTTTCTCTTAGAATTTTTGCAATTTTTTGTGTACGTTTTTGAGAATGAACGGAATGTAAAAGCTTTACAAAATTTTACAAAGGTTCCTGCTTATATATTAAGCTCTGATCTGCAAAAATATTATTCGCTTGTTACGAAATATGCATTTGACTTCATAGAAAAACAGAATTCTAATGTCTGTTATGTAAAACATTGTACTATGACATCAAATAGCATTTTACTAGTATATAATGCTTTTGATGTTCTTAAACACACTGTCACTTCAAAATCTTGTTCATGTAAAAGTTTCATATCAATGGGTTTACCGTGTAAACATATATTTAAATGCAGAACAATGTTGAATGTAAGTCTTTACGATGAGGATTTAGTGAATGAAAGGTGGACGAAAAAATATTTCTTATCTCATTATCGATTGTTTCAAAGCATTGAACTTCCCATCGTTAAGTCAGTAGTAGTTACAAATAAGGATGTTTCACGCAAATGTACATCGCTTAAGCTCAAGGACTCTGGGAGTTCGAAAATTACCAAAGAAAAGCCAAGTGGCTCTAATAATTCAAAAGACACCGATGATAAAGTCGGTCTTGATCTCTGTATTGAAAATCGTGTACCTGCGGATGCTGTAAAAACTGGTGAAAGTATTGGTGATGTCACTAGTAATACTACAGATAATGCAATGCAAACATCAGTAAATGTTAGTCCAAATAGTATGCAAATTACTGATAGTATTAATAGTCGTTCTAGTTTAAGGAATTGTAATGTTATAGATAAGATCTCTGAATTACCAAACGACAGTTGCAATTGTGTTAATTCAAAAACTACAGTCATTGTTCCTGAAGAGTGTTCAGAACAACGTGACGAGTATGTTATAAAATCTGCGGATATAGCTAGTAAGGTTTCTACTGTTGATAACTCTAAGTCAGTTAGTAAAACTAATGTACATAATGTTGATGAGGCTGTTACCAGTTCTACTAGTGAAGTGAAAGCGAATTCTAAAAGTAATTATTTTGTTTCTCCTCTCAAATGTATTGAAAACATTAGTAATGCCAATGTTGACAATCGTACTATCGCTAATGTATCCGATATTATCATAAGTAAAAATGAACGAAAGCGAGGTAGACCGAAAAAGAAGGCCCTCACTGCCATTGGTTTGCCTAGCAAAAAATCGAAGCAAGTTAATTGTAAAAGTTATCTGGAATTATCAGACAAAGAGAAAGCGATCATAATCTTTCAGTGGATTGTATCACCGGCTATTTTAAAAAAAATCGATATTTCAGTTGTCAAAATTGATGTTGATACCTTAAAGTTAAAAAATGTACCGTGTTGGTTATACAATGAAGAAATCGATATTACGATTCTCCAATCTTACATGACAAACGAAGCATTTAATCTGTTGCAAAATGCAATTACAGCTAATATTGAAAAAGTTAAGTGGATTTGTTTTCTTTGCAAAAGAGATCTAGATGAGAGTCAGAGGAAAGATAGACAGCCAAGCAAATCAACGAATTGCGACCACTGTTTAAAGTGGTATCATTATGAATGCTTGAAGGTACCACCTCTTGATAACGATGACAATTCGACTTATTTTTGCGACAAATGTAGAAATTTATAATATTTTCCTTTTCTTTAATTTTTACTTTTTGTTTTGAAGTGTATTTCATTTACATTATTCAATTTCATTCACATTATCTAATTTTTATTCAAAATAAAGTTTTGAATATTTCAATGACATTTTTGTTTTATGCCCAATTGAACCTCCCCCCTAATCCAACCCTGGTTTTAGTGCGACTGTATTATTCCTTCCCCCCGTTCAACCCTCGTTTTATGTTTAATTCCCCCCCCCCTCCAACCCTGGTTTAATGTGAAACTTAATTATTCCTTCCCCCCGCTCAAGCCTGGTTTTATGTTTAATTGCCCCCCCCCTCCAACCCTGGTTTAATGTGCAACTTAATTATTCCTTCCCCCCGCACAAGCCTGGTTTTATGTTTAATTGCCCCCCCCCTCCAACCCTGGTTTAATGTGCAACTTAATTATTCCTTCCCCCCGCTCAAGCCTGGTTTTATGTTTAATTGCCCCCCCCCCTCCAACCCTGGTTTAATGTGAAACTTAATTATTCCTTCCCCCCGCTCAAGCCTGGTTTTATGTTTAATTGCCCCCCCCCCCTCCAACCCTGGTTTAATGTGAAACTTAATTATTCCTTCCCCCCGCTCAAGCCTGGTTTTATGTTTAATTGCCCCCCCCCCCCCTCCTATCCTGGTTTAATGTGCAACATGGGATGGGAGGACTAAGTGAGAGTGCTACCATTTACGCACCCAGCGGATAGTAAATATCTTATTGTATACTTCAGTGCTACACAATAACTTAACCTATACGTTATACAGTGTTATATGTTCCTACTATTCATTTATTGATTGATAGGTATTAATGTTGTAAACGATGTCAGATTGGTGGTATGACATGAAATTTTATTCATTAAAATTCATGTTGGAGAAATATGGGCAATTTAGTAACAAATTTGGAATGCTGTGTATAGCTCGAGAAGAAAATGTTACCGGAAAAAGAGTTTACTTCATTGCCAGTTTGAATAAGTTTTTGTATCATTATCCAATTATGTCTAACCGGCATTATTACGAGGTATTACTATCATTAATATTTACACCCCTGGAAAAACAATATACTTAAAATCATCAATTTTATTACGTTTTAGATAATTACAGACAAATCTACGATTTACTTCGATCTCGAGTATAATCGATCAGATTCTTTTTTTATCAACGACGAGAAAGGATTCACTCTTTTCATAGAATTATTGAAACAATTTCTTCTGGCTAAGTTTCCTAACATTCAAGCAAATGAAATTTATTATCTAACGCTGGACGCTTCTAATCATAAGAAATTTAGTCGACACGTTATAGTTCGATTAATTAGTAAAAATACGGAATATATACACAATAACAATTTCGATGCCTTGCGTGCTCTTATGCTAGAATTCAGAGACTTTATCATTGGGTTCGTGTTTGGTATAAATTACGATGCAAGTATGTATCGAAATATTGACATTTCAAATGGAAAATATTTACGAAAGTATCAAAAAAACGTCGACATATCAGAGCAAGATCTTTGCTATGATAAATTCGCTTCGGAATATTCAACTAAGAATGCCAAAGAAATTGTAATATTCTTAGCTGATGGTAAGATTATACATGATTAAAATACCTTAGTACATATTCATTCATTATTTTTCTGCATAGTTACTTTGATTTTCATTATTCATTTTTCAGGTTTATTTATTGATTACAAAGTCTATGACAGGAACAGAAACTTTCGGTTGATGGATTCTTCCAAAAAGAATGACGAATCCAGAATATTAAAATTCAAGCCGAATCTGTCAGTTTTACCGTTCAAGAACTTAAAGTCTGATAATGTTTTGCGATTCTCTTTTATATCAAAACCATTTTGCAGTAATAGAAAGTTCATTCGATCAGATATGAAAAATAATAACGCTGATCTCAATGATACTACAATCGTTGCTGTCAAAAAAGCATCATTGTTGAAATTTGTTCCAGATGAATTAACTATTGATCAAACATTAAATTTGCAGAAGGCCTGTAAAACAATTGAATCACTTTCATTTTCAATTACTCAAATATCTAGAGTTTATCATGATATATTTTGTATCAATGTTTTCGAACGTTTTTGTATAATTGAAAAGAAGTTAAACCGAAAAAACCGTGTATATTTTATATACAATATAAATAGTTCCGTTATACGATTTAAGTGTTTTGATTGTGGCAAATCAAAATTTTCAGATATTCCAGTTTCAGAATTGTGAATAGTTTTTAATAAAAGTGATGGGCACTTAATCAAAATAAGCTTTTCAATTGATTCTTTATTACCAACTCAAAAACATCAAAATTCCACATTCCTATTCTACAATCAATTTACTTGATGTACTCGCCCCCTACCGTCGAACGACGGTCGTCGCGAATTTCGTTATCCGGCGACTTTCTACGTTCTTCAACGTGCTCTTAACCTCTCGTACGACAGATTTGTCTGCTATTTTTTTTATTTATACTTGTTTCTCATATTAAACGTTAAAATTCCCGTGTTTTGAGGACAGATTAAATTTTCTTGTATTTTTTACTTGCAATATGCACATATTTTGATAAATTTTACGACAGATTACTATTTTTAATCATCTGTCGTAAGTATAACAAGGGCCTATAAAAAAAGCCTAAAATAAAATTACCCATCACTTACATCTATTGGTAACGTTGTAAATTCTTGCTCTGTTATCCTCAAATAGGAGCGGTCTGTAAACAAACGTCATTTTAATTAGACTTATGCTATGCCTACTCGAAGAATCCGAATTCACGCTAATAGCATCGGTAGCTGACTTCAATCAACAATCACGTACAGTTGAACAACATACAGCTCATCGCATAATAATCATCGAAATCTCAATATCACTCACGTTGAACGGCTGAGTAAGCTGCGTGGAAAATCGAGACGAATCCTAGGAATGTGGCAATTTTGTGTACCGTTTTGGCAGCCATGTTTTTGTATTATTTACAAAATTAACTAGATTCCTAATAACTAGAATAAATAATTCTCAACAATTGGGCAAACAGTTGTTATACATCTGTACGATGCTTATGCGTTTACTCTAGACTCTAGCAGCCTATGGCCTATATGCCATGGTCAGCGATACCGCACAGAACAGACGGTGCTAACATTGCGCCCTCTACATTATACCATACGTCACAGCTAGCTATATAGCGACGTGCAGCCCACCATCTTACGAAGCGCGAATTTTAAAAACAATAGTAGACTGATGCACGCCTTGAGAGTAAAAGAAAAAGTTGTAGTCCACAGAAAGCATAAATTGTCACCTAATGACGATTTATACGTGATATGGGCTGGCCTTCGTCTTTTTTGCTCGATCCCGAATTGCGTAACCTACTATTGCGTTTATTCATTCCAGTTCTAATAATATTGTTTTGTTCTCAAGAGTCCGAAAAATCAAAGAGTGAAAGTAATTAAAGTATTATTCGTTTCGGTTTACCTAGCTGTTTTAAGCGAAGCCTTAAATTGTGCATTGCATTAATGGTAATCGAATCGCGTTCTTTCGTTTTTACATACTATTAACTATAAGTTTTGTAATAGCTATTCCAAAATTGTATTGGTTGGGTGCACACTGCTGGCTGCACATCAGCTTTCGTAGCACCCTCATAATCTGCCAAAACACATGTTAAATTAATGAAATGATTCGAATCACGCGTCAAAACGACATCAGCGCTAACCATCTCTCCAGCTGCAGCTTCGAGGTGTTACGCGAGCCCTATATACGCTCCGTGTTATTTATATTGTTAAATGATACTTATTTTAGTTCCGATGCCGACCACCCCATTTAATTTTACACGTATTTTGTGGCGCCACTCATCGCGTAACACCTCGAATGTAGCGAATAGTGCTTGACTTGATACTTGATTTATTTTTAGAACGCATGCGCGTGGAAAAGTGCATTCATCATATGCGCCGAGCCAATCACCGTACGTACCTATATGGCTATATACAGTAGTTTAGTAAGTATCATTCGCAGTACAGCAGTATAGCAGCTGATGCGAGCAGCGAGTCCAGCTCTGCAGGAGAAGCAAAATGGTGGTTTGGTTTGCGGTTGTGAGAACCTGATGGTATAGTCGCCAGAGTTACGATGAACGGCAGACACTAGTGGTCGTACAATAAAAGAGAAAGTGCAATAATGTGGTTATTTCGGTAGCTAATTCTTCATATTATGAAAATCAAATAGGATTAGTAAGTTGCTGATTTATTGTTTACTTGCATACAAAATATTTACGTCCGAAATAACCTACTTTTCAACAAGCAAATATTAGAAAACAATTTACAATGAAATTCGGCTATATAATTTTGCTTGTTTCCAAATTAAGTAATTAACATATTTCCTGATTTTGACTTATTTGGTTATTCTGCCATTCCAGAGTAACCATTTCTTACGAAATGGATAATGTACCGCTGGACACAGAGCATCAATATTATTGGCAAGCAGATTCTTCGCAAGCTCAAAATTTTCCCTATTATACTAACTCCTCAGTAAGTTATCCTCCCTCTGCTCTTCCTCCTCAGACAGCATACAATGCACCACCTCCTGACTACAACGGTTTTAACTACTCTGTTCCTCCTCCATCATACTTTTCAGTTCCTCTACCAAATTCCAGTGCTGCATATCCTGCTGGAACTGTTACCTACTCCAGCTATGAATATCAAAGTCACACATCAGTTCAAGAAAACAAAGATTATTATACCACTAGTTATGCACATTTACAGTCATCTACTCACAATTACAATAACTGGGATCCAAAGTGTCCATACCAACAAAATTCAAAGACTGATAATACCCAATGGGTAGCCGAAACTTCATCTTGGCTATCCCACACTGCTGTCAATTCCAAGTCACAAAATAGTTCAGCTGACAAGGCTTACGAATCTGTAAGCAATGGCCTACGACGTTCTAAAAGCCCTGATAGTAAATTTCATTCTTCTAAGTTTACAAGTAGGAGAAAATATGATGATTACTCTAACAGATATGGGGACCGAAACAAAGAGAGGAGAAGCTCAAGAGATCGTTTTTACAAGAGAAGAAGCAGAAGTTTAGATAGAAAATCTTATGCTAGCAATAATTCTTATACAAACCATTCATCTGCAAGAAGTGAAAGATCAGAAAGATTGGAAAGACCAGAAAGTAGGTGTCGAAGTCGAAGAAGGTCTATTAGCAGAAGTAGAAGTAAAAGGAGATCAAGATCTCAGGAATCTTATACATCGCTACAGTCGAGTCGCAGTACCAATAATGTAGCCAAGCGTAAGAGTCTTAGTGAAAGAGAAATGTTGTTGGAAAAATATAGACAAAATTATTGTGCTACAAGTGAAGATATTAAAAGAAAGTTGAATGAATTAGAAAGTGATGGAGTACTTGAGAGAAAAATTTGGACAAGAACTGCACCTGCAGATTTATATTACAGTAGAGATGAAAAAAATAATAAGTTGATGAAAGCAACTGGTAAATTGGTTCAACTCTGCGATGATTTCAAAAAAATTCTTATTGATAGAGCATCATCTGCCAGAGAACTTCAAGTACGTATTTTAATTTCTATATTCATATTTTTTAACATTATAGAAATGTAAAAAATTTATATGAATTTTGATTTATCACAGCCTCCATATGAAGCACCTGCCAGGAAAAATAGAGCTAGACTTTGCAGACATAAGTCAGAGGCTTGCAGTAGCTCTTCTTCGGACAGTGATGATTCAGTAGATGAAGATGACAGAACAATGGAAGAATTAATGGCTAAGAAACAGCATCCTCAGAGACTTCATCCAGAAATGTGGTTCAATGATCCAGGAGAGGTAAGAAATAATGATTTTAAAATTTAAACAATTTATTTTAGAACTTTGTAACTAATATCAAAATCTGTTATTTTAGATGAATGATGGGCCATTGTGCAGATGTAGTGCAAAATCAAGGAGGTCTGGTATCAGACATGGAATATATGCTGGTGAAGGGGCAATAGAAAAATGTGATTCTCATACTAATAATGCAGATAAATTGTATCATTATCGTATTACGATTAGTCCGCCAACAAATTTTTTGACCAAGACTCCTACTATTATAAAACATGATGAGCATGAATTCATATTTGAAGGTTTTTCCATGTTCTCACATTTTCCACTAGTGAAATTGCCGACTTGTAAAGTAATTCGTTTTAATATTGAATATACAATTCTTTATATGGAAGAGAAAATGCCGGAAAATTTTACGATACAAGAATTGGATTATTTTCGTAAGTATTTTGAAGCTAAACTAGAACAATTACAAATATTATGTATTAAAAAAATACAATACTAAAATGAAAATGTTTCTACTTTATAGAGGATTATTTATTCAATGAAATTTTAGAACTAGTAGATTTTGACTTACAAGCCGCTCAAGATAAAAAAGGTTGTGCTCAATTTCATTTTATGCCGAGGTTTGTGCGCGATCTGCCTGACAACGGTCAGGAGATCCTTTCAATGAACGAAGTTTTAAGTTACCTTATAAAATGTAGTACATTACTGATCGACCCCGATGAGTTACCGAAGCTAGTTGAGATGCCACAGTTTCAGTGGCAGAATTTCGCTGATGAGGTAAAGGGGATGGTCGTTACTTATCCCGGTAAGAAACCATGTAGTGTTCGGGTCGATCAGCTGGATAGGAATCAAGCTGATCAACCCCCCGGAGTTATTGCCTATCCTGAGATAGTACATTTTGGTATTCGGCCGCCACAACTAAGTTACGCAGGAAATACCGAGTGAGTAGCTAATGAGTTCATTAATTAAACTGATGATAATTATATACTCGTGCATTTAGAATACAACGTTGAAATCCGGAATGAACTTTCAGTTACCAGAGAGCCTGGCGAGACTATGTCAAGTTTCGTCACCTGCTTGCCAACATGCCAAAGCCGTCCTTCGAGGACAAGCGCAAATTGGAGGCGAAGGAGAACAAGCTCCAAGAGTTGCGTACGCAGAGTAAAATGAAGCGAGATGTTACTGTGGACGTAACATCTGAAGGTTTCTATCGCACTGGCATCATGTGCGACATTGTACAGCATGCGATGCTTATTCCCGTTCTTGTCTGTCACCTGCGATTCCACAAGTCACTTGATATGCTGGAGCAAACCCTTGATTACAAATTTAAAAATAGATACCTGCTACAGCTAGGTAAGCCAGAAAAAATTCCAATTGAATAATTTATCTTCTATTTGGCTCATTTTTTATTAAATAAACTATGGTCTTGTCTATCAGCGCTAACACATCCAAGTTATCGAGAGAACTTCGGTACAAATCCGGACCACGCACGTAACTCACTGACAAACTGCGGAATCCGTCAGCCGGAATACGGAGACCGAAGGATTCACTACATGAACACGCGCAAGCGCGGTATCAACACGCTTATCAACATTATGTCTCGCTTTGGAGCAAAAAAGGAAACAGAGTCTTCCATCGCTCACAACGAGAGACTTGAGTTTCTGGGCGACGCCGTCGTTGAGTTTCTCACCTCGATTCATCTCTTTCATATGTTCCCTGATCTAGAAGAAGGAGGCCTTGCGACTTATCGAGCCGCGATTGTTCAAAATCAGCACCTGGCTGTGCTGGCTAAAAAGTTGAATCTAGAACAGTACATGTTATACGCTCATGGCAGTGACCTGTGTCATGATCTAGAGTTACGACACGCTATGGCTAATTGTTTTGAGGCTTTGATGGGTGCACTGTTTCTGGATGGAGGCATCAGAATTGCGGATACTGTTTTTGGTGAAACCCTTTTCAAGAACGAGTCGGACTTGTTAAATATCTGGGTGAATTATCCTAAGCATCCACTGCAGGAACAGGAGCCGACTGGCGACAGACAGTGGATACCCAGCTTTGAACTTCTTCAGGTAAATATACCATTAATTAAATAAATACGTTGAAAATCTAATAACTTAATCGCTATTGTATTTTGCGTATTTTTCAGAAACTGACAAAGTTTGAGGAAGGTATCGGAGTGGAGTTTTCGCATATACGCCTCTTGGCTAGAGCTTTCACAGACCGTAGTATCGGCTACACAAATTTAACTTTAGGTTCTAATCAACGTCTGGAATTCCTTGGCGACACAGTATTACAATTAATAGTATCGGAGTATTTGTACAAATTTTTTCCCGAGCATCATGAAGGTCATCTGTCGGTACGTTGATTTAGATTTTGTTTTATAATCAATAAAAATGATTTCATTGTCGTGTTATTAAACTTGTTTTCATTAACAGCTATTACGTAGTTCTTTGGTTAATAACAAAACCCAAGCAGTCGTATGCGATGACTTGGGTATGACTCAGTATGCTCTTTATGGAAATCCTAAGGCTGAGCTAAAAACGAAGGACAGGGCCGACTTGCTAGAAGCATTTTTAGGAGCACTTTATGTCGACAAGGGCTTGCTCCACTGCCAAGTATTTTGTAACGTGTGTTTCTTCCCTCGCTTGCAAGACTTTATCATGAATCAGGACTGGAATGACCCAAAGAGCAAGCTACAGCAGTGCTGTTTGACTTTGCGAACTATGGACGGTGGGGAACCGGACATACCAGTATACAAGTAAGTGGATGCTGTGTTTTATATTTTTCAAGAAATCTGATTTTACTCTTCATAGCTAACTTTGTAATAATAAATTTAATTCAATCGTCTTTCAGAGTTATCGAGTGTAAGGGCCCAACAAACACGCGCGTTTACACAGTTGCTGTGTATTTTCAAGGAAAGAGATTGGCTAAAGCTTCTGGTCATAGTATTCAAGAAGCTGAGATGAATTCCGCTAAAGAAGCTCTTGAGAAGTCTCAAGGTAAGGACAATATTTTACCTTTTCTTACCTACTATGATGGATTTAATCTTTTGAATATTGTTTCTATAAGTATTCTGGTTTTGGTTGATTTCTCAGATCTCTTTCCTCAACTGGATCATCAAAAGCGTGTGATAGCGAAGAGTATGAAAATGCAGAGCTGGTCTCAAGGCGGACTCAAATTCCGAACAATTCAGTCTTCCAAATTCGACGACAGAAATGAGGATCGGAATTCCGTCCGTCACGAGGATCGTCGGCACGACAGTCGAAACGAGGGACGCCGTCGTGATAATAAATATGAGGATCGCCAACGAGATAACCGACATTCCTCCGACTCAGACAGCGACAGTCACCGTAAACGGCGCAGTCGAAGCCGGGAACGTGTCAAGCGATCTAGTCGCTCCCGTGATCGCTACGATAGCGTTGACCGTCGACTTCGAGACAAGCCCCGTAGCACCAGCTGTAGTAGTAGCAACAGCTGCCACAGTCCTGGCAGATCTGTTAGAAACAAAAGCGCCGAACGGCATTCTAGTTCAGACGATTCTACCTCAAATTGCACCGAGAAAGTAGCAGTCGCACGAGGCGATGAAAATGGTGAAGACAAGGAGTTGAAGCGTGCGAACAGAAAAAGAAGAAGGTCCTCGGTTTTGTCAAACGCAAGCAGCAACGATGCCAGTAGTAGTAACAATGTCTCTGAGACCGATAAGAAATGTCCCTTGCCTTTCTCAGAGAAAAAAATGAAAAGACTTGAGTAAAATAGTCGCGTGATTTATTTTTTTTAGTACAAACGATCGAGTTTACAAGGTGACGATTATTTTCTACGAATCGATTATAATCGTTGAGAGGTTTAGATGAGGAATTATGCTATATTATCAAAATGTTTAAACAACTTAAATTACAACAAGTAAATTCGAATTGAATTATTATTCGTAAAAACGTAGAAGTTAGTCGATTTTATTGCAAAGCTTCTATTTGTACGACATAGACTAACCATCCTCTGCATTATATGACATTTTGCTATGTTGTTTTTCTAAAGCTATAATATTTGTATACATTATTGCTTTGGCATATAGTGTTTTTAATTAGTAGGCTCTTTATGTACTGTAATCTGTCGTACAATAGATAGCAATGGCATTTTTATTGTTGAATTTCTTAATTTGACATTAACATGCACGTAATCTATTATTTTTACTAGGAATCTCTAGTGGTGATACGTGAATGCAGCATTAAAGTGACAAAAAAGTTGGCATTGAATTATGCAAATTCGATCTTTATAAATAACAACTACAATAATGTTAATAAAAAAGTTATATTTAAAATTGTTGAATTTAACATTATTTTACAATTCTTATTTACACTTCATACACTTTCACATATGTGATTATTGTTCAGCTGTTTTTTGAACAAGATGAGCATGCTCCTGATTTAACATAAATGGATTTTCTTGAAGAATTTTACGGCAAAGACTGATGTTGCTCATGATGCTTTGCAAATCCCAGTGTTTTGACAATAAAGAATCTTTTACATGAAACAGGCCAAATTGGGTGCATTGTATTTGACTGCAATATGCTGTACTATGAAGCCTGTAGCCTAATTCAGCAACTATAGCTTTCAAATGTTCATCAGTTTCATTGATTGCTACAATTTCTAAAATCAGAAAAGAAATAGTTTATTAAAATTGTTTACTTGAGCTGATATTTTTGGTCTAAATGTGATGCATACCTAAGGTGAATTCTGGTGGTTTAAAATCAATACATTTGATATTATAGACCATAGGAACTCTGGGATCTGCTGGTCTTATAGGACCTTTTATAGCTAATTCATATGCAGCCTGGGTTTGCATATCTATTCCACAAAGCCTAAAAGATTTTTATATTGTATAAAATAAAAAATTTTAATTCTAGTCCAAGTAGTCACTAGTTTCTTTTTAAAACTTACTCAAACATTTTTTTTTGATGAGAAGCTTGCATTGATGCACACATATTATCAATGTTGAATCTTTTTATTTTCTTCCAAGTTGACTTTTCGACAATTCTTCCTGTTGCAAAATCATTATGCCTTGCCTGACCAAATATGCCTTTTAATTTGTAGAACTTCGTTAACTTTGCATCCTTTAATTTATGAATTAATCTTGTGCCATGATTAACGCCACAAACCATAACTCCTGAGCTCTCTTGAGATACGAAGTTTGCGGAAAAAAGCTTAAAATCTTCAACAACATATCTAGGTCCAACGACTAAGGGATCATCAGCATAACTGTCCCTCACTATCACATCCATTTCTTTGGTTGTTGGCCCCTCAATGGATATATATTTATTTGGAGGTCGTACCTCCATTTGGTTTAAATCTGAAGTTGATGTAAAATAAATAAATATAAATAATATTAATTAATTAGTTATGATAATATTTTCTTGATCATTACCTCTACATAAATTTTGAATGATAGTTTTTCTAACGTTGAGATAATGAATTCCTGGTGGCTTGTACAAGATAAATACTCCATTTAACAGATTCCAAGCTAAGCTTGCATCTTTAGTCCACTTGTTCATAATTTTCTTTAATATAAATTTATAATTTATGTAAACCCAAATAACCTATAACAATTGTTGGCAATAACTTATATTTATGGGATTTTGATTAGTGTCAATGACATTGTTCAGAGTGGTAAAAAAAACAGCTGATCCAACGCTGTCGAACTAAAAAAATCAACTTTGAAAAAACGATTGACCGTCGCGTGGGTGCCTTGAGCTCAGCTAGCCTGAGTTCACAATTTACACATGCTGGATCATACATGGAGATGGATCGATGGATATGAACATTTTAGACGCATGCGCACTAAGTATACGAGCCCGGAGCCAATCACTTGGCTTCACAACATCCAGGCATGATTATTTTTCCCAGAGAGCTGGGAATGAATATAAATATATATATATGTATGTGTGTGTGTGTGTGTGTGTGTAATGTGTAGTCTTAGAAGTGTTTTGGTGCGGTTCACCCGGCAAAGTGTTCGGCAAGGTAATTTGCGTAATAAATACCGAATGACTTTCATATAAAGGTATTGATACACATGACTATAAGGAATTTAAGCGTCTTAAACTCCTCTGTACTGTCTTTAAACTTTGCTGATCGACAGAGTATTTTGATTGTTGATTGCTTATATAGGTTATGATTGAAATTTGTTTTCGAGAATGACTGTTCATATTGCAGTAATTTACGATATTTTTGCTGTTTTAAACTTAACATAACAAATGTAAATTAACGTGTGTTTATAAGACATCGCAATACCTTATATTTATGAGTAAATTAAGAATTGTTTGATTTTATATATACACACACACACACTTACTAGTCCTCATGTTTTTAGCCGTAAATATCAGCAAGCGTAGATTTTCCAAGATGTCTGAAACTTTGAACAAAGTAGAAGAGATTGACATTGATTCAGATGGTGTTTTCAAGTATATTTTAATTGAAGTCAAGGAGAAGGGAAAAAATGATAACGTGAAGAAGATTGTCAGAGGATATGCACGCTGTCATTGGCATGGTAAGTTCAACGATTACGTTGCTTGGTAATGCCTTTCTTTGCTGAAATTATTTTCAAATATCTTAGATTTACAATGGTTAAGTATTGATAAAAGTGTACGTGGTACAGTTTAATAATAATAATAAGAATAATAATTTTTATTGAATTATAGAACTTTTTTTATACAAAACCAAACGTTTAAGAGTACAAATAATTTTAATTTCACAATACTGTATAAATTAGGTTTTAGGAAACGATAAAAATCAAATCTGTTCTTAATATGATCCTAAACTATTTACATATAGTGATTGAATTATACACAGTTTTATTTGTACGTAAGTGATATAAACACTTCATAAAATTTTTGTGTTAAACCGACTAACACTCATGCAAAAATCCAACATTCTTGAATGGCAGTTACAATTTTTTTCACTGATATCTTCAAGCTACCCAATCATACCAATAAAAGCAAACATTGCTAAATTAGTCATATATACATAAATATTTCGTAAATTATGAATTTGTAGAAGTAAATTCCAAAAATGAAGCAGAGTTTGATGTAAAAAATTGAATGTAAAAACTTTGCTCGTAGAAATGATCAGATTTGTGGTCTACGTTGTGAATTGCATATTAGAGCGTGATTCTATTGATTTATTTGAATGTGAATTTTTTTTATTGCACAATTCGATAGTCCATCAGCTGTACAAATTCACGCATTTCGGTCTTGTTGGTTTAATCTGTTTGGAACATTATCTTTAGAAGAGTAAATTGACTTTTTTGTCGTGATTTAGTTTCGGGACATCTGTAAGAACGAAATCCTGTGCGTAACATATTCAGAGGCGAAATTCAGAGGTTAAAAAAATTTATCTTTATTCATGGTTTCGCATACAAACTGTTATGTGCCGTCATTGCATAAGGAAGGTATTGCTTGGAATGAAAAAATTTTCTCTGAGAAACGCTTATATTTCCAATATTTATTTTCATCAACACGTATTAAGCGTATACTGTTCTATAACAAGACTACAACGAAGCTGATTGACAAATAACAAAATGAACGAAATACAATAAGACTCGATTCGAGAAGCTGCTTCAAAATGATTATATTTACAGTTTATGCGCCGAATAAGAAAATAAATGTAAATAACAACAGGAACCCGTATTGTTGCCCGCCGAAATAAAAAGTGAACCCGGTTAATTGACAAGATCAGCGTCAGAAAAAATATTGGTTTTATCATAAGTTTTTCTAGTTCTGAACGTAATTCGTAAAAAACTGTACATTAAGAGTTGAACTCATGAGGGGAATCAAAACGACTACATCCTTCTTATATATTTTTTTGTATTGTATGTTGACACTATTTCATCATCCGAGTCATTTGGTTTCAAAGTCCGTGTGCAAAAGACGAGAACCTTCCTCAAAATAAGCCATCATCAGTTTTGTTTAAGCTTTGTAAAATACGGACGTTCGCTCTCAATTTTCCGAGGCTCCCTCGTTATTCGTCCGCACAGGCGCGTTGTTCGACTTGGGCGCGGACTTTGAAACTAGACGCTCCGCTGCCGCCGGGCTGTTTCATCCGGGCGAGCTTTGCACAACCATCGAGGTATTTTGCGTAACAAGCGCGCGCGCGCGCTTCTCGGACGACAGGTACTCGTTGAGCAGCCCGCGCGAGAGTCATCGCGAGTGCCGCAGCGCGAGCCGTCCAGCAGTCGGGCCGCGCACGAGCGCGATGAGTCCGCTAGGAGGACTAGGAGGCTCGCCGGAAGCAGCACCAGGCCCGCTGAATGCCGAAGCCCCGCTTGCAGCCCCGGCCGGGGCTGTAGGTCCTCGTGGCCAGCGGCAGCGCGAGCTCCCTCGGGCTGCGGGCCTCGCTCACCGACACGGCCCCCGGCAGCTCTTCTCAGGTGGCGGCGGCGGCGGCGGCCTCCTCCTCGAGGCTGCCTCTTCCGCCGGCCTCCTCGGAGCAGTGCTCGATCAGGTCCGCCTCCTTGTTCGTTGTCTGCAGGCTCGTCGTCTCGATGCCGGGGGCCGTGGTCAGCTTGGCGATCGTCGCCAGCGTCGTCGTCGGGACCGGCCGGTTCAGTATCGACAGCCTGTCCAGGCAGAGCTCAGCATCAGTTCTCGGATCTCGAGCAAGTAGTCGAGCAATGAGCGGCATACGTACCCCGGCTGCTCCCCGCCGTCTCCGCCCTCCTCGTCGCTGGTGCTGTCCTTGTCGATGAACGGCAGCGGGTCCTCGCTCGGGTCGTCGACCGTCTCGATCTTGTCGAGGATGCGCGAGCCAGCGCGCAGCGGCGACGACGGCGTGCCGTAGAGCTCCGGGTCCGTGTTGCTGTGCATCAGCGTGAACGGCAGCTTCAGGGACACCACGCCGCCGATCCACTCGCCGATCGGCGACACCACGATCTTCACCTGCGGCGCCGGCGAGCCGATCAATCACCCCCGTCTATATATATATATGTACATATATTGAGCATGATGAAATGTCCACGAAACGCGATACCTTGACGTAGTAGGAGACGTAGATGGCGAAGACGTTCCGGTCCTCGGGCGAGCTGCCCGAGCAGAGGACGGTCGAGGCGAGATTCGCCCCGGACTTGGCGTAGCCCGGGTCGTCCTCCAGAGCGATCCAGTTCTTGGTCGAGCCCTTCTCCGGCCTGAGGATGTAGCTGCGCGTGAGGCTGAAGCCCGGCTCCACGGGGCAGCCCTCGCGCGACGACATCTGCGCCACGATGTTCTTGAACTTGCCGTTGCTGAACATGCACACGTCCACGTGCTGCACTATGTCCGCCTGTGAATTTCAAGAAGGACATTATGTAGCCAAGTTTTTGTCTAGTGCCTGATGCCGTAAGAGCAGAAATCCCAGTACCGCGGCGCTATCCCCCGTGACAGAATTCAGTTTCTCATTCGGCGACTATATTTCAATGTAGCTACACTAGCGCAGTGCAAGTCACATAACAGCGTGCGCGGAGCTCGAATTTAGAGTCATTTGTTTTGGCGCTAAAGTCATCGACTTAGGCACGCTCTCTCGTTCACAGCGTGCGTGGGGAAACCTATCTTGTCGCTGTCATTTGTTTTACATATGTATGATTGCGAAATTGTGTATCATTAGTGCAAGACGTCTTGTTTATAACCTATTGGTACCTAACCGAAAAGTAAACATGAGTGATAACAATTCTTGTGATACAGACGATCCGAAATCGCATACCGCAGTGTGACAATCAAGTAGCATCTACTTCTGGAGCAGAAATTACAGTTGATCAACCCAAAAAATCTGTAACAGTTTCGTTAAAAAGAACCAGATTTGATTCAGAAGGTCGAGATGATGATAATGAACCACACGCTGAGGATGAATTTTATCGATTAACCGAAACACAGCAAGCTACATGTGGTTCACCGTTGAAAAAACGTAGACAAAACAGTGATAAAAAAAGCAAACAATCATTTACTATTGAAAGCATCGACAAAAATATTTCTTTTCATTTTAATAATTCTAATGTTACAATTAATCTACATAATGATCATAAGTAACTACAATGTACGATACACTATATTTGTGTTTTAGTTTAATATTTTTTGATAAAAGATGTAATAATTTTCTATTAAAAATAATTCATTTTTAAATTTACAAAAATATTTAATTTAGTATAATTACACTCGTATATAACGACAATGTGTGATTTAACAAACTTTTTGTATGAATAAGCTTTCACTGGAGCGTGGTCTATTTCGCATTATGAAATAAATTTAATTTGTATAATATACTAATCTAGTATAATGTCGAGCTCCGCGACACTTGTTATGAAAAATAGTATACGCAACTCGTGCGAGAGAAACACGATTTACGCACTCGTGGTAGTTCAGCACGCGTGTTCCCCTCGTACTAGTTGCGTAATGTACTATATCACGTTTCCCGTTTTTTATAAAATAATGACTTTCGTTAATGGAATGAGCACTGCATCAGGCTGATGCTGCAGGGAGATGCTATACACACCTCATTGCACACCCCAATGAATTTTAGCGTCGGAATATTTGTAACGGCAAGTGACTTGTGCGGAACGCACTTAGCGGATTGAGCGCGGATTCGGCTCATTCGAGCATCACCCTATCCGTTTACGCTTTGCTTTGTTTGCAAGAGTTCCCGGATTAATCTGCCCCCCCCCCCCCCCCTTAATGCATACCCGAGCTCTAAAGCCGATTCCCGAGCAAAAAGAGCGCGTTCGCATGGATCCGATTCCACGAGTGAAAAAAGCAGTCCACGCGTCGAAGCGCGCGCGTCACGAGCGAGTACAAGCCTGCAATAGCTAATAGCTCGACGGGCCACCGCAAATGTTTGGATGTTTGTACTAGTCTGCGATTTGCCAAGCCTTCTTGGGCACAGCTTTCCGGCTGGAATTGGGAATCTAGTTTAGTGGCCTTTGTCCCGCGGTTTTCGCTGGAATTCGAGAGAGAAGAAAAACGTAAACGCAGACGTTCCATCGTCGCTGTCACTCGCGAGACGCGTCGACGGGGCTGTTTATGGGAGCGCTAGATGCGCACGGCGCGCGTGAGGGACGATGTACATTTTTTATCGCCTTAACCGGCTCTTATCGTCCGAGCTCCTTTTCCGGGAATCGAGGCGCGAGCGCTGCTTGTTGAAAATTATTAATGACGCTCCGCGCGCCAGTTGAGGAATGAGCTCGTAACTGCACTTGAAAAAAACAAGATTATTCAGAACGTCGGAATGGTATCGCGTATATAGTGTAAGTGGTAACGGCTAGGCACGGTAGGGCGAGCTCTTGTGAAAATGTAATATTTCAAAGGGGGGGGGGGAGCAGTAAAGGAATAAAATATTCACCCCTGCGCTTTCGTTATTTTTTCCTGGCCGTGAGCGTCTCCGATGTTTAATTCAAAGCACAGCGACGCTCTTGAGCGACCGGGACGAGACATCCTTCGACGATAAAACAAACAGTAAAAAGCAGACGTAGCCTGAGTAACGAGACCATGAATTTCTTATAGTTGGCTTTTTATTAGCGCGTGCGAATTGCCGAAAAGCAAACAGGCTCTCCGAGTCTCCGTTATTGTACGACGAAGTACATTTCCGGCAACGGGGGGGGGGGGGGGGGGGGGGAGAGCATGGAAATGACCGCATCGCCGCGCGATGACCCGAGCTGCTGATGCGAGCGGGGCTTTTTAGCTGATTGCCATTCAATTCACGCTGCACTCAATTTTCTGTGTGCGGAGTCGCCGCGATCCTTCAGGAGAGCATTTATTTCGATCTGATGTGCTCGAGCAACGAATGCATCGATCATGCAAAATGGAGACGCAATCTGCTAGAGAGAAGAGGGGAGCAGCTGCATTTTACCTGCTCCCTTTTTTCCTTGCAATGAGAAAAACGCGCGAGAGAATCATTAATTTCAGTCGACCTCTTGCGAGGAAATCCCGTTTCGCGCATTTTCATGTTCAATGCGTCGCTTTCATCTCGCTAATGCACCACAAAGAGCGCCTCTGCGTACTTTTTTCGCGTGAAAATTACGCGCGAGAACTTATTCGTATCGCGCCCGCAAAAGCCTGCCGTTGTCACGGATTAGCCCCGACGAGCGTCGGTGACCTACTCGGCTAGTCAATTATCGCGGGCGCAGTCCCCCGGCTCGAGGGAATTTAGATTGGCGCGAGAAGACGTGGACTCATTTACATGAATCGTAAACTCCGCGCGTCGGCGTCTAACGTGTGCAGCTGCAGCAGCTGGTTGCCGCATCTATCTGTATGAACGTTATCGCCTTAATTCATTCCCCATAGCTTTTTTGCGCTCTCCGAACGAGTCATAGGCAAGCTTGACTTTTTTTAAGGAGAAAAAAGTATTCCCTGAAAGTATAGTATAGGGAGAGCGCTAGGTTTGCTTTAATTGTTGTCGAGAGGGGATTTAATCGAGCTTTTCGAGCAGAATAACGAGACTCGGAGGTCTTACGGGTAAAGAGGTTTATTCGATAAAAAATAAATGCTTTACAAGTGCAATTATTACTAATGCAGAGTTAGTAAGTACGTATTATTCAAAGCTGGAGATTCATTAGCCGCCTGGTTTGCTTCTTTCTAGGTCGAATATTCTCCTTCCAAATGTCGAACTACAATTCACTAACAAATGACACATATAAAAATTAGGCCACAGCTGCGTCGATAGACTGTTTACACAGACTTTTATCGAAACGCAACACGTCTGCTTCGAATTCGGCACTTTTTATCGACCTGCGGGCTCTAGTTTGACAATTTCCCGCATCTCGTTATCAGCCGACTAAGAATGAAAAATTCTAACGGCGTACATTGTAAATATTTGCTTTCACTCTTGGCTTTACGATTCATTCAGGACATTCCAGGACTTTACGCGCAGTCGTCAATACTATTATAGTGTTAATTCGTCTTGAGAATGAAGGCCCACGGAAGTTATCCGGATGCCGTGGCATTGCCCAGCTCCCTGCATCTTCTGACCTCGACTTGTAAACTTCTCAAGAGCCGCATCATCTCCGTCAAGTCCGTCGTATTGACTTTTAAGTATCCATCTTCGTTGCTCTCACTCGACGAACCTGCGAACGATTTATCAGGGGCTTGAGACCATTCATTGCTCGGAAAACTGCTTTAACGCTTTCGGCAATACTCACTCGAGTCGCTGACGTAGTCGTCGAGGAACTTGCCGAAATCCTCACCCCAGCCGAAGGCGTCGCTCTGTCCCAGGGCGAGGACGAGCAGTAGAGCAAAGACCAGAGTCAGCTTCATCGTCGACTACGTTTTCTTCTGTTCCCGCGTGCCGCGTTACTGACTGGCTGCTCGCGCCGTGGCCCGATTATATACCGCGAGCAGGCAGGCTGATAAGAGACGTAAAGACGCAAGGCCGTCCTTCCGCGTTTTTTTCTCTTTTCTCGTCTCTCGCCGCAGTAAACGAAAACAAAAGTGCGCGAGCCATTCGCGTAACCTACATCGCGCAGCTTCGCGCTGCAGAGGAGAAGCAGTGGAGCTAAGGCGGATGAGATAAGGAGCGCGCGGAAGATAATTAATGGTAATCAATGCAAATGCCTGCGTTTTCGCGCTCTTTTTCTTCTTTTCAATTTGTTGCTGCTCGTAAAAATGAAGCGGCGCGCTGGCGGAGGTCGAGCGCTTTATGGACCTCTCGCGAGCAACTATTTGGCATTGTTCGCGGAAGAGCTCGCTTGCGCACGGAGCTGTGCGCATACGTAAATTACGTCGATCTCGCGCATTGCGCAGCGGTAATTTTGCGCAACAGTTGCGCGCAGTAAACAATCGACAACAATAAAACTCGAACGACGATGAGAAGGCCTTGCGGCAGCGGAGTTTTCTAGAATCTTAATGAGCCGCGACGTAAAAGCGTACGGGTGTAAAAGCGTAGCCCAATTTCCTCGCTATATTTTTCTCTCTCGCCGAAATCGTCTGGCCGCGATGAGCCGGCCACGTGCGCCGGGCGCTTTCGGCGAGATTACAACAGACCCGCATCCATTCCACGAGACCGAGGCCTAAAAATAGTGCCTATCGCGCCGGCGCTCGTTCTCTCTTTCTCGCGCAATTTCCCCCCTCTACGGGATCCCAGAAGTTTCAGCGACAAAGCGCGGAAGGGTTCGGTTCACGCGTGCTCGGATCTCCGTCCGACTCGTCATTTCGCCCACGAGTCACGAGGCAGTTCAGCCTCGCTTCGACACGAGCGCGCGGCGTTTTTTTACGGTTTCGCGCGGACGCCAGCACGCGCTCTCGTAAACCCGCCCAAGGTTTTATCGCGCCGCTGAAGCGTAGTCCAGCGTGCGGCAGTACTAATACATCGGCTCACCTCGATTCTCTTGACGGACTTGCCGCTGTTGTTGGTGACGTGGACGCGCACCGTGATCGCGTCGCCGTGTCCGTAGATCGCCCGGTCGAGGCTCGCCTCCAGCCTGACTCTGCCGTCGCTCAGCAGAAATTGCTTCTCCACCACCGCGTGGGGAATCGGCGGATCCGCTGCCGGGGAAAACAAACAAACAAACAAACAAAACGCTCAGCTTCGGCTCCCGAAGATCAATATTTCTTGCAGCGCGAGCAAACAGCAACACGACCGCAGCCGCGCGCTTTTTCTCATTCTATATGCTGTGCCGATTGTCTCCATCGGTCGCACAGCGAAATACTCACCCTCGTCGGGCTTGATCTCGTTCACGTCCTCGGCGGCGCTGGCGCTTTTGGCCCGCTGCGGCTTGCCCCTGGGCGCCGAGGGCGTTCCGGGGGCCGACTCGGTGCTGACCGACGTCGGCAGAATGCCCCTCGAGGGCGGCGGCGTGTTCGCGCCTTGAATAACGCGGATGCCCATCTTGATGATCTGCATCTTGCGTGTGAGCTTCTCGTCCGGCCGCTCGGCTGAAACGAAAGTGTGATCATGTACGTCGTGCCCATCGATTCGCGATTCCACTGAGTCCGAGAACTGGCCGTGCCCGCTGTTTACTGGAGCGCAGCAGCGCGATTCATCAAATCCTTCGGAACTTTTCTCGCATTATTCACCGCAGCGGTGCGCGCGGAGGCGGGAGCCGGCTCGATTGGGTATCAGTTTATCGCATCCATCGGTAGGAAGAAAGTTCGAGAGCGCTGCGTATCAGTCACCCGGTGCGTTTGGCCACTCGTTGGCTGCACCCGACCCAACAATCCCGAAACTTTTCGCGAACAACAGAGCCGTAAGACCCGGCGTAATTCCCCCAAGTCCGCCTCGCTGTGTGTACACTTGGCGATAAAACTCGAGCGAGTCGGAGCAGCGACAACTTTTGCGCGCGCTTGTGTACCTATGCAGCCGTAAAGTTCTACGAGAGCCGCGCTTCCAAAAACGCGTTTTACACGATATCGCGGAGTCGAGGGCGGAGATTAGGCGAAATAAAAAAGATCATAGGATTACGCCCTGTTTTCGTCCAACACTCGAGTCAAATAACGCTTCACGGGAAAAATTGTAGAATAAATGAAACTCGAAGCCGCCGCCAAAGTCGAGGTAGAGAATAGAAAGGACGCCTCGTCGTGTACGCGCTTCCTTAACGAGCGCTCGCACTCGGGGCTGCCGTCCGTAATTAACTCTATCGATTAGCGGAAACCAGACGGCGAGGACTGCGCGACGCGCCTCTCACGAGCACCACAGCGCTGATTCCATACCTCCGAGTTTATATTTATTAGCGTTCGCACTATACATAGAGCAGACTCGCGTTCGTGAGCACAATCTCTCCGTCTCTCGCTTCGGGTATAAATGACGGATGCCGCTGCGAGCGCCGTCCAATCAATCTTCCTTAGAATAGACGCGCCGCGTGTCAGAACCGGATGGGGCTGTATATCGCCAAGCGGCTCGCCTTTTGCCCGAATAGCTGTATGCGTGCCGGGCGTGTATATACTATAGCTACTGCGCTGATTTTTCTCGCCGCCAGCGCGCGTCAATTGAGAAACGTCAGCTGCGTGAAAAAGGTTTAAACGCTATAAATCAAACTGGGCCACTGCTACTGCTCCTGCTAAGCTGGATATGCGTGACCGAGCCTGCCGGGCTGCAAGATGTTTCGAGCCTTTTCGCGCTGATGGCCGGGTTAAATGTTTCGGAAAAGTTTTGATGGTTGAAACGCCGCTGCAGGGGCTGGGATATCGATATTGCCCCCCTCGAAACATCGAAACGCAAGTATAAACTATTAGCCGACACTTTTTTCCACCAAAATACATCGATTTTCATACGTTCATTCGATCCCTCTAGAATTTCGTTGCGTGTTATTTTCCCGTTATTTATTCTGCTGGCCGCTTGCTTGCAGCGAAACGCTGGATTTTATCGTTGCCGTGACCTTTCATATCAAACCCTTGATTTCGCGTGAAATATTGATCGTACTAAATCCGTGCCGCGAAGGATTGGACGTTCGATCGGTCGCGGAAAAACGCTGTCCAATGCCAATCGGTGCTCACGAGCTGTTGCAACAGAATATAATGCATAATTTATTTTCATCAAAAAGATTTCTCTCAAGCGCTGCAGAAGAGCATGGACGCAAAAAGCGAAGAGAGACAAAGCTATAGTCAGTTTTTACCGATACTTCCTTCAGTGTTCGCGTTTTTATAACGCACGTCTTGATAGCGGCAGCTTTTTCAACCGTCGACGTGCATCGCTTCTCTCCCTGTGGCTCTCTATCGGTGCGGATTGTGCGCGCGGCACGTACGGCCTCCGCACAAATAATGCTTATTGAGTATACGGCATCCTTTGTTTCGTAAAAATAAAAAACAGAACAAAATAACGGCTCGCCAGCCGCCAGCGACAGAGAAAAATAAATCCAAAGCTCGTCGGCTTTTAATTGATTTGTGAGAAGAGAAGTCGTGGGCTCCGCGCCCGAATTTCCGCTCTTCCATCGTAAATGCTATCAGCGAAATGACAATTGCTCTGCCAGCGAGCTGCCACTCATTGTCAAGGTGCATCGCAACTTGACTTTCCATTTTCTGACTTTCTTAAAGGAATTAGGAACTTTTAATTGGAACATGCGCGCGGAAGTAACACCGCGAATTCGTAGATTCCGCGGGAAATCGCAAGCCCGACTAGCCGATCGACTTAATTAAACTCGTATTTCATGCCGGATTTAGCGTGCTCGGCATTCCTCGGCTAGTCCGGCAGCGCATAGAGGCGGCTGCATAGCGCGGAATTCGCGCGCGCAGATGAGCGAGTACGACTCGGCGAGGCTGCGGTGGCAGCGTGTTTACGAGCTGATGCCGGCGCAGTTTAGGCATTCCGGCAGCGGCATTATCGCCGCCGCGCGCTCGTTTCTGCCTCTTTTCTTCCTTTGCGAACAGGTGACGACGCGATTCACCTCAAGGAAAAGTTTCAGAAAAATGTACCTGCGTAAACTCGAACGTCGTAGCTAGTGCCGATAGGCGCTCCATTGTACTCCTTGGCCGGCACCAGTTGAACCGAGGGCGGCGCCAAAGGGGTCACTGCCATCGTGAAAGGGTGAGCGTTCGGGTGAAACCTCTTCACCAGGACTTCCTGCGGATGAGAAATTGTGATATTGGGATTTATAAAAGGAGAACATGTTATTAATATATACACGGAGCGTCTGTCAGTCGCCCCCGCCGGCGTCGCGTCGCGTTATTGCGTCCCCGGGACGGTCGATGCCTCACAGATAGACGCGCGCACAGAGCACCGGGAGTCCAAAAGCGAGCCAGTGACGCGGAAAGACGAGCGCGGATCTTTGTTTACCGCGCCTCTTGAGCTCCGGCCTTTGTGCCGACTGTAGCTGCTCCACATAAATTTATGCGCCGGCGACAATTTTCTCTGCTCCTCTTTCTTCCTCCCTCGGCGGCTTGCGGGGCACGAGGAAGGAGTCGTGGGGGCAGTCGGGAACAAAGGCCGGCCGGACGACGGGACGACGGGACGTCCGAATGGAGGGACGAATGGGATATTGAGCTCGTTTCATTAGCTGTTTTATTTGTGTACAGCGAGGCGCGAGCGTAATAAAGGCCAATTCCAGAAATCCCGCGGTGGCGGAGCGAGCTTATAAGCTGATATATTGCGTTTTTGCTCGCCGGCTGCTCGCTCGAAAATCACCCATGCATCATAGAATCGCAGCCAGCATCTCCCGAAGCAGTTTAAAGGCCAAAATCAAGTGAGCGCAATCTCTAATTAACTGCCAGCTGGCTAATGGCTAATGAGCTCACGCGGCGACTGCAACTGGCCTTCGTCCAAATGGACCCCTCGCAGTGCCAGAGTGTGCAGGCGAAATTTCTTCCAGCCGGTAACCGGCGGAGTTCGCCAGCTATGCGGCTCAACTGGCCACGCCGAGATAAGTATATTGTTCTCCTCTTTTTGACAAGGTTTTGCGCCCGAGTATCAAAGTTTGCGGGTTGCTGCGTATTCGTCGAGGTCGGCCCAGTCGATTTTGGGCATTATTGGGTACGGGTCCAACTTTGCCGCACGCAGATTTTAGTCCGCCGAGACTCTTGGGCTCCGGCTCGCAAAAAGGAAGTCCGAAAATATATGCAAACTGCGCATTCAAGCGACGACTATTGCAGGCTCGCGCGCTTCGAAAAATCCCGGTCCTCGTTAGCGCGGTATTATCGCGCTTGAGCTGGCTCGTCGAAGATTTTATCAATAAAAACTCGGAGAGCTCTCATTTGGAGCTTCATCAATCTGAATCTCGAATTCCCGTGAAACCGAAATAACAAAGCGGGACCTTTCTACCTTCGCCGTCGCATCGTTTACCCGGCTCGACGGGAATAAATGCAAAACTCGTCGCCGCTCAACTGCAACAGCAAGTGCATAACGTTTCGGATTTCGGCGGCGTGCGCCGCGCGGACGAGAGAGAGAGAGAGAGAGAGAGAGAGAGAGAGAGAGAGAGAGAGAGAGAGAGAGAGAGAGAGAAAGAGTTTAATTAATCAATACAGCCGCCGCACGCGTGTCGCGCAATCAAAGGTCGTAATGAAGCGGGGGACGAAGCTGCGATGGCCCGATCGTAAACTCTCATTAGCTCGTTCGATTTTGCACGTCAGATCGAAACCCCGAGCGCATCATCGCGTTGTTCGCGACCTCCGTTTTCGTGCGCTTCGAGGCGCGAGCCGAACGAATCTCTAATTATCAGCGCGCTCGCGACTATGAAATGTGCAATCGCACGAATTCTGCGCGCTGAAATTTTTCTTCCGGCGAGCGGCGGAAAAAATTAATAATACGCCGGTAATGCCATTAAAAGTTAATCTCCCGTTCTGAAATTGCAGCAGCAGTCACGGAGTTTTGAGCGGCGGCGCACGTACGAGACCCGCAGGACGAGGGAAACGGACGCGGCGGAAAAATAGTTTCGTGCTCGAGGGAACGAGCAAAAGGAATTCGTTCCATTACCCGCTCCCGCGCACCTGCTCACCTCGGCTCTCAGCTTTCTAGTTATGATCCTGCACGGGCCATATCTTCCTCGTGCCTTCGCCGAGTTTCCTTCGCGACTTCTTCTTCTGCGCGATCTTATATAATAAATCGATCGACCGCGTAAAACACCTCTCAAACGATACTGCACGGAAGAAGGAGAGTCATGGGCGAGGGCTTCGCGAGTTCACAACGGATCGCGGATTCCGCCTGCAGTAGTGCATTCGCCGTTGCGTCAGACGCTCGGAGCGATCACAGCCGCGTGTCGGTGCCGCGCTTCGATAGACCCGCGGGGCCTTCAAAAGTTCAGGTTTACAGATACGCCGAGCGATGCCATATACTTATAGCGCGTCAGCCGTGCTCCACAAGTGTGCAACGGCGGAAGGGGTGGGAAGCGCCGCGCGCCTCGTGCCGAACAGCTGGCCAGGGTCGACGCAGGCAAAGTTTCGAGCCGTCTTTCGCGCTTTTCCTCGACTGCGGGGAGCGAGTTTGTTTTGTTCTTATATATTCGGCGCGAGAGTGGATGAGGTAGTATCGGGATGGCAATAAAGATTCCTGATGGAAAAGTACGGATATATGCTTCTAGTTTTTGCCTTTCTTTTTTATCGGCTCGAGAAAGTTTGCCGGGCGCGATCGAGTAGCAAATCTTTGATGTATGTGTTGGGAAAGTAGCGGATGAGTCGGCGTGAGAGAGAAAATACGCTTTTTTACGAGAATCACTTCTTTCGGCGAGCAGATCAATTTGTTCGACGCAAAGGTGCATTTCGTTCCGTTTCCCAGCACCGCCGAAATAAATCATCATGGAAGAGTCGCCTGCTCGAAAAAGCTGTCTCGCGCGGCGAATAAGAAGCCGGTTCGATATCCCCCGAAATAACAATAATCCGCTCCAGAAGATGAGCCCATTCTCTCGGAAGCCACTTCTGCAGTCTTCTTCTCTCGCGGCGCGCACAAAGCGAAGAAACAGCGGGGGCGAGGCTTTATGAATAATCGAAGCGATCCTCCCCCGCTTATAGCGCCGATGCTCTTGATACACATACCTATAGGCCCCGGCGCGGCGAAGCCTGCAAAAAAGGGTGTGTACGCTGCAGCTAAATAAATTCACGCTGGACCGATAAGTGGCCTGCCTATCGGGAGGTCAGGGTCGAGGTCGGGTCGACTCGGCGCGCTACTGCTGACGTAAGCAGTGGAAACGCTGTTGCAGCGGCGGAGATGCGCGAGAGTCCTGCCGCCCCCACTATCGCTGTCTCGCATACCTATATACCGATGCTAAACAAACGTCGTTTCCACGCGTGACTGGGCGGCATGATGGGATTCCGCGAATTCGACGAGTCACAGCGAAGCTTCCTCGGAGGGCCGCCCGGGGACAATCTTCTGCTGATTCCCACGTCTCGGAGTGTTATTTCGACGCGTATAGCTTCGCCAATCAGATCCCAACCGACTTTCCACCTCGGGCGAGTGACAGAAATTTACAGATAAAAATAACGACAACTAATTAGGTTCTGTATTTTTGCCCGGGCGCGACGTCGTCTCGATATTGATCGATCGGTGTACCATCCGCATCCGAAGCGAATTAACAACTCGTCTGGAAGGCTTCTCTTCTCGGCCTGTTCGAAGCATAACGTTCCGCGGGTAGAGCCGCCGAGTGAAACTTTTGACGCATCAGCGAACTTACTCCCGGCTGTTCGCGAATTAGCGCTTATTGCGAGTAGCCTTGAAATTTTGGCGGCTCTCGACGCGCATCGGGACAGCGGTAAGCGCGGCGATTGTGCTCGAGAGCTCGGATCCGAGCAATTAATCTCGAGTAAAATCTCGAACGGACTAGCGCCTCGCTCGCACTGCGCGAGCCACCTACCTACATTACCAGAGAAACTGCGACTAATCCGAGCGGTGGCTGCTTTGCTTTGCTGTGGCCCCCTCACTGCTGAGTGCCTGCATCCGAGAAGTCCTAATGCGCGCGCCTTGTGGGAGGATGATACTGCCCCCGACAAGCGAATTCAGAGAGCTGAGCCGCGTCGCGTGCACGTACACGCACAAAGAGACTGCGCGTTCCCGATCGCAGTGCTCGGCTCTCCGCGCGAGCTCTGCTCTGCTCTGCTGCCGATGGTGCAAATGGATCATCTCTTCAGAGGACGCTCTGACCTCTTTGGCTTTGATCTATCAAACAGTCGACTGCAGGAAAGTAATCGCGTTCGCAGTCAGGTCGCAGGGAACAGCAGCGCGCATGACGAATGGCCTTTCGATCCCGCCCTGCGTCCGGGAGCACGTCCGATCGGACACGTTCTTTTACTACTGCACGATCGGCCGGGGGAATTTCGGGGACAGCGTATAACGGATGAAGCATACGCGATACTTTACCACAAGCCCCCCTGCTGATCGTCGGCGGCAACAAGCCGTTTCGAGCGCAGTGATGCAAGGGAAAAAGCGCCACTTCCATTCGATCGGCTCCCCAAATGCGCAATTAATGCGCGCCCGCAGACGCGTATATCTCGGCGTGTCTGGGTGTGCAGCAGCCCAAAAGCCGACGCGTGTCGGGCGAAACTCCGTCTAATGGAGTGCCGCCGTATACGCGACCGACGGCGCACGCAGAGAGGCTATGTATGCCGGCTTAATAGAGTCACGCTCCCGGCGGGCAACTTCCTTCCTCAAAGGCTAATTTCGCGCGCGCGCGCGCGCACCTATGCAGTATACGGCGTATAAGCATAGTGCGCCCGCTTATTATATTGCACGCCAGCCGGTTGATCATTCCCAGCGACCGACTAATTTTTCGATGGGGCCGCGGCCGCGAAAATGAGACGTCTCGGAGCCGATCTTCCGGCGTCAGCGATCGAGATACCCGAGGCTCGAGGGGCTACACGCGGGCGTCAATAGTAATAAAAGCAACAACGGCGCGCGACGTCGATTTATGGCTCGCGGCAAGGACGCGAAGAGAGGCTGATATATTGCATTGTTGAATCGATTTCGCGCCGCGCGGGAGGAGAGTGGAAAGCGGCTTTTTGTCTCGCGCTCATCGTTTCGCGACTCCCGACAGCCTGTCGGCGCAGCGATTATTCTCTCGACCGGGGGGTGCACTTCGAGTGTAGCCATCAGTTTTCCAGCAGACGCGATATGAGTTTCCCGGAGAATTTACGATTTACGAACCTGAAACGGCGTGGTCGGCTCCTGACGATCCGCCGGATAATAAGGCGGGTAGAGTTGAGCGAGGGACATGATGGCCTCGTTGCAGAATTTCAGGCCCATTACCTCTTCGTCCTCCCGGCCGTAGCGAAAGGTCAACGTCACCTGGCCGTAAACCTGCGCACAGAGCACGACACAGCCGAGCGTAATGATTATCCACTGCTGATGCCTCTCTATTTTGTCGCGCGCTTACCTTTTTGTTCTGGAGGATCTCGGGATCGATCAGCAGGACGCCTTGGAGCTTATCGATCTTGCCGGCGGTGACGACGAGGTCCCGGCTGGCCAGGTAAAGGGTGAGCTTGCCGTTCTGCGACGACTTTTTGAATGCCCTGTTGAGAAAGGCAAATGATCGGACCCTCGTAATGCGACTGATTGATCATCTTTTTACGATTTACAATCACTCGCGACTGAATTTTATCACCGTCGTTCCCCGCATACACGCGTACGCGCGCGTCGTAACGGCTTGAATTGATTGTCGACCCTGACACACATCAACACGGAAAAGTGGCTCCGGCACGAAAGATCGATAGAGTCAATTATTACACCGGAGCGACACGCGACCTATATGCCGATTCATTTAAAATTTGGCGAGACGATTGCACGATCACTTAATTCTTCGCTCCGCGCAGATTGCTCGGCGGTCCATTGCTGATACGAGCACTCTCTCGGCGAGTCTCCGGCAAAAACGGAGCTCTCAATTACATCATCGACGTAGCTCTTCTAAATTATATCCGGCCAGACTAAATTACATCTAGCTCAGACATCAGCCCCCGACCCTTTCTCATTACCGCGGCCAGAGCCGCCAGCTCGGATGATCCATTAGAGCCGAGTGTCCGGTGCACGCGAGCTCAGTCTTTGTTCTCTCGGCGGAGCGCCGCGGCTCGCACAGACGATATAATGCAGCGTCTAAAGTCTAACTCGCGAGTAAAGCGGCGAGGTTACCTGCCTTCGCCAGCATCAGCAGCAGTGGCTTTGCTGCGGGAAAATCGCGGCTCCGGCTGATGCTGGCATTATAATACGTATCCCGGGCTTTATGAAACTCGACTTTGAAGTCTAATCGGAGAGGCATCGGCGCACGTATTTTACTTTCTCCTCGAGATATCTGGCAGGAGCTCCGACGGAGGGCTTATCGATATTCTCATCGACCGAAGCTTAATGAACAAATAAGGCCTCGCAGCTCACCTTTGACTGTATATCAATCCGGTCTCGGATACGCTCGGCCGGTGAGACTCTCGCCTGTAACAGAAAATTAGTGCAATGTTTATCGAGCGAGACGCTGATGGATAAAACTCTGATGGGGAGTTTCGGTAGAACTGGCACGCAAATGCAGCTCTTTACTGATGTCGAAATTAAAGCGAGAGATACGAAAATCGATCCCAGTGGCATAAAAATGTCCTAAGAGGGACAGTAGGTTGCGTGACTCTCCACCTGCCAAAAAGGAAATCACACACTCCTGCCGCACCCATCAAACTTTAACGCGCGCGCAACTTATACTTATCTGGCCGAAAGGATTTGTCCCACGCCGGCGGAGCCAAATTTATTATAAGATTGGCTACTTTGTTGTCGTGTCCGGCGAACGCACGCGCCATTTAAAATGTTTTAAGGCGGCTCGCTGTACACTTTACTTGATATATTTATAATACACCAGCTCTCTAATTCTAATTCCTGCGGCCGACGTTGCACCGCCGCTCGAACGAAATTCGATAAATCAAGATTAAGCGCGACGCTAAATCTCGGCCCGAGCATGTGAAGTGTACTTTCGCGTGACTCGAATTTAACGTTACTTTTCATTTTGTGGAAAGCGCTCGGACGCGCAAAGAGCAGTCGTCCCTTTCTCCGCGCGTTTCGATTTGCCGCTCAACTTTTTCATGAAACAGCAGCTCGAATTGTTAGTTTCGTTAGTTACAGCGAACCCGATCGAAGGCGCCAAAGCCCCAAAAACCGACGAACCAGTAGGACGCGCTTAAGCGCGAGGTCAAGGTCCCGCCGGTGCGAATAATAGCGGAAGGTCAATACTACGTTCCGTCGGCAGCTTGTGCAGATGGGAAACGAATCTCGCTGGAGCTTGTCCGTTACCGTATTTTCCACTTTATCCTCGCAGATATACGCTCGTACACACGAGCACAGCCAGTGAGAAGCTTTCCCAATCTTCCTACTTTTCTTATTGTCCTCGCTCTATGTTTATAGCTAGCGGCGCTGGTGCAGCCGACTGAAAGTAGCACGGGAGTATGGCGCTTCCCTTTGTTCGAGTGCATTAACGAACGACGGGGCGCGAGAGGGGCGGAATTTTTTGCTCAGCACTGCCGTCGACCGCCTGTTGAAATTTCCAGCCCGGCGCCGAGCCCGGGACACATTGTTGCACTGACCTGGCTCGCCTGCAAGGCGGAATATTAAACGCGGCGTGATGGCTTTTCGCGAAGAATGCAGTGGACGCGGCCTGTGATCCTTTTGTACACACATACCCGCAAGTACAGGCAGTCTCCTTTCGGGAACTTACTTGCCGAGCGTCTGACCGAACGCAACTCGCTCTACAGCGTTATTCGTTGAAAACGCGAAGATGCGGAATGGAGCAACTACGAAGTGAAGCTATGAAAAATTCAAGGTTGCGCGGCTCCGCGATTTTCGCTCCGATATGGGGGAAGAGAAAAAAATCCTCGCCACAAACAAGCCCGCAAAAATTCCACGGAAAGCTTTGCGAAACTTGCGGGAACTCCTCCGTGCTAAAAGGGCTCGGCTTCTCGCTGTGCCTAATAAAAGCCGCATCTTCTATAACTATATCCCACTATCATGCGAGAAGGGCCGAGCGCCGCGTTCTTTCTTCGTTATTAAATAACTCGACTTTTCGAAAAGTTAGCCTCGGCCGGGATGATTACTTCCTGTATATCTCGGCTCCGTGATCGAGGAAGCCGCAATTTAACCTCTCTCCGTATTCTATAATTTCGCCGAGCTTTAACAGCATTTTACGCAGCTTTGCGCGATTTTATCGTGTGTAGCGCGTATATACTACATTAATTCTTCTTTCTACTTTTAATAGTAAATAACGCCGCTTTGTCGCGGAGTCATCGTGACTGCATCCGCTTTCTATTTTCTGTAGGAGGACTTGAGGAGGCGCGCGTCTTTTATTACAGCCTGAGTAGAAAATGTACGAGAAGCTGTAACGCCCCAGTCAGGCTATAACTGATTCGATTTCACGGCTATCGAGAGACAATGGGGTTGCGATGCTGATCTAGAGCACGAGCCACTTTCATGAGGGAAGAGCTCTAGTTTAATTCTACAAAAACGAAGAGAAGAAATCTTGTTAAGTTTGCTTTGATTAAGTTTTTTCCAAACAACTTATCCGATGAAATTTGAAAGCGAAAAAGGAAGCATGCGTTAAGCAGATACGATTTTGTTACCAAAAGTTTCTTTTGTTATGGCGCAAAACAAATTTCCCACTCTTCTTCCGTCGAGCCCGATTCATTCACCTGCCGGCGTAAAAGAACAAAGAAGAAAAATACCCAGAGTCCCATGAAGAGCAAAGATATCCACATGGCATTCAGCAGGTTATGCATCACGATGGCACTAGGGAATTACCTCCGGTAATAGCTCAATTTTTCACGCTGGACTTTCCGCTCGCCCGGAACACAGTTGATGTATCGACAAACTTACGCGAGAACTTCACTTGAGTCCCCCGTTCATATACAGCTGTCAGGCGAGTATATACATTTCAAAAATATTTACTCGAGCTAGTTCGATGTCAGGGATCGCCGTGTGTTCTCTAAAGCACGTGTTTACAGCTGTCCAATTTGAGAGCGAACGGTCTGGGCTAGATATGAATTATTCAGCCAGCGGGGTAAGCTCGTGACGGGAGTTCCACGGCCGTAGACGAGTTGACATCATTCACATTGTAGAACATGCAAATTCGGGCAAATTACTATTAATTGTAACAATGCAGCAAAATGCAATCTCTGCTGAACAGAAGTGACCGATCAAATTCAATGTTTGCCAAGCTTCATGCCTGACTGAATAGATAGCCACCTATGCAAGAGTTGCATTTAATTTGATCCTCCGAGCGAGGTTTAATACAGCGAACTCTTTTCTTTTCTACAAATATCTCCTGTCAAGCTTATCAATCGTGATAACCTCATCACAAGCTTTATCGTGACTGCAAGTATTAAAAAACGTTCTCTTTTTATTCAAAGAAAGAATTTGTCGCGTAATTTTTCGACGGTTCTCTAGGCCGAAAGGTTTGCTACATTTCTGATTTATAAATGTATATCTGAGCGCCATTCCATATCGCGAGATCATTTTCTGATTTTCGATTTCGCTCCCCATGAAAATTCACCCCGACAGTATTGCGCGTTTCTCTCCTGGGCATAGAATCTCTAAGAGAATAACTTGCCAAGCAGGTCCACGTAGCGGCCGGATAGCCTTTTTCACCAACGCGCAAAAAAGGCTTGGCAGCAGCCGACGTCGCTCTCGAGTATACTCCGACATTGTTCGCGAAAAAGGAAATTGACGGGTGTACTCGGCGCTTTTGCCCTCACGCACGCGCGCGTCGAAGAATTTTTGCATAATCACAGAATATTTTTGCAAGTTTCCAACGCAAACGTCTGTGCGGGGTGTGCCGAAAGTGCGACTCGAGGGATAAGCGCGTTTTGAAGGGCGAGCATATTGAAAAGGCCTTTCGCTGTTTATGCGCACAGTTGAATTTCTTCCGAGCAAACCGCTTCCTTTAAAACCATATTTAATTCGACATGAAAAGGCTAAAGAGTCTATTATAGTATAAATACAAGTTCACAGCAACGCCTTCCTCAAGGGTATTTTGAATTCAAAGCCTCAAGCCGCAAATGTAATATCTCGGCGCCGTATCTTTTAATGCTTTAAATAATGAACCGACCGGCTGAGAGGGAGAGCTTACTCGCGCGCGTCTTAAAGCGAATGTGCCCAGGTTCGCGTGCACCCGCGCGTATATATGGGAGGGAAGGCCGCCACGACGTGTGCCTTTGACCTTCGTCGCAATTCACGAGTCACTTGCCACCTGCAAGTGGGCGCCTCCTTTTCATCGATCTTCATTTATTCATACGATTCGATTGTTTCGCGAGACGGCGGGACTCTTTATTTTTGAGATCGGCGGATAAGGTTCAAGGGTGCTCGATGATTGGCCCTGGGACTGGACTCACGATCATAATTTATTCGTTTTTTTGCCACGTAACCGCAGGATTCAGTATTCCGCTGTAGTGCAAGGCCCCGCAGAGCGGACCCGCAATGTAAAACTAACATCATTGATTTTATGTAAATGTCCGCCGTTGTAAGCGGATATAAGTGGAGGAAAAAGCCTTGAAGTTAAGTGTTTGCTATTATCTTGCGAAATCGAAGAAAAATATTCGGCAAATGATAATGAGATGACCATACTTTTCTCCTCCAGCATCCAATCAAGCCGCGCTCGAGTAGCCCTTGCCAGTCTCCGACCTCGTTCACGGCCATCGACTTCCAAACTGCGCATTTCAGCCGCGCGTAAACAGTGAAGCGCGACCACACATCCCCGCGCGCAACTTGCCGCGCAACTAAGCACCGCGTGCTCGAGTTTCAAGCGCAGTATATACACTATTTATCAGGCTCGATAATACAGAGATACGCGCGGGAACAGCCAACTCGAGCTCCTTATCGAGGCAGCGCTACTGCACGTTCCATCGTTAAATTTCCTTTCGCCAGCGGTTTCAATTTCCGGCCAGTTATGAAGGGACCCTCCCTCTCGGCCGGACGCTGACGCTGCCGCTGCAGAAGGGCACTTTCTTCGGCGTCCACGCGTTCTGTTAATTCGGTTAATTAGCCCTGAGCCCTGTGCGTGTAAGTCAGCTCGGCCCCGGCTAAATATGCTCAGGTGTACATTTCAAGTTCGAGCCGAGAAGCGACAAACAGGACTAAATATTAAGCCTCCTGGCGCATACATCGAAAGGGCCGCGGCTAGCCGAGTTGTATCCGCTTATGGAAGTCCGGAGTAGCCTATAATGTGTGTGTGTGTGTTTACGAACTTGGCAGCAATATATACGCATATACCCACAGGAAAGTCGTGTACTTTGCTACTTTGAGCATCGGACAAATATTGGGATACCTTTTCAATTATCGCTCGTACCGCCTTTCGCGCGTCGGCCTGCCCTCCCTCTCCTGCAGCCTTATGCTTTTTATCGCGAGCTCGTCAAGGGCTACAACTGCAAGTCCGCTCGGCTCTTTACGAGCTCGTAAAGTTGCCCGAGGCGCGACGAGAGGGGATTCCGCAGCTGCGCAGCGGCGCGCTCTGTTTTAAAAGACTGTAAAGATCGCGCAGGCGAGGCCCTCGTTCGAAATTTAATTTGCCGGCGATGCGCGCCAGCTGTTTACAGGCTGTTAGCGCGAGAGGTCCGGCCTCGTGGTAGAAACTTTGAGCTTTCCTATGCGCACCGATGATAATTCTGTCAAAAATGTTCAAACCTGACCGTGTCATTTCTTTATGTTTCAGGTGAGTTGTACCGCACTCTGTATTACATAGTGAATCGACGCCGTCGCCGCCGCACGTAAGCCAATTCAATTATACGATGTATCAGATGAGGCGCCGCTGCACGTGATCAAACACGGCGAATCAACGTAGCGCATTGTCGACATTGCCCAAAGACCCAACGAGCCGCTTTCGCACGTTCCTCCGCGCGCGAAGATTACGGAGCGCACCAAGAGCCAGGGCCCGAGCGGATCAAGCGGCCCTCGCGCTATCAGATCTCTACTGTGCGGGTGCGGATATAGCAGCACGGCCCCCGAAACTTTTCATTAAATTCTCATTCGTGCGCCCGAGTCATTTGGATACGCCGAGATAAAAAGATTAGACGTCCTCGCGCAGACACGCTCTCGAGGACTTTGCGAATTTCCCAGGGGGCCGACTAGCCGCCCATGAATATTCCTCGCGGTTACACGTACGGCGGGGGAGAATCGATCGCAGCAACAGCAACAGCGTCGGCCACTTCGTCCCGCCGGTCGCGGCCGTTATACTCGGATGCGCCTTTCGAGAGAGTCTCGAGGTCACGTAGGTGTGCATACGCGGGGATTCGCTATCTCTCGCGAGAGCTGCACGGGCAGCCGACCCCTCTTTTGAATTTCATGATCTACCTACGTGCGCCGCAGCCCGCAAGGCGAGGCTCAGCCGCGGGGATTACCCTCGCCCGCGCTCGCCCGGCTTCAAAACCTTTTTGCCGCTTTATTTTTGCCGCGGCTCGACAAGTTGCTGCGACGAATAATTATAGAACTCTAATTCTCGCTGCCCGTGCACATCGATATTTTTCCGTCGCAGTTCACAAGCGCAAAACGTGGCCGGAGAGCGGGTAATCCTCGAAAAACGAGCCGCCTCCGCAAAATTAAAAATAAATTTCGGCGCGTGCATCAGCCCAATGATTTCGTTTTTAACCCTTTATATGCACGCGTGGCAGCGCAGGGATGGAGAGACAGTAGGTTAACGGCGCTGCGCAACGCCGGCGGCGAGCGTCAAAGTCGTAAAAAGCGAGTTTACTGTCAAGCCATTACCTTGCTAATGGACGGCGCTTCTAGCGGCCGAATTAAACGACGAAATAACGTATGCGCGTCCGCCTGTGCCGTGTCATTTGACGCCATCGAGGCTCATCGAGCTACCTTTGTCCATAACTTGGACGTGCGCGCACGGAGCTGCTTCTGTAATCGGCCGACCAGTGAAAATCCCTCTATTTCTGCACGACCGCGGGAGCGCCTCGTCCGATTCTGCGGACCGGCGGCGCCGCACTGCAGCCTCCTCTCTCGCCCATTCCCTCGCTCTCTCGGCTCGGGTAAAATTAACTCCCGGCCTTTTTCCCGCGTTTGCCCCTACTCTCCACTGAAGACGCGCCAGTATATGAGGCTCTCGAGAGCGCGGCTGCAAAAAGCCGGGAAACATTGCCTCGCATGGTCCGACGGAGGAGGCTTTTCGGGGGGAAAAAGACTTTAATCGTTTGCATATAATGATTCGTAAATAGGGAAAGGGGACAGGTTCGAATCGGTTCGAAATCTACTTCGACTGTCGCTCATCGAGAAGGAGATTAACGAGGAACGGATTCTCTTTTCCACCGGCATCAGCTGCGCGAGCAGTGAAGATTTTTTCCTCTACTTTAGCAGTCCAAATCCGGTGATGCATTAATATCCGGGGCTGGTACTCTCTCTCTCTCTCTCTCTCTCTCTCTCTCTCTCTCTCTCTCTCTCTCTCTCTCTCTCTCTCTCGAGCAGGGGCATTAAGAGATCAAGCTCAGTTTGTTTTATTTTATTCGCAATGCGGAGGCGTTAGAAAACGGAGCGGACTTTTAATCTTTTTCACCGGCCACCTGCGCCGTTGACGTCCGAATGCCGTTGAGTCGCTTCTGATGCAGACTAATTGCTATCCTCGATTATGCGCCCTCGTGGTTACTCCCCCCTTGCTGTGCCCCTTGCGTGCGACGAAGATTGAAGAGCCACTCAGTCTGCTATCCCCGCCGCCTCCACCCTTTCGTTCGGGCCGTACACGACAAAACACCTCACTCTCGCCATGGAAGTATCCAAGTATCCGCTGGGGACGACGAGTTATCGCGGCGTCGATCGATCAATTAGCCGCGCTCGTAAATCTCAGCTCGCGGCCGCTCTTTTTCGTCTAATCGCTGCCGTTATTAGCCGGGTGCGTGCGTCCTCGTAAAAGTGCGCGAGAGCCCACACTGATCTATGTCCGAGAGGGTTATGCGAGCTCGCTGGCTCTTCCCTCTATCATCGTGTGCACGGGCTCGTATGTGCGGAGGGCCTTTGGAATTCAGAAAACAGATATTGCACGCGAATAAGTATTGGCTCACCGAATTGCCCGCGAGCTCTCTAAATTATTCGCGCGACTGAGAGCATAGCATGCGTGCACGGAGAAAGGCCAGGATAAACCGGGATTATTGAAATGAAAATTCATACGCGGCGTACGCTTGACCTCTATCGATTTCCTCGCCCCCCCCCCTCTCTCTGTCGACTAATGGAATCATAATAATCCGTTCGATGAAGAAGGCGAACGCAAAGGACGGACTCACCTGTCGGCGGGCCGCCCGGACTCGGCGGCGGACTGCTGCTGGAGGACCTTCCTCACGAGGCTCTCGTTGTTGCTGCTCCTGCTGATGAGCTGGCGCTGCTTGGCGCTGCCGCCGCAGTTGTCCGGCGGCGTGGGCGGCGCTGTCGCCGTCACCTCGGCGTCCTTGCTGGCGCCGTCGCTGCCGTTGTTGTCCGCCATGGCGGCCCGGCCGCAGAGGCCCAGCAGACGGTGCACGATCACGCGGCCGACTTCCGTAGCAAGGGGCTTCCTCGCGCCGCGGCCTCTTGCTGATACGGCTGAAGAGCGGGACGCCGACGCGCCGCTTCGTGTCTGCAACAAGTGGCGGAGCAGATTTTCAGAATCCCCGCTTCTCTCTTCGGCGAAAGAGCAGCTTTAATTTTTCAAAATCACATCGCCGACGATTAATTAAAAAATCGCCCCTCGCGACATCCTCCAACAATAACCCCCTTACCCGATCTCAGCAGCCAGCTTCAATAAGAAGAGAGTAGAACGGCAGGACGAGGCGCGCTTTTCTTTGAGTCGGGAGACAGACCGCCGCCGCCTCCGTGTACAGCTGAGAAGCGAAAGTTCGGCGAGAGAGAGAGAGAGAGAGAGAGAGAGAGAGAGAGAGAGAGAGAGAGAGAGAGAGAAACGAGCGGGAAGGGAGGAAAAGTTTTCGCTCTCCGCACCCCGCGTGCACGTATAAGCTAGAGCTAAGGACCGGCGGCGGGCTTCGTTTCAATTAGACTGATTTATTGTTTTGCCCGACTATTCATTAGACACCGCTGCATCCCTTTTGATTTGGATTAATTACAGGCCGATTGTTCGGGTTATTTGTCGGACTTCACTGCGCGCGGATCTGATTTCTGCATTTCTTCTACTTTGGCTTCTACTTATACTACAGCACATTGCCATGCTGAATCAGTTTTGAAAACTGCGGCGAGTATTTTGCTGCTACTCTAGGTTTAATTACTATTGCTTACTAACGCGAAGGCTCTTCAATTAAAGCGGAATTTCACCCCTTCGAATCTTTATTAAAGGAATTCCTCGAGGCAAATCATCGCAGCAAATTTAATTAAAAGCTATCTGATATAGCTATATCTGAAAGTTGCATCACCGAATCGATCGTTTGAAATTTTTCGGGTCGGGTTACCTCTCGCAATACGTAGTACGGCTTCTTGGATATGAATCGATGGAAAATCTTCATCCCGACCGCGCGTGCAGCGCGAGCGCTTTAATTAAACTGCGCTGGACCAGTATCCCGTGTCCGTCGACAATCAAAAATTGAATTATTACCGGGAAACCGAATAAAAAGACGCGGGGCTGCACCCGACACCGCAGGAGTGATCTCATCCCGCAAAGTCTTAATTAACAGGTGCAAATGAATTGCTTCGCGTAAGAAAATCTCATCCCACTTATCTCATCTTCCCGATTAAGAGCCGACCGCAACAAAACTTTCGCGGCGTACGTATAGCAAAACTTCAAACTCGCGAGAGGAAGAAAAAAGCACTTTCTTTTTTTCCTCCATTTCTCTTCTGCAGCCGGTGCTTATACAATTTCGGCGCGGATGTTTACAGTTCTCAGAAAGTCCGCGATTTTTCTCACGAGCTCTGGCGCACGGCGGCTTCATGAAAATGAGATGAAGACTCGGCCGGGAAAAATGCGCCCGAGCCCGCGAGAGTTGTATTCGTAAGTGCGCCAGCTTTGTCGGATTTTCGAGTGGGAGCCGGGCGAGCTGGAGGAATACGGAATGTACCCGGATCGAATCAGCATCGATATACTTTCCGTCATGTTAATGTTTGAGGAGGTGCGAGAGGCGCGCGATTTTAGAGCAGCATACACGCGAGCGATGTAAAGTCGAAAAGGGATTTCGAATATTCCATCGAGTGACGGGGGAAGAGTGAAAAAGAAAGACGAGATCAAAGTTTTCCGACTCGTGCGCGAGAACGTAGCCGCTCGTAGGCGCGCGTGCGCGCACGATGATGTAGAAAATTACACTCAGATCCGCTGGCAGACTTCTTCGAGATTTATGCCGACGTTCTCATTGCAGAGGAAAGATCAATATCGCTAGCTCGTTTAATTCAAAAAAACTTGTGTAAGCCGCTGATCAAGCGCAACTTTTCAAATTCCGGCGCCTCTCGTCACAAGCATTACACACGCGGAGCCGCCGCGCGCATGTATCTTTTCTCGTCTCTCGAAAGTTCTGCGCGCGCTTCATCGGTATTCTCCTTCTCGGCCGAAATAAGACTCCGCGCAGAAAAGTTAGGAAGCGGAAAACGGCTGCCAGGTGCGTTTTACACTCGAAATTTCACTGTTTTGAACTGCGACCGTCACTCAAACGCGAGATTCTCGCTAAAAATATATGATGCCTGCTCAGCTCTCTTCGAGTCGAGTCGTCGAAATATTTGGACTCGGATATTCTCAAGGTCGAGGCGGAATTCTCTGAAAACGCATTTACATCGGATTCTGCAGTGTATTTGCGAGCTCGATAGGATCCCAAGACCGATGCAAGGACTGTTTATTTCGTATCATTTACATTCTCTTTCTCGCATCTCTCGCGTGGGTCCAATTAATTCTTCTCTACCGGGCAGCCTCATCATCCTCCGACACATTGGGAAAGGAAAAAGTAGCAATTTCGCGTGCGTCCCCAGACGCGGCAGTCTTCGTATTCCGTCTTCACCTGAAAATAATGTCGCGCCGGCGCACCTACAATTCCCACTCGCGGCCCGACGGAAAGCGAACTTAAAAATAGATGGAGAGCGCGACTGATGTAGAGGTGTAATGTCGGCCGGATATCTCTCGTTTTGGCCGCAGGGCGAGACGAATGAATTATACCGGGAAGCGGTGAGTCATGATATTTATTTCGACAAAAGATTTTTGCAAATGGAAGACGATAATATGAAAGGATGGAATATAATTCCAGCTTTTGATAGCTCAACTGCACTGCGCCCATCTATGAAAATTGAAAATACGCCGAGGAATAACGCAGGCTCCATTCTGCGCCTTCGCTGAACCGGACCCTAAGCCCCCGTCAGCGTGTGTGCCCTACAACCATGAAATTTCCGTTTTATGCCAGCGACACGCCAGCGCTCGACTCTTTTGGTGCAGCAGCAGCTGCAGCTGTGACTGTTTCGCAGGACTACAAGGCTTTATATTACCCCTTTTGGTCGAGAGCGAAGGCTGCAGTACCGATGATGAACAGGCCGAGTGTGCAGCGGCTTTATCGGGACAATGGTGGAGCGCGTTTTCGGCTGGATTGGAAGCTTTCCCCGAGTTTTTCAATTTCGAGCATTTCAATTTAATTATTAAACATTGCGCGTGCATCAGTGTAACGTAATACAGTGTTCCACGAATCTGTAAAATGTATTACTGCAAGCGCGCTGAACACCTCTTCCAGGCAATTTTCCCCCTTACGGCCGTTAAGTGCGTTACGCGAAAAGCTCGATGTTTATGGAACGAGGATGATAATACAATTTGATTTTTAATAAAAATTTATTTTCCGCGCACTACTTACATAAATACCTTCTCGAGAGACAGCCTGGCTTGACATTACTTGTTTTACCAGGGCCAGTAAAATGACGAAGCAGAATGCCAGTCAGACGCGAATTTGACCTTGCAGCACAACAAACCTGGGAACGAAGTTAACGCGGACATTTGCCCGATTCCCGCAGCTCCAACATTTGCTAAAAATACTTTAAGCGTAAAGTGCACAGCGAGTTATTTGCGCGTTTATTTGTTTGCTTGCAAAATTGTGAGGCGAAAGTATAAGCGAGTGAGCGTCACTCACCGGGCGGGCGGGATACTGCCGCGAGCTTTTTGCTAATATTTTACCGCGCATCCATTAGGGAGCGTTAACTGCCAGAGCTCGAGTCGCAGACTTTGATAATTCAAATGTTAGTTTTAAGAACAAAAAAATGCAGATATCATCTTAGAGAGTTGACGTTGTGAATGCATTATATTTTTTCATCATCTTACGTTGGTTAACCCCCGCGATGTTTCCAGCAGGTAATGTACCGAGGCAGAGAAAAGCTAATAAGGGGTAAGCGCTTTAGCTAATTACCGCATGGACCTCCCTAATCGAGCCCATTATGAGCAAAATATGGACACGCACGAGTCGAGCAAGTTTTAACGGGTTCAAATCACGATTACAACCCAAAATCATCCAATTAAGTTTGCGTTACACTTCGTTGATGACCGCCGCTGTACGATAGTTAATTAAGGCTAATTACACAATGTTACGACGAACGAGCATCGCATTGCGATCGATTTATGAAGTTCGCGCACTCGTAAACATCCGCAGGCCTCCCATCTGAGAAATCGATTTCGCAGTTATTATTCGTGCCTCCATTCCTTCCCCTGGCATTCGAGACGACAAAAGTAGCGCTCGCGTGTAGCTGCGCGCAATATAGCTAAACACATCCAGTCCCCGGCGCGAAAGGGCCATTAATCTAACTCGCGCTGGCTCGAGCTCGGGGATTAGACAGAGTAGGGACACGACGAATGCTTGTCCGCTTCGCTGCAGTTTTTTCCGTGTCTGCGTTCTTTTTGCGCCTGTCCGCCGTTGCGCCAGGTGACCTGTGCAAGTCCGCCGGGTTGGGCGTACAATACATTAAAGGGGAATCTTCAACATACAAAACACGCACATTTTCAAGTAGACCTAAGTTTTTCGACGCGCTAAATCTTACTCGCAAACAGCTGAATTGTTAATCCGCGCAGCGACGGAAAGCCTCGCGATAAACCTTTACAGCTGGAGAGCAATTTTAATCCACTCGAGGCAAATCTCTTATTAAAACAGCTCAGCAGCTAACTCCCCCGCAAACAGCGTAGCTCGCTCCTCTTCTCCATTGTACCATTCCCGAGCTTTCGCAAAAATATTTTTCTTCCTCCTGCCGTATCTTTGTACGTCGGTATTCGGGAATTTCATTCGCGAGCTTTTTATGCCTCGTCGACTCGGCGTGTCTCCCCTTTATCACCCGGCGCGCTTTGTCTTCATCGCGTTCCCTCCTACGCCCTCGGCACTTTATTGTCCGCTTCTTTCACTTTTGCTCCTCTCTCGCGCGCCTCTGCATCTGTATTTCGGTTAATCGGCCGATTCCCAGGTGCGCCTGGCTCGTGCATAATGCATAGCAGCAGCGTCTCGATGCGCGCGAGATAAGCAGTTCCACGAGTCGCGCGCGCTTATCGAGATTGCGACATTTTTTCAGTCGCGTCTCGGCCGCTCCCGTACGCGCTATAAGTTGTAAGTTGTGCAGGAGCGGCTGATACGATTCTTAATTTGCAGGGACGAGTCCGGGGGAGCGAGGAAACTTTGTCTGAAGATTATACGCTTGACGTTTATTCGACTTGAGAAAAATTGCCCGAGTCAAACTGTCGCCTCCCTCATATCTGATGCTTTTAGCGCTCTATCGAGTTTTCGAGCGAGTTTCAGCGTAATTGCCGAGGTGGTAGTATCGAGAGAAAGGACTCGTGTGACTTCTTCACTGACTTCACCGAACGAGCAACGTCCGCCTATCATCTCTGTCTGCAGAGGTTTGCTCAGACTTGAATTTCAATTTCCATTTCAAACGGCATATCCAAACACTGTAGATATAACATTATGCAAACGCAAGTGCGTGTGTAAGCGGAAATGCAAAATGAACATTCAGATATACGAATGGGATGCTCGCCCGCTCACGGGGCATAATATATGAGAATTTTTGTATCCATGCATAGTCCTTTCATCTCGCTTCGTTGGGGAATTCCGCGCTTTCGAAGAAGTGAAAAAAACACCTTTTAAAACGTCCGACGCCTTCAGTGCGATGAGAATGAACATCAGAGTGAATCACTCGAACTCGCGTGTCACCTCGGAGCATTAATAAGCTCCGTAAAACTGGCGAGCGAGCAAGGCGCGGAACTTTCCGAGCCTTAAATTTGCCATTTGTTTAAAGGACACACGCGACGCACCGACAACAGCCGCGCTGCCGCCGCGTCGAATTTTAATTAAATTTCCACTTTCCAACTTTTTCTCCCGGATATGAAACTCTTAAATATGCAAACCGTCGCGCGCGTGTAACGCCCGCCAGCGCGAAGGGAAAAAAGCACACAGGCGCATAGGTTGCGTTGTGCGCGTTTTTATCATAATTGACGGGGTTGCACAGGACGGGTAAGTGATTTAGCGCGAGTTCGCGGTGCGCTATGAATTTTATTAAAAGCACAACTCACGGTCCTCCGACGATTGTTCCTTTTTATGTCCGCTCGCAAGAAGCCTCGCCAGCGCGGGCCGGGATTGTTTATATCGATCGAACGCGCACTTGATCGATCGATCGTCGCTGAGGGGCCGCGTCTGCGTGTGGACGGCTGCACGCCAAAGATAACGGGCGAGTGCCGAGTAAACATTTGAATTGCGCGCCCGAGCTCGATGCCGTCGTCGAGTTTTCTACGATCAAATTGCCATTAAGGAAATCTCGTTACCTAGTTGGCCGTTTCGTCGCCGAAGGGCGAATTCTTCGCGCAGCCACGAGTTTGTTTGCGCTTCGCTGATCTAATTGTGGCTCCGGGGCCTGCGGGAGGGCTGCGAGTTCGTTTCTCTAATTATATAATTCGCAGGTGCAGCTTCGAGAGGACCTCGAGGGCGCGACTTGGATTTCATTCCACCCGAGAATAATTTGATCCGATTTCCTGCGTCGGTGTACCTGCGTCTTTAGTTCCTATGTTATACTGTTCAAACATCGTCTCGGCAACCTATAATGAAGTCCGATTCATCCAACTCTGGCGGTACGGACGTTTTAAGAGAACTTTACAATGCCGACGGCTCATACGCGAGCGAGTATATTGGTATCCAGTAATACGAAACGAGGAAACTTGCGTCGCCCGGCGTTGCACGGAATGACAAACGACTGACGGGCTACGGCAGCCGGAGCGGAGGACCTCGAAAAAGATGGAATGGGACACAGCGGCGCGCGCAGATCCAATAATGCGGAACATTATGTGCCGCCGCTCGATCCCTTCCTAGTTTACGGCTCCCAGTCCTCCCGCGCGAGAAAACGCCGTACCTATACGTACGCGTGCGGCTGGCAACTTCGTCCATTTTTCATGATTTGCCGCGGCGGGCGGGACGGGAGAGAGCTCGCGATAAGAGAAGTAGCAGAAGAAGAAGCCGTTAGCTTATGCCGGCTACTCCGTCGCCGCGGCCACCTGCTGCTGCTGCGCGGATCTGGCATTCGTAACTTTTCGCAGCGGCGCTCTGCGGAGATGCAGCTGCGCAGAAATGTTGCGGGCGGAAGTTTTGCGAGCCACGGCGCGGGCTCGTTCTTGCATTTCTTGCGCTACATCGTCTCGCCAAGGTACTCCGTCGAGTAGTGCGAGTCCAGCATGGAGAGCCGCGAGTCGGCAAAGCATGCGGCTAATACCCATGCCCCAGCCGATACGTGGATTTCACGGAAAGAGTATAGCTTCGAATTTCATGAATAAAATTTCGCCGGTTATTCGATCTGTGTAATTCAGTGAGGAAGAAAAATCCAATTCAGCGCAGTGTATCTTTAAGAAAGTGGTTTATGCGCGAGGTTTAAGGAGCGATCCGGCCATTATATCGGAGTTTCGTTCCGCTGGTATCGCGAAACGCGAGGCAAAACGCGCTTTCTCAAGGAGCCGGAGGAGAGTAGCCGACGAAGCGGAAGAGACCGAGAAGAGTCCTCGAGAAGTCGTGCGCTCGGTGAGATCGTAAAGTGGATCAGGATGACAGAACATCGTTAGAGGAATTTTCAAAGGACCTGTCTAAGTAGCCCTCCTCCATTCCGGCTCAGCTTGTGGAAACAGCAATTTATTCCAGGAGAAGATCCGTATCGCGTGGCACCAATTCCTACAGCTCATGCATACATTCTATGGTCTTTGGACTTGCCGGGAAACATTTATTGCGCACCGATCCGTTCGCGCCGACAACGAAAGAAAGGAAGGATGGAAGGATGGAAGAAAGTCAACCGTCTAAAAGTAGCTTTGAAAGGAAAGGCTTTTTTATTCAAAAGCCAGCTCGCCGATTAGGACAAACTTGCCCCAATAAATCTCGCACCCCAAGCCGAAGAGGAAGAAAACAGTAGTCGAGCCAAAAAGCCTCGCAAAGGGAAGAAGCCGCTCTCTCACCGCGCACGCAAGATAATCAAGAAAAAATAGCGGGGCGTCTTTTGACTCTCCGAGGGATACCGCAGCCGAGCCAGGCGAGCGGAGGGCCGCCCCGCACGTATCAGTAGCGCGTTTTGGCTCGCATTAAAAATGGAGCCGACGACCGCTAACGACATCAAAAAACCATCTGCGTTCAACCTTACTTTCTGTTTGGCTGTATAGCTTGGGAGAGAATTGTATTGAGCTTCTTGTATGCGGTAACTGTCAAGCGCAAGAAGACAAGGCTTCGCGTGGCGAGAGCGGTATAGAAAAGGAAAGTAGGAAAGTACGAAAAAATAATAGGCTTGCCGTACTTGGCCCCCGACAAACGAGGCTGAGCTTTTACAATCAGGGTTAGAGCACATTCGATAGCTCGCTGTTTGCACGCGGCGCGAGTTTTTTCGTTGTTTAGCTAGGCCTTAGCGCATTTGCAAACTGACGGCTTTAATTAACTGTGCTTTAATTACACTTGGTTACAGATGTAATTAGTTTCGTCGCAACAACATTGACCGGAGTAAAGGAGGAAAAGAGCGACGGCAATAAACAGTTTCACGTGCTCGTGAACGAGGGATGATGCCGTGCGCGGCTCGGGAGGACCTGTAGAGCCAGGCAGTCGGCTGCGCCACGCTTCCCCGGTACAGAACAGCCGCTCTCGCGGGGCCATCGGCAGGCGCGGGCGTCCGATAAGGCGCTCGATACTGCGCGTTAGTGCTCCCTCGCGACTCTCTTTACATGTGCTTTTTGTTTTTCGACCTCGTAACGGCTGGCAAGGCTGGCGGAGCGAGTCGTTTCGATGAATTGTGCGCGCCGAGATACGATAAAGGGCGCTGTTGCGAAAGGCACTTGGCCGTGCGCGTTTAATGGAGTTCAGAGGAGAGTTTGCGACGTGAACGTTATCATCGTACGGGTTGCAGTTTTCGTTTCAGTCGATATTTCAGTCCCATGCGCGAGCCAGAGCAGCGCCATCGGAATGTATTTGGATTTGATATCGTTACTCCTCGTGGAATTTTATTTAACACTCGTGGGCGAACGCTTGCATCGGCGCGTCACCTACTTTTCCGAGACTTTACTTTGCGTACAAGCATCCGAGAGCACCGCGTTGCTATTATCTGATTTCCTATCTTTTGCTCGGAGTTCCAGTGCGCGCTGCAGCTTTTGTAGTAACGAGGCGTCGTTTGCAAACGACGCCTAGTGCTGATGGTTTACGATAGGATGGAGGGGACTTTCGCGTTCGCCATTTTACAGAAAAATTGTGAGTAATTGAAGGAAATTGCTGCGGGGACACGACACAAGTTCTTCAAATTCATTACTGCGACATTTACGCAAATTCGGAATCGTATAACTCTGAGAACGCAATTCCGCAAAACAGATAAACCATAATTAAACCTATTATTGTCATACACGCGCATGCCGAGCGCGCGGTTAATTTGAATAAAGCGATTATGAGCAGGTGGCACAATAAATTCAGCTTCTAAATCAATTAAACGGATTATTTCCGTAAATATTCGTTAACCGATTTCCCGCGCTAAAACGTAATTATGATTACCTCTCGCAGTCCGGGTGGCGCTTTAACATTCTACACCCTTCTTTGCAGCATCCTGGAATCCTCGGACGAAAACTTCACTAAAATACAAAACAACTCGCGGCATGCGCGCGCTGCGATCTCAGTCTCCTCTCGCAGACTAGTCTTCAATCGACGACCAGCAGCGGCGTCTCCCAGCCCGACCCCCCTGTACTCCGACAAAAGCACTCGACGGCTCTTGGCCTATCTGCAATACCGGTGAGCTGAAAAATGCACACACTGGGAAGAGCGCGCCTCGGTCTCGCAGTGGTGAGAGTCCGCGCTCGAGCAGGCGGCGCGTCCGTCGACTCGCGCGGCTAGCCGTAAACTGAGTCGGAGCGCGCCGCGCGTCTTCTCCCGATGCAACTCCCTCTCTTGCTGCGGCGCGCGTATAGGCCTCGCCCGCGACGCGGCGCTCGGGCGCCTGTAAACGATGTACCTGCAGGATAAGAGGCGAGCTGAGACGAGCGTTCCCACGACGACACTTTTTGCTCAGTCGTTTCAGCGACAGCAACGCGGGACAATTTTCGAAGATTGCAAAGTACTCGGCCTGTTCTGCGAAGCGTGCGAACGCGACAATCTCTCCTGATGCGCAGAAAAAAATTCATACGTGCGGTTTTATCGATGCAAAGTTCGTCGCGCGCGCGCATTCATCGAAAACAAACTGGCAGAACGTGGTCAACGATTCTAAGAACGCGAGCCGCTTTTCGCTTTTTCCGATAGTTCGGTAAGTATTCGAGGCTCTCGACTTCCTGCACCTGAACGAGCACCAGCGAACCTGTAGCTTTTCATTTTGAGTTTTCGGACTCGCGAGCGGACGCCCAGCACTACTCGCGTACGACGTAATGATCGATGTGCAACGACCTGACGGCTTCGGCCCCGCGTACACAGTGCAATTTCGATTTCGACAAAGCGAGGACGGCTGAGTGGAATTACGTTGCGGAATATCGGGTTATGCGCCCGATCGCGCGTCGCGCGTAAATCGGTAGGCGTAATTTTGATGGCAATCTCAACGAGACGGTAATAGTTTTGGACACGATTTTGTGTGTATCATATTATTGTAACGGCGGTTTCTCGTTTTTGCTCGCCCGATACTGCGAAAATTCGGTTCCAGAGGATCATCAACGGATGAGGCGCTTAATTATTTTTTTTTTGTGTTTCTCCTCGACGAGAAAGTGCAGGTTCGATAACGCTTGCGAATTTAATTGAAAAAATAACGAACGTTCGACACTCCGAAGTAGAGGGTATACTAAAAATATTTTCAAAAACTTGGACAATGCAGAGGTTCCGACACAAATTCAGCAGCCCCGAGAGGGAGAAACGTGAGACTTTCTCTCAACAGCACTATAATTTCCCAGGCTTCGTCTCGCCTGGGCGCATTATTGGGCGAAATTCGCGAGATTCCAAGGGCATCATTGCCCCAACTGCATATGTGAAGAAGTGGCGGCGCCATACAGCCAAAGCTTCGCGTGACAAGCGACGATATCGGCGAATATTGTGCATTTTCTGGGTGATTTTTCGTACGTTCCGAAGCAACCGGTGAATCAAGGCAGTAGAGCAGCACGGCGCTCGATCCGACAGATCATGCACATCCTGGAATGGAGATATCGGGGGCTAATCGAAAAGGAGAGGCAGGAAGAGTCGAGCCAAGTCCGTTGCCCTCTCTCCCTGCACATCAAGCATCGCTCTCTTTCCCGCTCTCGCAACCTATATATAAATTGACAAAAACTGATGGAGTACCCACTTCGCTCGCTCTATCGTTCCGGGAAGTCCCGAGCGAGTGGAAGGGACATCAAAGTCTCGCTACACACGCACACGCGCGCGCTCACTCCTAGCCAAACTTTGTGCTCTCTACCATGTACGCCCCATACCCACGTACCTACACAGCTGGGAACTAGGGTACGGGAAGTTCGAGGAGATCGCGAAAGACCGATAAGGCGCCGATATCGACAAAAGTCCCCACGAGCTTTCATCGACCGCTGCGCGATATACTGCAGCCTTTCAGCTTATTCCAGCTATACATTTATGCGACGACGGTTAACTGTCCTTTTTTCGCGCTACTCTTTCGCGACTCGTTCGCGGCTCTTTCCCCTCTGTCTCCCCCTTGAAGCGCCGTAACGACCGTACGACGACGTCTCTCCGCTCGTCCTTGCGTTGCAGCCTTCGTCGAGTTATGATACGTACACGCCGTGGAAACTCGGTGCTCCCGCAACGTCCCCGCAAGTTTTCTAATTATATTAAGCTCGACCGACTGTTTGCGCGCGAGCAGAACAAGTTCGCGTGGCGGTGACAGCGCGGCTCTCGTTAATTAAAATACACACAAGTCGGTTAGGGGATACGTCGCGCTCTTCGTGTTTTCAGGGATTCCACCGCGGGAGATTAATAGAGTAGTCGGACCTTGCGCGATGCAGAGCAGCAGGCTCTCCCTTTGGTCCGTAAACTTGTCTGTTTCGTCCTCTTTCCCCATCGTTCTCGTCGCATCGAACCAGGGATTCAATAAGTGCGTCCCTTCATCGGCATTCGCGACCCATCGAGCTATTCACAAACCGGGAATCTTCTGCAACACAAAGCAGATATCCGATAGCGGAATCACAAACGTCAAACGCGTTAAGGGCCATGAGCGCGACGTTTCGCTTGAGCCGCGTCGCGTTTATTGTGCATTGAGTCTCTCGTGCAGTCTTGTGGCCGTGATTGACATCCTCTGCGTATGCGTCGGCGGCTCTGTGTGGTTATTTACGCTAAACGAGAAGGGGAGGGTAGGGGAGCTTTGCCACTGATGGCTTTTGACGCAAGGCAGGCCGAGCTACGGTGACGGGGTCCGATTATTACATGGCTGTACATACGCGGTTTGCGCGCAAAATAGCGCCGAGCCTTGGGGGTCGCTCGTATCTCGCATGGATATTACGTGGATTTAAGCTCTTGAATAACAGGTTGATTTATCCTCCCGATTACGTTGACGACGATGCTGCTTGTAGTGATCGCGAACAAAGACGACATAATGATACAGTGGATTAGCCGTCAGATATACTATCGCTGAATTCAATTCAACTCTCCTGCCCGCGTGATAGCTCCTCGAAAGGCACTCGATCACGCCCGCACGTGGTCTGTCTGCCAATATAATCTCGCTCTCGAAATAGAAAAGTCGCTCTAATCTCTATAAGCGAGCGAGACCTTCCCCCGCACCAGGCTACTGTTACGGACATTCGATCCCGCACCGCTTGTGCACTGCACCTTGACTGCTGCAGCGTCGCACAATGCCTCCGAGAAGGCCGAACTTGGAATCGAAGAGCTCGTCCTTGTACATAGAAGAGCTTTTCGAGCGCGATTCGCAGCTCGGCTCGGGACGTCTCTCGGCCGCACCGGAAGAGCCTCCGCACTTCAAAGTCCAGCCCCCGGTCCGCGGGTACACGGGGGCTGGAGAAAAAGGGCCGAAGCGAGAGGAAACCCGAGCGGAATACGGGAGGCGTCGCTCGCAGGGGAAATAGCAGCGGCGACGCAGAGCGCGGCTGATTGCCAGCCAGCAAGTGTTTCGCCTCACTTATATTATACATATAGCTACGATCGAGCCCCGAGAAGAGCAGCGGCCGGGTTAAGAACAAGCCGAGAGTGCCAGCTAGGGACGCCGCGGGGATAATGAGATCTCGGAGTTTGAGAGCACGCGCCCGCCCGCGCGCCGGAGAGGCAAATGAAGCTTGGATGATACGAGGCGCGCCTTTTCCCCGGAGACTGCTTGGCCGATATACTCCATTTTCGGCACTCGAGCCCACTCTAGCTTTTGACTGCGCTCGCACAAGTCAGCGTGAAAGTGTCCACGCTTTTGCGAAATTTTCATGGCATAGGGGGTAGCGCGAGCTTTTTGTGGACGGAATCAAAAGTATATTTAAAAAAATAAAATCTGAAACCTTCGGCAAAGTGAAATCTCGACGGAATAGCAAATCGAAGGGGCGCAAATGGAGCTCGATACAATTGCGACGGTATGTTGTCCGTCGCAAGGCCGCCTTTTCCGAGAGATTAATAATTGCGTTTTGCGACTGAGTCTCGAGCCGTCGAAGCGAGAGGACGTGTTCGCGAGTGAAAAACGTTGTGGGTTGACGGGGAGATCGCGTCGCGTAGCATCTCCGGGCGCGTATCAAATAATAGTGTCGCGGATTCGGGGCCGCGGAGCAGGAGAAAAAAAAATAGTTTCGCGGGTTTCGCCACGTCAAACAATACCGAAGCCAGAGGCCTTTAGCTGCGAAAACAAGCACGGGCGTCGCTATTACAAAGGAAAACACGAGTGCAGCGAGCCAGTGCAGAGAAATACACTCAATTCCATCTCGACAAACTACAAACACGCGCCATTAGACGTGTTTCACTTGAGCAGCGCAGATGTTCTTGCTTCTCCATCGCATGTGTATATGTATTTCGAGACAGTCGAATGGAGAACTTCCAGCAGGGACTCGAGTGCGCGTATACTTGGCTGAGCGAATTTTCAGCGGGAAATTTCCACAAAGCAAGCTGTCGGAGCGAGTGTACGCGATCGCGTTGCTTCGCTGACAGTATTCGCATCGTGCGTGGGCGTGCCTGAACTCGACACAACGCGGACAGGCGCTGTAAGTATGAATGATGATAATTGGGAGGAAATCGCTCGCTTCTTCGGATCGAATAAATCCTCGGGCGAGCTGGCAAATTTAAAGCCACTTTCAGCAGGCCAACTAGGCGAAACAGGCTTATATGCGCAATCTTGCCTCATTGTTGTCGGTCGCGCGAACCTATCGCGGGGGAAAAAGTTACAAGGCGAAAGCAAACAAGCCGCGAGCTCTATCGGAAACTTTTGATTCGGCCGAGAGCAGAACTCGCAGGCGCATATAGCTGTACGCCTTCTCGCACGCGGGAGAACGGCGACAAATCAATTCCAAGCGAGAGCCGTCGCCGCGCGGCTGATGCGCGTTGAAATATGAACGTCGCAGGCGGCTCTCTCCCTAAACAAGTGATAAACGCGAGCGGCGCGAGAAAGTTTGTCCTGTGTCCTCGGTTGCAGCCGCATTGGGTCCTCGGGGGGGAGCTACGCTATACACGTACGTACACCTTGACGAGAAAGCGACGGACCGTAAATATACGCATACAGGTGTTATAATAGTGTCGTTAAGAGCGTATAGACAGCCGGTGATCGCATTTCCGCGATAAACGCGGCCTGTGTTTATCGCTTCGCGGAAGCGCTATAAAAATTCTAGAGGCCCCTCATCTTGCTTTCCTTTATTCGCTTCACTCAAGGTTTCTGGGGCCAGGGTGAAAAATTATAAATCTTCCGAAAAAGCGGCAATCATTCTACAACGCTCGCTCTCTCAAGGCTGCCGGCTGCTCCGCGATAAAAAGCCTTCCGAAGTAGATAATAAGTAATGCAGTCTGTGTGCAGCGCGCATTGTCGGCCGCGCCAGACGCCGATAATGGCGCGAGAGTAGCTTTCTCACCTCGCGGCGTCTTGTTATCCCCCTTGGGAGTAGCGGAACAATGCCTGCCGTATCGACGACTCTCGGTATAGCGAGCAGACGCAGCTGCGCCGAGTTTATGTTTGATTCATTTCGACGCCTGCGCCTTTGTGATAATGCAGAGAAGCCGCATTCGGCACTTGACGTCAGCGGCGACGCTGCTTCTTCGCCTTGACATGTTCTGCGGGATGTTCGATGTTTCACCTCGTTGTTGACGCTGCAGTGCAGTAGGCCAGAGGCGCTTACGCGTGTAGCGCAGTAATTTGTAATCATTTAGGCAAGGGAATCCGAGTCGATCCTATGCGAGAGCTTCTAGAACGGGCTGTTTATCTTTTCCATAATGCGCGTTTCAGCGCGCATATAAATACCGAGCGCGTTTACGAAGCAGCAGATAACCGCGATTTCAGCGCGGCTCAAAAGCGGCTGCGGCGCGCTCGCGGATCTGAATTGCTAATAAAGCTCCCGCTGAATGCGCGAGCGCGTAATAAAACGCGCATAAAAGAATAATTTAGCTGCGCGCATGGCTCACCGCGTGTAACCCCGCAGTCACATTCACCTTTTCGAGGGAGCAGCGCTAGAGCACGGGTGCATCGGAAGCAAGATATCCCTCCCGCGCAAGTGGCTTGTGTTGCAGGCGCTCGGGCCCTTTCGACCTCGCGACTCGCAACCTGCATCGCGTCCACGGGAAGTGTAGGCCTGCTGGATCGCGCGGGCTGGAAAAAGAAGAGCAGAGCGGAATAACCGATACTGCAGGGGGGGTACGTACATAACACGTCTCGAATTGATGGATTCGCGCCGCTTATCGCGATGGCCTAGCTCCCCCAGGAGCAGGACTCGGCTGACGTTTGCCGCGAGGCGCCAGTGCAGCCGCCGTTTCGCCGACGCGTCAACTGCTGCAGGATCAAGGGCTGATTCGGAAGATCGAGCCATTTGGCTGACGTCGCGGTAATCGAGCTCATCAGCGGATTCAGCGATTCAATTTTCCAGATGTGAATGTAATATCCGCAGGATGGGCTGACTTCTTTTCGCGTCTCACATTACGTGCTAAACGAAGTGGAAACTTCTATTTCGGGAGTTTCCTTTTACGCCGCGTGTAATCCCATATCAAATAGCTTACTAAATATCGGCTGTTCGGGACAAAACACCCTCCGCGCTCGAAATTAATATCCCCCGAACTTCGGCAAACGTGCATGCATATTGAATCGACGAAACGCGTCAGTAGCGAGTCGACCGTCAGCGAGCCATACGCTGTAGCTTATGTGTATAGCTGCTCTGCACACACGACCCAACTGCCGCGTTTCGCGCGAGAGTTTCTATCCACATGGGGAATCTCGATTGGCTTCGACGAAAGTTCGTTAATTAAAAAATAAACTGTGACGAAAGTACTTTTATTTTGCTTTTGTCGTCGTCGCGTCCGTCGTCGCGAGAACGCTTGCGGAGAGGCACGTGGGATTACGGGCGCAGCGGCCGCCCGGATTAGCTGGATCCTTGCGCAGATGAATATTCCACTGTAAATTTGTACAGGGCTGCTCAGCAGTTCGGTTAGGCAAAGTCGATTCGAATCAAGCTCGCATTCGTTCTTGATAATGGCAATCGATGGGAAACGGGCGGACGGGCTTATCTCGTGATCCCGATGCAAGGCCAACAAAGAAATGAAAAAGCGCAGCGCGCAAAACTGTCACCGCGACCGCATCTGCTTCTCTGCGCGCATTATAACGCTGCTATCTCAGAAATCCCTTGGGTCGCTTCGATACACATACGCATACGGAGCGATGAAATTAAATTCCTGCTCGCGGTGCGAGCGGCACGACACTTGTTGAGATAATTGGAATTACGCCTACGTTCGTAAGTTCGACGGCGACGAATGCAATTTCTAATCAAAAAAAGGCGGTCCCGCGCGGCGTTTGTACGAGAGAAATTAAAAGACAGCCTGCTTTGTTTGGCTCAAGGTTAGGGGAGAGGGGGATCCGAGAAATAAAAGCACGTCAGAGGTTTGTTGTCGTACCTTATACATGTGGGCATACCCCAGAAAAGTAATATTACTATATTGGTCACTTCACGGATACAAGCAACATGGATTGGATGCGGCTGAGTCAATTAGGAAACCGATTTGATTATTGACTGATCAGTGTTTACGTTGATTATCATCAAATATTGCGTGCTTCCGCAGCCAATCAATCACGCGGAGGATCAGCAAATTCGCCTCTGTCGGCGCTGCCCATGGACATTTGGATTTGAAAAATCAATCTCGCGTATCAACTCATTCAATTAAAGTTTTGTTTTTCTCCGGCGTTATCGTTCGATTGTGTGTTTCTCATTTGCCGCGACCTCGCGTCGCGTCACAGGCTTCGAAAACAGCGAACTCATCGACCTCGATGCAGCGCATAACATTCGCGACTCTTATCTGCATATAAAAAGGTAGAAGCAAGAATAACGCGCCGCCGTGCCGAGCGACCCCCTATGCGTCACTCATTCGATTTAGCCTATATAGAAGATATACATATAGACGATCGAGGAGTGGCAAGCCGTAACGTCTACATATAGTCGAGGCTGCAGATGGAGAGAGAGAGAGAGGCAGGTGCTAAGCATGGCTCTTTTTATTGATGATGAAGTTCCGCGGCCCCCTTGATACCCGCGCCTGAAATAATTCATGGCCGCCAACATCAAAAGCTGCATAACCCGCGAACGCGAATGAAAAGTATGAATTCAACTATGCTCTCGCACCATTACCTATAATCCTCCTTAATTGAAGAGCCCCGAGGCAAAATCCCCCGAACCACTCGAAGCTGCGGCTACTAGAGCAGAATAAACATTATACTGGAAGATCACACGCCGCAACTCGAACTACCACTTTAGCGCTCTCATCTGCAGAGCGCATATTAAACCAATAAACTCTCAGACGCTCATTCCGCTCCTACTCTCTGAAATCTCGAGTAAGCGTCTCTTTATTACGAGAGAATTCCCCCCCCCCCTCCACTCTTCCCGACGTTAAAACACGCGTACGCCTGCGTCCTCGCAGGGACAACCTGCGGCGGCAGCGGCGTCGATTCTTCGCAATTCCATTAATAGTTCGTCATAGCTAATAATACGATTCGCTCGCGGGTGCGTCTCGTGCCAGCGTTGTTGACGCGCGACGAGAAAAAGCTCTTTAACGCTCAAACTACTCACACCTGATGTGAGCCTATACACGTAGCTACGGGAGGCTGGCTTTTGTTTTCGTCAAGAGCGAAGAAGCGGAATAAGAGAAAGAAGCCTCGGGGGGTTGGCTGAGTGCGGCCGACAGGGTTAGGACATTAGGGAGGGACGAGGGTACCGCACGACGACGACGACGACGACGACGACGAAGGTCCTACTGCTTTTATGGACTTGTTAAGGCGAGTTGTAATTCCGTTATAGAGTTGAAGGCTGTAACAGACCTTTGGGGGGGATTTGAGGAATTGCTGCTGAAATCTCGGTGAATTCGAATGATTTGTTAGAATTTAGATTGACTCGACAGCGGCAATTTGTTTGTTAGAGATGAACAATGCACAGTTCAAGCTGTTATCTATGGAACTCCGATCGCGCCTGCACCGGCCAGCAGGTAGAAACGTGACGATTATCACTTCCCACTTACGATCACGTCTTGTTGCTTCGAAAACTGCTGCGCTGGACGCTAGATTTTCTCGTTGCCGTCGGGCGCAAAGATCAAAGAGGTGTAAGGAAAGTCCTGATTGATCGCTCAATCGCGTGGAAGCACGCGCGCATATGTATAGGCACACGTCCGTGGAGTGCGGGAACGGGTCGATACAGAGCGAGAGCTACCAAAAATAGTAGCTCGAGGATGTTGCGCGCCTACTGGAAGTGCGAATGATATGGCTGGAAAAATAGAGCTGCGAGACAGTTATTTAATGAGCGGATATTTCCATATTTAGGCTACGCAAAAGTGGGAGCTAATATGAATTTGTATTTTCGTTATAACAATGCTTATGTGCTTATTGATAACAGAGAGTATCGCCGGGAATAAAAATGAGGCTTTGCATACACGACTGCTGCAGAAGCAAGGGGAAAATAATCCTGGCAGAGGCGTATTGAGGGAAAACACAGTGATGGCGCCAAATTTCAAAAGCTCCGATACAAAAGCTCGCATGCCCGAGAGGTTACGCGCGCGCGACCGGTCAATTATCCTATTTTTTTCTTCGACTGCCGCTCCAGCTATATCGTGACTATAACGCACGTACGCGTTCCGGATGCATGCACTGAGAATCAAGCCCCCGCGTCAATCGATAACAAGGATTAAGCCGCAATCTATATATGGGTGCGTATAAAATGCCACGCGCGGCTGACTTTTTCCTCCAATTTGCGGTGCTGCACCATCGTGGAGATTTTCCAGTTATATTTCGATTCGACAAATGCCGCGCGGTGCAACAGCCAACCTCTGACTAATTGATATGCGATTGAAAGCAGCAGTGGCTCGCTGCGGTGTGATAACATCGAAATTTTCAAAGGTCCGTTGAGATAGAATGCTCGTAAGTAAAGCAATGAAGGCTCCTCACTGAATTATGGACATGATTAATAAAAATACTTCCGCGCCGCCGTCCACGCGGAAAAGTTTTTATTATGCGATACGCTGTATACCTTTTGGTTTTCTTCCGCCGGCGCGGTTTCCACCTAAGAAACTTTCCCGTTACCTTGTAAATTCTTGAAACTTGGGGTCTAAAGCTCCCTCCCGACGCACAGCGAGCTGTCTTTTCTGCTTTCTCCCCGGAAGTTCCTCGTCCCTGCAGATTGTTTTAAACATGTAATTTATGGCAAAGTTTTTTCTTCTCGCACAGTTGACTCGCGGCAGCCGGATTAACGTATCGCAATTTTCTGTTTGCCCGCTCTAATTGGGAACTTTGCAAGTATGTGAAAATAGCTCGGATTCGTGGGACAGTGGCGCCGCAGTATAGAGCGCCTGAAATATTGAGCACCCTGCGTTTGTTTTCTATTTTCCAAGTGGAAGCAGACGTGACTAATCTCGCATCCATTAATTAATCATGCTAAATTCCCGTTCGCGCTGCCGTGGGTGGCTCGTCTTATCTCCCCGCTCGATCGGGAGTTTCCCCCGTTCACGTTGAGAACATTGCAGTCGAGCTACGCGGAATATCGCACGCCGACCTGCGATCCAGCTGGTTGACCTATACTGGAGCAAATCGCAGCCTCAAATAAACAATGCTCATACCGATAGAAAGATAAGCCCGCGGAGCTTACTAAGCGTCTCGCTCGCAGCAACGACGGTCCATCGAACGTCACGTCCGAGTCAGTAATTAATCGCGATCTCCTAGCCGCTCTCCCGTGGCGTAATTCATATAATAATTTTCCCGGGATCGCCGAAGGCTATATGTATATGTCGATTTCCGGGCGACCGAGTTGCAGGTGGAAATGGAGTTACGTATGGGGAACTACGTCAGCGCAAATCGATCTCGGCGATTTCCTCCGCGCGCGGGTTCAAGGTCTCCCGCTCGTACGTGGGAGCCAAAGTTCAACCTCTCGCGTTAGCATCGGTTGAGCTTCGCTTATACGCGAGTACGCGACAGCCCGGCGTCCATGTGTGTTGACGAGCCGGCGCGCGTCAAACGGCCCGGCCGATACCCCATTAACCGCTCTGTTTACGTTCGCCGCTGCCGGGCTTTCGACTGCTCGCGCCCCGCCAAATTGCAGTGGGACTGTGCAGCCGAGACCGCGAGTATACGATACATCGGAAGCCGACGCCTGACGGCTATGTGTGATTGCTGATTGCGATTTGAGAGGACGAGGGAATTGCCGTTCTCCGTTTTCCTGCTGCGGGTGGATTGATGGACGTTCACTGGCACGTGTCACGCGTTTGATCGACCGTCTCCATGCTTGAGATATAATAAGCACCGGGACTTGGACTATTTGCGCATAAGATGGACTGGAATCGCGTGCGACATCTTCGGGGGGATCTAGAGCCCGCGTGTCAGTCTATTTACGCACCTATCACACGCGTCAAATGCATTCAGCTCTCGGCTCACCAAGGGTCCTCGGTCTGAAATTCTAATTCTAGCAGCCTTTATTTTAAAACACAATATTCCGATACAACTTCCTCCGTATACCGTCTCGTATAAATCAAGACATCATAGCGACGTGCGCGCGGATTAGCATTAATCCGTAGAATAACATTAGTAAATGTTATTCTACGCGCTTGCAAATGAATTTCTATATTGAAAGAAAGGTTTTTTGCGCACAAATATCGGGTCTACCGTTTACTGCACGCGCGCTTCGTTTCGATTCGGCGAAACGTGATGCGGAATAATAAAGCCACTACTACGATTGTGGGCATCGCGGTGGCGTACCTGTATGCGACAATCCTCACTCAAAACTAAACGAAGCTGATTTCACTCGAAACGAAACCTCCTCCTCCGCTCGAAATATAATCAGAATTATCTCCTCGATAAGAGCGCTCGGTGTAATCAGCCGAAGCGCCGTCTCACATCCGCTAATTCCATTACACGCGAGCCGAGAAAAAGCGGGGCGCATTAGTGGCCGGCCGCTCCAGCGCGGTATCACTAGAGCAGCTGATACTTTCGCGAGGGACTGGAGGGAGCGAGGCAGACGGCGAACTTGCGCGCAGCAAAATTAATTAGCGCTTCTATTAATCATACCTGCTGCTCTCCCGGGCTATCTTTCGGGGTAAAGGCCCCCTGCACTCGGCCCTGTACGTGCAGCGGCTCAGATTATACGTACACCTGTTTCGCGGGCGTGACTCTTTAATCTCGGGCTGGATTTATCTTTCTCCGCGGCTCTCGGCTCTGAGTCGAGCTCTAATAAATTACGCTCATTCCGAGCGCGCTTCCTTCGACGGGATTCTCTGCCGCGCCCCCCCCCCCCCACCCTCTCTCGCTCTCTGAGAGCGCCGTGGAACTTGTGGAAAGTCGCAGCTTCAGTACCTTTGAGAGGAAATCATTTTGGTTTTTCCCCCAAATATCAGGCATTTGCGAAGGTGAATTCCGTTGACAGATGACACATTCGGGATATCATAATAACGCCGGCGCGCGCTCCATGCTAGTCAGGTTGAGGTAGACAAGGGACTCGCACGAGCGTAAAGCAAGATTTTCTAGTTTCCGCAACGGCAACGCGGTCGCCCGACCTCGTCCGTAAAATCGCGCGGTTAAATCGCTGAAAGAAGTTCGCATCGCTTGTTTGAACGAGAATATTTAGTTTATCCGTACTGTCCGCTTCCCCAACATTTAGTCTTGACTTGTTTACAACTGGGCAGAACGTCCCCTTAAAAAGTTGGGGAAACGCATTTACAGGCCGACCGATTGAAAAGCCAATAATCCCCTCACGGTTTTCTCCGAAGCTTGCGCAACTCCTGCTTCAAAATCCAGCGACGCCAGTGACGGGTCCCTTCGACAAATTAAAAGCCATTTCTGCCTAGTGGACTACGAAAAAATCTCGTTAAGTGCCGGAAATTCACAGTTGACGTGCCTTCTGCCGCTAGGGCCTTTGAAAACGTCGAGCCTTCTGCGTGCGGCTCGGCGAAGAGCGGACCGAGCGCTCCGAGAGCCCTTGACATTTCGCAAAGAGTGAGCCGCAGCGTGAGCTTGAACTCGCCGCGCAGCTACACTGCACGCAAGCAGAAATTTGCGTCATATCTGTGTGTGTGTGTGTGTGTGTGTGTGTGTGCGCGCGAGAGAGGGCACAGCTGCACGCGATGCCGTCCAGGCCGCGATTGAATCGACTCTCCGGCTCCGTTTTTTCGCACTTGCTGTAGTCCTTTGAAATTGATTGTATACACGTTTCTGAGACTCCTTTGCGTTTATTCCGAAACTTCACTTGCAGCGCTTCGCAGCACATCTGCACACGTGGCCGAGCTGTTAATGAGTGCGCGCGTAAGGAATTCATATTCATCCGGGAGGCGCGGAGTCTACGATACGCGCGAGAAAGCGTGCCTAATTAAGCACTGGAAATATTTTTCATTATCGCGCAGATATCGGTACTTTTGGCGCTGGCTTTTTTGGGTTGGTTGGACTGGAAAAGACTCGGTCGCTGCAGCCAGTGAAATGCAATGAAAAGTATTCGAGAGAAAAATCGAAAGTATACTATTTCGAGATCCGAGCCGCGGTATCGCAAAATATCGCCTACAAATCGATCAGCCAAAAATACACCGCCGACTCTCTGACCAAACGCGTCGAAATCCTCGTAAAAATCTTAACGAACTGCCGGGCTCTCGTAAATACAGCAACGAGCCGACTACACCGCTGGCAAATCGTTCGAGCTGCCGTGGCGAAGGAGAATCAGTATTTTTTATACGGATCGATGCAGCGTACGTATATACCTACTTACTATACGCCACGCGAGCGAGAGACTCCCCGCTGCTGGCCGGGCGGCGGGGCTTTCCCGTTATTAAAGAAGCTCCGATGGCCGCGATCCGGAGCGGCGCGTTGTCTGCCTTATTTTGTTTTCGCTCTGACGTCATTTGCGCTTTGCTAAAACAAAATGATGAATTCGGCGAATCGCGCCATTTTTCGAACCTACCAACCGCGTAACGAAGGAGGTAATGCAAGTAGGAGTCGTCTCGATCGCTCGCGGCGTGATGCCCCGAAACTCGCCGCACGATATACTTTCGGAAGATAGCCGTGCAGGGCCAAGTTTGACGAATTCGCGCAATTCGCCGAATCAATTTTTAAAATTTAATTTGAAAAATGTCTCGTTCGTCGCCAAAGGAGGAGACCAGCGCCGACACGAAGATGAATTCGGAGCAGGCTTGCATGAAATATTCAGCGAATAAAAATGCTCCTCGCTTACTTCAGACAACTCCCGCCGCCGGCATTTTTCCGTCGGATTGTCAGCGGCAAACAATATTTTTATGACTCCGGGAGCTTTTTACGCAGCTTGTCGCTGTAGCGACCGTGCGGGAAAAGCGATTGACATTATATAGGAAGGAGCTGCGGACGGATGAGGCTTGTATCGCCGATCATGCAATTTGTTGCGCTGCCTGTCGTTGTCCCCGCGCGCATTGCCTTGAGTTTTCGTATTTTGAGTTACGACGCAGGAGCTGCGCAGGTGACTCGTACGCGGTTAAAAAATTGCCCCGAACGACCGCGCCAAATTTATGCCTCTCCGCTTGAGACCCGATGGCTCGTTTGTACAGGAGAGGTCAATTTAAAAAGTGGGGCTCGCCTGACTTTTCAATGCGCCTTATTTCTGTTGCAGCCGACATTTTCGACGAAACCGAGGCTGTCCTGAAGAAGATCAGCCCCAACCTGAAAGCCAATTGCGTCGGCGGTGGCAGGATCCAGCACGACGCAGCCGACAAGAAGCTCAAAGTCTACGGATACTCGCAGGTGCGCACACTCGCGAATTCGCAAATTTCATAAGATTGTAAAAGCGCGTAGCGCATACGCGGAGCTGTCTCTCTCTCTCTCAGATATCGATCTGCAGGAATAATGTTTGCCGAATCGTAAAATACGAAGTTCCGCCGAGCGCGAATATTCGATCTCTTGGAATTTTCCAGCGACGTGTATGAGCGAGTAAACAGCGAGCCTGCCAGACCCTCCGTGTCGTAGCTTCCAGATACGCGCGAACAGCGACAGACAATCTGGGCCGACGTGAATTCACGGTTCTACAGTTCGCTTCTTTTGAGGAGATGCGATTCTCGAATTAGCCGGAGCTTGTTCGCGAATAATGATGAATCCTTTCTATAGATTTCATCGTTTTCCAAGACAGCGCCGGTGACAGCTTATGCGGATGGAGACAGTTATGAGCGTGCGTTGGGCGCGCAGCAATATGCATCGAATGCAGCAGGCGCGCGGCGAGTTTAATCGTTCAATGCCATAAGGTGTTTAATCCTGCTTTGAATTGCTAAAACGGAGAGAGCAGCCTAGTGTACACGCTATTTCTGCGCACACAATGCATGCAGCGCTGCACGAGAGTTTGGAGGGCAAAAATTTCGCTTGAAATATCCTGCCCGTTTACGAGTTCCCGAGGACGCATTTTAAACGCGCCACGCTCGTACTCCGGGCTGTATACACGCTGCGGACAATGTGCGATTGATGACACTTTTGTGCTCGTCAGCAGAGGTAGACGTGGGAAACTTCGTAGTCGGTTAATTGGAAAATCGAAAAGCTTACCATGTGTTCGACACGGAAATTCGAGTTTCAGTGTTCGCTCAAGCGTCCTTTGTTTTGGCAGTCGGTTCTGTCGCGTACTTTTCGAAACTAAGTTGCGCGAAGCGTGGAAGAAAAAATCACGGTGCCAATCCGTTTCGTTTTTCCTCCCGAATTCGCGCCTCGCGCTCTCGACTTCCTGGAGTTGATGAATCTAAAATTAGCCCCTCCTCCCGTGCGCGTCCCTTCGAAAGCAGGGTCTGCAAAGGAATCGGGGTTTACCCAACGCACGTGAGTTTGCCCGGGAGCTTATCAGCTCGGGGAATTGTTTATTACCCGACTCCTCGCGCGATGTAGGAAAATCATTCATTTGCGCGCGCTTCATGCCCTCACACAGCACAATATCGCGAGCGCCGCCGCCGGATGCTTTATCCTGGCAAACGCTCTATTATACGACGAGCCATCCTCGGAAAACCGTGCCAGAATTTTATCATCTCCTTCCCCGTCCGCTCGTGCCCCCCCCCCCCCAGGTCGCGCGATGCTTCTCACTTCTCCGTGGGGCGTATGGTTGTATTTTCGGCGCGTGCGGGTACTTCGAAATTTATGTCGTCGCTCGGCTAGTGGCTTCTGCACACTTTTCGACTAGAGCGAGCGATTAATTTCTCGCCGAGTCCGTAAGTTGCCTTTAACGGCCTGTGCTATCCCGAATTAAATTTGTCGTGATTTCCGGTTGCGGCGGCTGCTGCTGTGAATTTTCGCCTCGGGAGCGCGGGGGAAATTATACCCATGGATTTACGAGCTCGCGTGTATGTGACTGTTTGGCGCTGTTAATAAATTCGAGCGTCTATGCTACACATATTTTACTGCTATGCCTTTCTCCTTGTTTTTCAGGGTTTCGGCAAAGCTGATCACGAGGTCAGCGTGAGCATCCTCAAGAAGAAATACTCGGATTACGATATCACCTGGTCAGACGAGGGATACTAGGAACTGCCGGTGCCAAGGCTTTTTATACCTCGAAACTTCATTATTTCTTACCTATCTTAATTTGATTTACACTTTATCACTGAAGCCAACATCCAATAAAAATGCGCGACGATTAATCGTAATGTTTCTTTTTTTAATCTAGTCTATATATATAATCCATTTAAAGTACGCCTTTTCTTAAATTGGTTTCAAGATTTTGACTAGTGATGACATCTATCGAGGAACGGTGAAACCACTTGAAACATTTCAAAATATGAAATAGTTGATGTGGTTCATAGGAATAATAAATACACGCATTCAATATAATTTTAAACAAAGCTGTGGCAACATTTTTTCAATAAGCTGTGAAAATTGTTATTATCGTAGCTTGATAAAATATCGAGCGATCAACTACCGGCAGCAACATATGCCGAGCGAGCGAGAAGGGTAGACGTCGTTACCGACTGCAGAGAAAATTTAAGGGAGTCATGATCGCGCCCAGGTAGATGTCGCTGCCGGGCCATTTAAATTCTACGAAACACAGCTTGCACGTAGTATTCTTTAATTTATTTTTGTAAAAATCAATCGATGATTTATTTGTAAGCAAGCACGTAAGAAATGGAACATTCCATACGTAATGGAGCAAATTGAAGTTGCTGTGCCGAAAAGAACAAACAGTCGAATGCAAATTAAGGGGTCGTTGGTTGGCAACGGTTGTGCCTTGTCAAATCAGTTTGGGGGAATTGAAGGACCGGTTCAGACGTCAAGAAAAATTTAAGTACAACTAAAAGCCAACCTAGCCAAACTCAACGTCATGTTTTCCCGAGCCGCAAAATCCATCGTGCAATCTCTCAATCAACGGAGCTATCATGTTACCAAAGGAAATTTCAAGGTATTTTAATATCGCTTTCGATTTCGATTTTCAGCAACCGAAAATATTGTTACATCGGACTCATAACGCTTTGTACGATTTTTACACAGGCTGCTATTGGCTCCACCGGAGAAGTGGGCACGGCTCGATTTTCGCAGCAGCGCACACTGGATTCTTCAGCTGTCCAAGAGATCGTGCCGTTCAAGAATCTCAAATTCAAAAACGTGAGTAGCCTTTCACTCTAACCTATTTAATTTGCCACTTTCGTGTTTATTCAAGTTTCGATCGTATCTGTGATTACATTATGAGTAATTGATCGATCCATCAATGTTACGATTCGCACATGCTTCTAGAAACTACCGTTGCTCGTGAAGTACGCATTAAACACGCGATAATTTTTTTAATTGAATAAAACTTACTTCATTTTGAGTATTTTTTCGTGTCTGCTAATTAACTCGTTGCAGTCATAACTTTAATAAAATTTGATGAATTTTACAGATAACGTCAAACTCAGCAGAGGGACAGACACTTTCTGGAGTTGGCGTTCGTGCTGTCAAGGGTACAGCAGCTAAAGGAAACGTCTACGCTATCGATTTGGCACAGGTGAGCGACTTTATGATTATTAGTTAGTCAATTGACACTAACAATTTCGTATTGAATTCGGCAAACTACTGGTTCCTTCATTCCCGTATGAAAAATTTTTAATGGTTTCGCCACTACCTAGTTATTAAAGTATGACGAAATCAAAGTTTTTTTTTAAATTGCAAATACCATATTGAAATTACGATTAATTTTGGTGGACACCAGGAACGCTTATTTCCATTCGTAAAAGAGGTTACGTGTGGCAAGAGTAAAGGGCTTGTCCCATCGAAAAATGGAAAGCGTCTTCTCATGCGCTTGCCCGCGAAGAGAAACAAAGAAGCTCCTCACAGCAGCTCTCCGTCTGTCCGTAGGCGGCGGCTGTCGGTGATTTGCGCAAGTCTCTCCTGAAATTCCTGCAAAATGACGCCAAGTCGTTCGAGAAAAATAGCGAGACACTCGCACGGAAGTTTCATCAGCCTCAAATAATCCTCTTCGAACTGTTTACGAAATTCTACGAGACTCTGTTTGGGAATACGAAAAAAAGAGCTTACATTGCAATTTCTGAATGTTTGAAGGAGCAACATTCGGTCATGAGCTCCAAAGTTGTTGAGTTTAGTCTACACTTAAGACAAATGAATGTTGTGAAAAAGGAAAAAGTTGAAGAATTGAAAGCAAAAATCAAGGAGATTATGCAGAGAATCAGCAGGAAACTGGAAGAATTAAAGACACTGAAAGAAAAGCACAAGAAAAGACTCGAGGCTGATGCAAAGACGAAGAAGGATGCGGAAAAGCAGGAAAGGAAAACGAATAGGAAAGAGTCGTCTGATGAAACTCCAAAGAAGCAGATTAAAGAAAAAGAGAGACCAATAGAGGCTAAAAAAGAAGTTCAAGAAGAACAGAAAATAAAAGCTGCTGTTGCAAAAAACAAGACTAGTTCTACTGCAGACTGCGGAGAAAGTAAATGTCCGCCGGTTTTCAGAGCTCCTGGATGTCCACCAAAATCTTCGAATAGTGTTTGCCCATCAGAACTTAGCAAAAATACGTGCGAAACACATAAATTTTCCTGTTTAAATTAATCGAATGATACGAGGAACCATATATTAATAAAAATATCAAAACGATTATCATTATCGATTCAATGGATTTACGTTTTAGTTGAGAGGACTTGGCCCCATCATCGGCAATCCTAATGGCGCACCTGGATTCTATAAAGTAAGTGTCGAATCGTTAAAAAAAAATTGAATTATTTAACTAAGCACAGACGCCGTGGCTCCACCTCCCTTCTGCCTCTGTTTTGCGGTAGTAGCGTAAAAGCAGTATTATTTTTCCTGAAAGAATTGCTGCACGAACGGACGATAAAACAATGACCTCAATAATGTTAAGATAAATTTTAATACGAGCGAGATACGTGCGTAAGACAACAAACACAGAGAAACCCTTGTGCTCGAAGGTGCCGATGAAGGCGAGCGGCGATTTCGGGGATCACGTGCGAAACGACGACTATTTTCCTCAAGGAGAAGAGTACGAGGACGAGATCGGCAGCGAGGGCTTCATCAGGCCTGTCTATTCACAGCAGCATCAGCGTCAGGCCAGATATCGCGAGCGCATCGAAGAGTTCAACGACTCAAAATGAGATGTTTTCTCGTTTCAATGCAGCTCTTTTCTCGATCATCGTTTAATTCACAATACGACCTTAGCGGGCGGCTTTTCAAAAATCAGTTGTACTTGAATAGCAAATTCATAGCACTATTCTCATTTGAATAAAGAAGACACCTCAGAGATAGAGAGTGAGAGAGAGAGGGAGTAAACAAACCAGCGTATCTTTTGCGAATTATCTTTTCACGGAACAAACCCAAATTTACGAGTAGGGAGGGGGCGGCAAGGCGAGGTGGGCCAAAGCAAGCGTCTCGCGCAACGTTCGCACGGGCAAAACTCTTTTGAACTCTTTTCGTTTCGTGCGTTGAAGAGCGAAGGCTTGCGTCTGGGTTCGTCGGACTGTGGTGTGCCGCCGATTCGTCGCAAAAAGAACCCGTGCGATCCGCCCGAAGGTCCGTGCAAGCCTTTACCGCCACCGGGTTATCCCTCTAAGCCCAAGCCTGAGCGCAAGCCGTTCTGCGTCAAGTGCCCGCCGAAAAAGCCCTGCCCCGAGAACAACTGCTAACCGCGCGCGCAGACTCACTAAGTACTGTATAAGGAGAGGCCGGAGGGGGTCGAACTGCGCTCTGATGCTGATTTTTCGAGTGATGCGCTCGAAAAACTCAACACAGCGACAGAGAAGCCCGCGCGTCGCAAGCAAGTCTTCCGCCCTGACTTTCTTGTCTCTTTTCGCCACAGAATCTTCAGAGCGCCCGCAACAGTATCCACACGCTGGCAAAACGTAACTTCAGCATGCTGCAACCAACTTTTCATAACAGCAACAGCAACAAACTCCTCAACAACGCGTCCAGATCCTACTCCAAATGTTCCGGAAAAAAGGATGGATGCGGTGCACCAGCAAACCCGTGCTCCAAATCCAAGCCATCCACATGTCCGGATCCAAATCAGCGTGTGATCTCGCCCTGTAAAAGTCGACCTCCTTGCACTCCTGCCCCCGAAAAGTGCGAACCTGCGTGCGACAAGCCCAAGTGCCCACCACCTTGTCCGCCTCCCGCGCCGAAGTGTCCTCCGCCGCCTTGTCCACCACCTCCACCGAAGTGTCCTCCTCCGTGTCCGCCACCAGCTCCGACCTGCTTTCCACCTCCGACAAAGTGTCCGCGAGCCCCTCCTAAATGCCCGCCCCCGTATCCACCGCGGCCTTGCGATCCGTGCCCGAAGCCCTGCAAGCCACCGAAGTGTCCCCCTCGCTGTCCGCTGGACCCACCACCTCCTTGTCCACCTCCCCCACCGCCGAAGTGCCCCGAGCCGCCGAAGAAGTGCTGCGACAAGCCGAAAGCAGCGCCGTGTCCGCCACCGAAGCAAACGTGCCCGAAGCCCTGCTCGGGACCGAGGCCAGCGCCGCATTGCCCGACGCCAAGGGAGTCGTGCAGCGCGCCCAAACGATCCTGCGAGGTGCCCCTGCAAACAATGTTGGAGCAGTCGAGGAAGAAGAGCCCGCCGAAGACTACGTGCTGTCCTCCGCCGACACCGCCACCTCCAAGGAGCATTTGCTGCCCATCGCCGCCGAAGGAAACCTGCTGCCCGCCACCCAAACCGATGCCCAACTGCGTACCGCCTGAGACGATGCCCAAATCCTGCCCGGAGCAGAAAGCGTCCTGCCCCCCACCAACGCCCACTTGCGTACTCCCGGAGGTAAACATCTCCGATTTCGATACGTTTTGCTCGAACTATTTTATCTTTGTTGAATTCACGAAAAAAAACAACTGTTCCAGCCGTCTCCACCATGTTGCCCAAAGGAGCCACCCTGTCCACCAGCCAAACCATCGCCGTGTGGCTGTACTCCGGCACCTGAGGCCAAGGGATCGTCGGCGTGTTTCCAGAACATGGGCAGGAATAAAAAGAAAACTACTCGACAGAGCTTCTGGAAGAAACTTACCAGAAAAATGTCGACGCAGTCCGGCAATGGAGGTGTGTTAAAAGCGAGACAGCCTCGGTTTAAGCTACACGCCAGGACATTCGGCATCGCAGTGTTCAACTTGGCTGCTAATAGAGGCTCCAAATGCAAGACCGGCAAGGACATTTGCGCAGGTAGTCTATCGATCGTGTCGCAAAGAACCAAATGTATCTTATGATTACCTTACCTTGTTTGAGATACTTCATGAAGTCTCATTTTTCACAAAAGCGTCTATGAAACAGAGCTCGATCCGGTCTGCAAGCGACTGTGCAAGAAAAAGCCCGCGACTCGCTGCTCGGCGGGCGAAAAACCATCGTGTGACGAGCGAATAAGAATAGCGAAGAAGGCACGTGAAGCCGAGGACGAGAGGTCGCAGAAACGTCCCTTGAAGTGTCCGACATGCCTACCGCCAGAGCGCTGTCAGCCGCCGCTTGTACCGCCAGTCGTGGAGAAGATGGAGTATCCGGCGACGGTGTGCGCGGAGGCACCACCATGTCCTTCCTACAAGGATAAAGTAACATGGAATCAAAAACTTAGACTCAGGCTTTTTGAAAGCTAAAGGCCAGAAAAGGGATTGCTAATGATTTTTTCATGGCAGGTTGACGCTGAGCCAGTGCTCGTGTGTCCACCTCTGCCACAGCTGCCTAAGCCACCCAGTGCACCCGTCGTGCTCTGCCCTTGCCCACCGCCTCCGAAGCTGCCCCCAGGACCTTGCCCCTGTCTGGACAGCGCCAAAGAGGTCAAGCTCTTGGTGCCCATCTACCTTCCACCTTGCACGAGAAGACCCAAATACACCTGCGACCGAAAGGTATACTCGTGCAAGCTGCAACGCGAGTGCGACAAGAGGGCGTGTCCCCGCGACGACGAGAGTCACTTGAGTTGAACTGAGAGGAGGGATGACGAGTTTACTCAATTCGACGAGGAAATATTTATTTGACAACGAAGAAAAAAAAATTAAAATTCCAAGTACTCATGAAACTCAAGCCATTACGATTCTAGAATAAGTATTTGTCTGAACCCGGTAAACTGTTTTCGCTCATCTCGCAAGACTCGGGAACATCTGTAACGCGTTGACAAAAGTCTAAAAAAATAGCATTCGAAAAACTGTGCAAAAAACAACATAAAACTTCCGTCCGCCGAAAATCTGCATACTCGTTATTCAAAGTTTGCTGCGTGAGATGCGCACATAAATATATAATGTACGCGTAGACTCGAAGGCGAAGAAGGGAGGTGAGCTAAAAACTAATTTACGAATTCCCCCGCAAAGCACTTTGCTCAACTCGATTCCGAGCTGCGCTGGCCGTCTTCCTTCGGAACAATTCACCAGAGCAGATTTATCGTCACCGGCTTGGTTTTCCGCTTGCGAGGGCCGCGCGCCGGAAGAGCAAAAGTCCCCGCATCGTAATCGCCGGATAAATGCGAGCTCGTTCGCTCGCTCGCGCGACTCGATTGACGTCCCCGGAGCTTCCGGCGTCGAACGGGAAATCGATCTCGCTTACGCGAGTCTTGAAAGAAAAATAGGAGATTTTTTTCGTGAATTATGGAACGGCCTTTTCACGTTCGCCGGACGAGAACCTAAACAAATCTTGTCATCGTCGTCCGTTACACACTGCCTAGCTTGGAGCGAAGAACCGCGAATAATTGGTAGGGGCGACCTTTGAATCGTCAGAAAGTTTAAAAGTCCAACGAAATTAAAAACAAAGTCGTCAGCTACGTCAGCCCGGTGAAAAGCACTCGCCTCGCTGTAATAATGCGGGCATTCGTATACGAACGATAACGGGCCGATTCTTCCAGGCGACGCAGGGAAATGGAGGCTGTTATCGTTTCATTGGACGACGAGCGGGGAGCATCGCTTTATATACATATAAGTATAGAATGCGGGGCAGCCGTCGCGAGCATTGTTCGCCGAAGACAGAGCCCCCGACGCTCTTTCTCTCGAGGGCCATTTCCAGACGCTTAATTCGATTATCCGATTTCTGAGCTGCTCCTTGCTCCAGCTTGCTCGTTTTCCTATCGCTTGACTTTTCCTATGAATCGTTGTTCTCTCTTTTATTTAAATAAAGTATAGCTTTAGAGTACAAACGCTTCAGGTGCAATAAAAAACAATGCCAGCGAGATTATTTTTGCAGGGTAATGACGAAACGTCAAGGCACGACTGATCTACATGAGGAGAGCGCTGGTCCCTCGAATAAGTGACATTTCCAGTCGATGCGCCCTCCCCTCAGTTGTACAAGAGAGAGGGGGAGAGGATGAGAGAAACTTGGCCCGGCGACGACGACGACGGTGCGATGGCTATAGCGAGCGGGATGGATAAACTTTGAAGCGACTGTCTCTCGGGGGGCGGCGGCGGCGAGGCCAGCGGGGCGAGAGGGAGAGGGGCGGAGGGGGAGAAGACTGATGCATAATTCAGGAATCGTCACTCGCGAGGATATTGCCAATTTGGCGTCGATGAAAATACGATAGGATTTGTCGGACAGCCGGGGAATACCCGCCGCGACCCCCGCGCACTCGCTGAATTTAACACTTTCATTTCTACGCCCGACCGTGTTAATACCGATGCTGAATTTTCCGCGATCTTTTTGCATGCGAGTGTGCTGCAGTGCGTGGTAAATTTTAATACGCTTACGAAAAGTTTAGACTTTGCTGATTTTCCGCAAGTACAGTCGGGCGATGAATCCGGTGAATTCGATGAATCCGATGAATGATTCATCGTCGTTCGGTTGCGAGATAGCAAGCGATGACGTGAAAAATCGAGCCGGAGTCTGGACATCATTAACGTATAAATAACAACACGAGCGTAACGGCATCATATATCTCTATCATCGACGCCTTCACGCAAGGCTGCCTCCCAAGCTCCCGCGTGAAAAATCAAAATCCCCCGTTATCCACTTTCTGAACGCCCCAGTCGTTTGAACTCGCTGCAACTGTTTGCGTCCGCTGTTTACACTCTCGCGTAATCCCGCAACGACTTTTTCCGGAGCCACGCGGCCGCGGCCGCAATAAACGTGCTCCTGCTCTAATTCTGATTGATGAAAGATTATCGGAGGGCCCTCTACTTTTCTCCACGTTTCCAACACGATTGCTGTCGTCGACTCCGGCGACTCTGGCGATTTTCCATGGAGGCGTTCATGAAATATTAATGCGCGAGTGCCCTGCGTTCGCGAGCCGGCCGGGGGCGGGGGTTGACGTCGGCATGAAAAGAATAAATTGGAATCGATTCAATTTGTCAATGCGCTCGCGTAATTACGTTATTATGCTCGTATGCTCGTGTATGCCGCTTCTTCCTCCGGGCCATCAATAATCCATACAAGAACCACAAAGCCGCAGGCTCGCGATAGCGCAGCACAATGGATCTCTCTCCGCGATATCGCGCTCGGCTCATGGGGAATGAACGAGGCTTTTCGGGACTCGACTGTGCGTGTTTACGTGTGTTTTGATTACGCGATGATAGCTTCTCGGCGGAAATCACATACGGTGATTTGCGGCTTTTCGATACTCGTGGCGTAATTATTTATCGTCGAAGGCGATGGAAAAAATTCGCTGGAGGAGAGCGCAAGCCGCGCGGGGTCGAAAAAAGGCGAGCGTCGGCCCCCGCCGAGAAAAGTTTGCCGCTAGCCCGGAAGCCGGGAAGTTTTAGCGTATTTGCGCATCCGGCGCAATAAATCCTGCTGCTGCCGCCGCTGCCCCGGCCTTTCCCGCCTTGCGCGAAGCTGGCCAAGAGGCGGCTGTAGCGAATAAATTCAATCCGGGCGCACGTGCGATGCTGCTCTTCCCATCGGAATTCTCAATTTTCGTGCACCCACACGCGGATCTTGCCACGCGCAAGATTCTTAATTAAAAAGGCCTCGAACAGCCGCCGGAGACTTTCCCAGTGCGTCGAGCCTCTCAATTAAACACGCGATCCCGAGCCCGCAAGCCTGCAGCGCCGCGGTTTCTTCTAGTTGCGCCAGCCCCGCGGGCAGAGCGAGAGGCACTCGACTTTGCGCGGCCGAGTGGAGAGCGGCGGAGAAAGCGTCGACCCCCCGGATTCCCACCCTTCGTTAAGCGAGCATCGGTGTGTACACCGTACGACTGCGTTTGCGCGCCTCCTCCGCTTCACTCCTCTCGAATCTCTCGATGTCTCGATGCGATCGGGCGAGCCTCGCCAGTTCTTTCTCACGCGCGGCGCAGTGATACACTTCTCGCGGGCAAGCGAGCGCCGAGAGGCACTCGAGTGCCACCCACTTGATCCCCCCGGCCCGATTGTTTTCGCCCCCCTCGAGAAGTACACCGCGGAGGGCTGCCGTGTGTGTGTGTGCAAATCAAAACCGCGGGCGGTCCCGACGCGCCGCGGCCTGGGGTGGCCTCCGACTCAGCGCGCCACTAGACGGGCGTTGTTTCGTTGTTTGCTTTCTGCCGCGCGCGCAGTCGAGCAGTCGAGTGGTGACGTCGTATAATGTCGTAATCCGTGCCTAATGCCGCGACGTTACGGGGAGTTACGGAGCTATTGAGCCGCTATTGAGCCGCTGACTGCCGGCACTAACGCCGCTCGCGGAGGATTGTTATTACTTTAATCGCTCGAAATTTATGGCGACGGGGCCCGAGCCGAGCCATCATTCCGCAGGAGGAGCGTCTGATCTCGCGGCGAATTAAGAGGCGGAGGTCGACTCGCGCGGTATAGAGTCCGTCCGCGCGCCGCTCGAATCCCAGCCGAATCCCAGCCCATGCATAGCAATCGCGCGAGGACCGGCGAATCAACTCTAACAACGGCTAACTGCAGCCAGTCGAGCGGCGCTGCTAATCAGAAAATCACACGGCAGCCTCTATGCCCGACTCCCCTGGGAATCCAACTAGTCTGTGACGCGGCTATGCGTGTACGTGCGCCGGTAATTACCGCCGCGGCTTAAATATCAAGGGGTTTAATAGCTAGCCAATGAAGCGACCGCCGAATCGCTTTATTGCGCGTCACGCGGATGACCCGTCCGATCAATTTGTCGCGCTTTGGCGCTGCTGCGCGCCCGCTCCAATCAGGATTTCGCCTGGATTTTGTCCTGCCGTGGTCGACGCGTTAATGCAGTTGCGCGCGGATATTAGGACGACGCATTTTTCGGAACTCTTACCCCATGCAGCCATGCACACCCGCGAGCGTGCGCGAAAGACGCGGAAGAAAGCATGGCATCGCAGCTATTCCGATTTGCAATTCCGATCGGCTGGAACGAAACGAACGAGCCTGGCTTCTCTGAAGTCGGCTTCCGTGCGGGCGCATCAGCGCCGAAGACTCCAAGTCGCCCGGAAGCGAAGTGCACGACGCCGAGGACAAGACGAGACGAGCCGCGGGGGGTCGCCGTACTTCGAAAATGAAAGCGTGCATGATTTAGGTGCGCGCGCCGGCATTACTCAGGCCCCGAGCGCGCAAGAGGTTGCAAGAAGCACGAACCGCTCATTTTTCAACGCGCTCGACTTCGATTCCGACGTCGCGCGCTGCTCTCGCGGAATCGTTTTCTCTGTTGATTCCAGCTCTCGACAGGTTAACTTGATTATTATGAGCGTTCTCGAATCGACTTGAACGAAAATGCAGGCAGCAGTAGAGAGAGAGAGAGAGAGAGAGAGAGAGAGAGAGAGAGAGAGAGAGTCGCAGAGCAGGAGGGAACGCGAGGGGTTGATATTTCCCATGGATAATGGCACTTTGATTACCCTGTGCGTGCGACGCCTTGGCCGTCCCGGCGTCGAGTGCGGCGGTTAGCCCCGTGCGCAGCAATTTCGTTACTCCGCGGTGCACCTCCGCTGCAGTGCCATTCATTCCGTAAAAAGCTTGAAATTTACCGAGGCCATTATGCAGAAGAAGCCTCGGCGATCATTCGTCTATTCGTCTATTCACAGCTCGAAATCGAGGCGAGAAAGCAGCGTCTCGCCTCTCGATCGACGCACAATACCATCTCCGGCTACAGCTCAACTACACCCCCGCAGCGGCGCACCGGCTATTGTCCGTCGCCTCCGTCGATCGGCCGAGCTCCCAATTCCGCAATCCATTATCTTCCTTTTCATCGACTACACGCGCTACCGGAAAACAGACCACCCCGCGCGGGCTTTTTCGACGAAAACCTGGCCCCTACCCCCCGCGCGGGGATGTCCGATTCTCATGCGCGAAATTCGACGCAGAATACACGCTTGCTAATGAACCGGGCGCTCGCCGCGCACTTGAATCTCGAGAGTGCAACTGGTGCGCTGGAGAGCTGGAGCGAGAGGGAGCCCCGGGGAGCGGCGCTGGCCTTTTTGTTCTGCGAGCCACTATACGAATCTGGCGTTTGCCCTTTCGCGCTCGAGTCGACCCATTCGCGTTCTCTCTCTCTCTCTCTCTCTCTCTCTCTCTCTCTCTCTCTCTTGTTTTGCGAGCTCGCACGAGAGCGGCTCGAGAGCCACTAGAGAATCGATCTTTCGCGGGGCTGCTGCGACGATTATTTTTCACTCGGGGCTCGATCGGATTTGGTTATCGAGAACTCCCAAGACGTGCGTGTCCCTGCTTAGCCTAATTATTGTTAAACGCACGGCCGATTCAGCGCAATGCGGAAAACCATAATTGCGAACAATTTCCTTATCCTGAAAAGCCTTGAACATTATCTTGCCGAAACTATTAGAGGACCGCGCTCGCGCGCTCTATCGTCACGGTTAATTAGCCCTGCGCCGTCGCATTAAAGCCCGCTCGTTCGCGCGCCAAAAAATCGTCATTAATCACGGCGAAGCGTGTAACGCGCTTTGGCAGTAAAAGCGGCCTCTATACACTTCGATTTCACCTCCGCGTGACACGCACTTATGTGCGAACGATGCGACGGCGGCTGTGTCGGGAGACAAAATGCACGGCCACGCGGCGACACGTGTCCCCGATTTATGCCTGCCTCCCGTGCTGCAAAGGGCCACTTTAGGACTGCTCGGTTGCCGCAAATCGATGAATTAAGTGTGGCCGCATTATCGTCGACTCAAAGTTTTCAATTTCGCGAGTGGGCCTCATCGATCACTCGACAGCTTTCGAAATCCCGTCGGCCGCTTTTTTCGCTCTCATGCGCGGAGCAACTAATTGTTCCGGACTAACGAACGCGCGCTTTGCATAATTTATTTTTCCTCCAGTCGCATCGGGAGGCCCCCATTGTCTCCCGCGGCTGGCGAAATCTCTCGCGGCGCAGTAATGACGAGCTATAATTCGCGATTGCCCGTCTCTCATTTTTACGAGGCTAGAAACAAACGCCGCATTAAGACAAAGAATATATACGCCGCGGCGGCGTGTTTTACGATGCGAGTGCGGAGGGCTTTATTCGTTTATTTCGTCATTATCGCGACGCGGTGCGAACGCGGTCGATTGTTTTGTGCAACGAGTTGCTCGCACTTAACCATGTTTTCTCCGAGTTTGCACAGAGCAATAACTCATTTGGACGCCAGCTAGCTCTGCGGAGTGCGTTTCATTTTTATTGAAATAACTCGGCTGCTTTTCTCTATTTATTGATGGACTGCAGCTCTGCTCGGTGCAAGGATAGCGTAAAGTTACAAATGATCTTACAAAATAATTTTCCGCATGAAGAAAAACAGAAAAATAAAAAAACATAAATTGCCGCGTAAATTATGAAAAATCACTTTCGAAATCATAAATAACGCCGTCCCTCGAGCTGGCAATTCGATCTCTCTCTCTCTCTCTCTCTCTCTCTCTCTCTCTCTCTCTCTCTCTCTCTCTCTCTCTCTCTCTCTCTCTCTCTCTCTCTCTCTCTCTCACTTATCTCATCCGCGGGACTCGAGCTTCTGCGCGTGTCTTGTACATTCTGGCTCCGGCGAAATCAATCACTCGCGCCCTTATCGCGCTCGCAGTCCCGCAAAGGTGCAGCGTAAGTGCGCGGAGCACGACGGAGAGGAATTCCGCCGATTGCGTTGCGTTGTCCCGACGCGTGGTTTTGTCGACTAAAGGCAGAACGTCGCCTGGCTCCAGTTCATCGGTAAATCCGAGTCTGTGGAACACGAGCCCCTGCGGCTTTCGGTGTACGCGCGCATCTTCATCAGCATCCCGCTTATGACCTGACTACGGCTCACTCCTCGGCCCAAGGAGCGATTCAGCGTTTTCCATTGTCGTCGAAATAGCCGGGCGCAGCACAGAACGACGGGATTTACGTCGACGTCATTCCTTCGCGGCGGCGAAAACGGCCGTCCGCACTAACTGTATACAGCCGCGCATAAAAGCACTGTGCCATATCGATCCGCAGCCGACGTTCATTTGCGTAATCGGCGCTGTTCCGCCAGCCGCAGTAAGCATGCATCATGCCGAGGGTGCTCTCGCGAATAGAGCGCACGTGTCCGAGATGTCCTCGTTTACAGGCGCATTTGTATTGGCTGAAAATCGAGAGGAATACAAATTCTAAAATTCCGAACCCGCGGCACATCAATCGCAACGGGGCGAATCTACATGTCGCTCCCGGAGGGACAGGCCCGAAAGAATTGCGCGCCAATGAAAAATGCATGATCGCCGCGGCAGGCGTTTGATCGAATGTAATAATGTACGCGATCTCCGCAGGCAGAAAGCTGCGCAGCTTTGGTCAGTCATGATATTCATGGCCTGAGACTCGGCTGCGGAGATATCTGATCCAAGATTTGAATACCCGAGCCGACACACACACACACACTCTCACTCATGTATATTTTATTTTTCTCGGGACTCTCTGCATGCGCGCGCGCGCGCGAGGTGTGGAAGGTGTTTCGGCCAAAGGAAGACGATGCCTCGATGAATAGATTTGCATGGGTTGCGTTTTTCTCCTGGGATGCGGATAGTATGCGGAGTGCGCAGGGCTAGGAGGGTCAGTGATTCGCTTTCTGAGCTCGCCCATCGGGTAGCTCGGGCGCCCATAGCGCGATGGATTGCTTTGCGGAGAAACGCTTTTCAATAAACCATCCCCTCCGGCTATAATAACACGGCGCATTAACATAAAATTCAATTCTAGCCAGCTCGGACGCTCCGTGTGCAGTGCGGGAAGGGCGATCGCGTGGTCTCCAAACAAACCTGATCGGCAGCTCGTCGAGATAATTGCTTCGAATTCAGCAGCAGCCGCATACACTGTATCCTCTGTATCCTCGACCACCGTGAAGTAATAGTCGCCGCGCGAACAATGGTCCGGGAGGTGCCAAGTGGCCAGTTCGCGCATAGGTAATAGTGCTCGTCGAACTCCCGCGAGCCGTGTAATTTCGCTCCTCGCCTATTTACCTTTCCACCTTTCTTCTGCGCACCTATTGACCAAAGTCCGCAGCTAGTAAAGCCCAGTACCAAGCCGAATACAAAGTATGGCGCGCACGTTTCTAGCCAAGAGGGAGAGGTGGAGAAAGGAAGCATAATGCATAGCGAGAGTCGCCCTGTCCACGCGCGCGCGCGCGGACGCGGAATAATAACCTCGACATCCATATGTTGCGAAGCTTCTTTTCAATGCCGAACAATGATACGCGATGCAGGAGCTGAATAGGGCGAGCGCACAGGTGCCCGTCCACGCGTCGACTACGTACGACACACGCGATTTGCCCGCGATTTCGTCACGTTATAACGAACAGATTTCCTTTTTTCTTGCGGCTTAGCTCGAGCTTCGGGAAACCGCAGGCGACATATGCGCTATCGATCGCGCTCTCTCGCAGCTCGACGGCTCCCTTTTTATCGGGGCTTTTCAAATTATTTTAACATCGGAAGCGACGCTCGTGCGACAGAGCGCACAGGCCGATATTCCGGTTCCGAGCGTTGCCACATTATGTATTTACAATATTACATCGTCGCAGAGGAGAAGAGTTTGGAGCATGTGCAGAGAGTCATTAGCCGACAATCGAGCGCTCATCGGCTCCTGACAACTATGCAGCCGAATGCCCTCTGCGACAAATGGAACGGCAGCATAATTTTTACTGCGAGCAATTTTATTTATCTTATCGTGAAGTAGTGTTTTCTGCAGTAGCTTGAACCCGACGCGACGAACAATGTGTATTTACCGCTAGTGTTGGATACGCCTCTACGCGAAAAGGTGGCATCATGCAAAGCGCGCTGCGAAAACTCAAATTGCATCCATTTCTCTTCTTCGCGATTGCGGCGGCAATCCTTCGCGGTTCAACGGCCCTCGTAAGTACTGTTGACCGTTTCAAACGATGCTCACTTATATATTATGCGCATATCGAAGATTGTAATTTCGAGTAAGAAGTTCGATATGTCGCAGGATGACGATGAGTATTACCTTGCCAACGCCACGCTGATCCTGATAGAGTCGCCAAACAGCGTTTACTTTGACATCGGAAGCGAATTACCGATGCCGGTCATTCATTATAAACTAATCGATGATCCTGACTACACCGACGATCTATTCGTATGGGTTTCAAGCTATTTCTCTAATCGGTGTGGATTTGGTAACGTGCATCGAATTTCCAATAATTGAAAACCTCATCTTTCAGACGTTCGGCTATATCCGCAATTCATCGAATACCGATACCATAGACGTATTGCGAGCAGCCTCCTCCTACAGTAACTCGTTAAATTACATAATGAGCAGACCCACTTCCTCCTACGATTCTGACCTATTATATGTTGCTCTCCAATACTTACTTCCCAATACGTTTTTTCACGAAGATGCAGCTGTTTTTCCTCAGGTAACCGGCACAAACAAATGTTCGCAACTCGATGCGCGATTCTAAATGACTATATATATAGATATATTTTTTTTTTCACCGAATTTCTCATCGCCAGGGTGGAACGTACTTGATATCCAAGGGTTTCATCAATTTATTGACGGTGGATGAGGCCGTTCCGTGCGACCAGCCCTGGTATTTTCACGCGTATGTAACGAGAGACGGCGCGAACAACGATTATGACGTCCTTCTCAGGGCAATATATCAAATGGACATGAATCCGGTGTATTACTGCTCATCGAAAGGTTAATCATTTCTTCATGTATCGAATAATTATAATATAAAAGTTTTACTCCTTGTTTTTAGTACGTGCCTATTTTATTGAATTTTCCATGATTGAAGATGCGTTTTCGATCGCGATTAAGTAATTCTCTAGAAGCGAGAATTCCAGGCTAATCAGCGCCGAATTCGTCATCGCATCCGAAATCAGCCCGAACCTGTAGTCAGTTAGAGTTTTTCTTTGCCTAACACGTTTTCTCCTTTCTCGTCTCGAAGCCAACCAGTCGCTCTTCGAGAATTCCAGCGGGCTTATCAGACGCGCTCGGCGCAGTACACGAAGAAAGCTTAATAAATTTGAGATAGCCGGGCAAATAAAAAGTGTGTTAGAGATAATGGGCCGCGAGAGCCGCGTGATATCTCAATTTTATTTTACACTTTTTTAGCCCGGCCCGCCGAGAGAACAGTTTAGCGATCCTTGGCAACGCGCGCCGATTTACATATCTCTAATGGCCGTAATAAAATTCCGAAAATTTTGTATTCTAAATGCTGCGCTGTATTTGGGAAGTAAACGAAAGGATCGCGCGTGCGCGTGAGAGTAACGGCCGTTGGCACGTTCTTTGCCCTCTTTCACTGGACAACAAAAAAATGAAAAGAAAAAATAACGCGCGTCGCTTTATCGAGTCGACACTTTTCGCCATTAGCAAAAGCGTTTATGTTTCGAACAATGCGTATGGCTATCGGCTGGGGCTCCACTTCTTCCGCCTTATCGGCGTTTGACCCTTATCAGCGCTGTCCGACCGCAGCTGTTCCTCGATTTATTAGGGTCATCCAAATAGTCAGTTGATCCGAGTACTGCATATTCCGAGCGGGCCGAAATTCAGCCAAGAATGCAAATGCAGATAAGTGGAGAACAAAGTGGATGCGAGCGCCGCGAAATTTTCTACACACCGTAAACACTAATAGCGAACAGCATCGCGTTTTCTTTGTTTTTCGCCTACTAGGCGCGGGCAGGATCGTAGAGCAGTCTCGGGTTCGAACAAAAACGTCCCGTCTCTTTTGACTGGACACAATTAGTATAGGCACTTGTCTTATCTCAACAGCGACTAGCTCGCTCGCTCGCTCCCCCTGCATTCTCTTTCTCCTTTTTTCTCCTTCTCTCGACTCCTCGCCTCCGTCTGGTTCGCCCACCTAATCGCACGACTCAATTTAGATCTGTCGCGCGGCCGAGGGTTATCGCCTCGCTTTTAAGAGGATAACCGTGTTCCTCGCCTCGACGACGTTTTAATCGCTCGAAATTTGTTTAGCCCGAGTATAAACGTGTTTTTCTTTTTGGCTTCGCCCGAAAATCAGTCGTACGCTTGGCTCTCGGAGCTAGCCCGACGGTGGGAGCACTTTGTGCAATAATTGATCGATGTAGCCTCGAACAGTGTATACCGGCCTTCGCGACCGTGAATAAAACGCCTATTATTAGCTCGGCAGCCGGCGCGCGAGAGCGCGGAGCAAATTGCCGCGAGCGATAAAGCGCGACTACCTTCGAACTTTGCCTTGTGCATCGCGGCGTTATCAGTCATGGTGAAGAGACAACGCCGCGCGAGGCGTGTATGCCGCGAACGGAAACACTTTGGCGCAACATTGCGCAATATGCGAAAAAGATGTAAGCTCGTAACGCTGCTGCTGATACGCGATATAATATTAATTATGCACGGGGAAGGCGAACCCTCGTCTTCTGGCTGCAGGCGTCGCTTATCGCCCTTCCCAGCACCCGACGAAAGACGCAGCGCTATGAAGCAATCGAGGGTGAATGCAAATAAGGCTGCAAAAAGCGGGTAATGCATAAGCGATGTGCGCTCGGCCCGGTGTTTAGTAAAAATAACGATGATACGAGCATTTGGTGTCGCGCGGTAACGAGAGAGTGCGCGCCTCGCCTTCTCACACAGCCTCCTCGCCGACGCGGGCCCGGCCGGTATCTTGCCGGGGCCCGTGTCCGCCGATAAGCGGTCCGCATCGATCATCCCCACTCGTCCGGCCTTGGCGTCGTCGTCGCTTTTCGCCTCGCTCTCTATTTTTACAGGACCGGAGACCCAGCGCCAGGTATATAATGAAGACAAGACACTTCGGCTCGACTCGCAGCGCAGCAGAACGTTCGACACAGAAATACGCGGTGAGGAGTGTAGGTGCCCAACGGCAATGAATCAAGGAGGAGGCATGCGCGATTCAATCACCTCAGCACAATCGCTGCAGCGCGTCAGAAGCGAGCGGTATCGGCCAGCCCGTACTCTCGCGATAGCGCCGTAATGCAAATGCGCGCACGGTAGCGCCGGGACAAAAGAAAGAAAGCCCGCGGGTCGTGTCGTTCTCGCAGCGGCTGCCGAGACCGCTCGTTATTTATTATTTTGCCCGTCATTTATTACCCGCGAGCCTCGCCATTAATGAGCACAGAGATTGACTCGAGACGGCGACGCTCGGAGCATGCCTACTTTACGCTACTTACAGCCTGCTCCGGCCGATAAGGGAGCATTTAGCCTGGTTAACTCGCAAACACTGAAAGTCAATTAAATTTTTATCGAGCTCGTCATATTTCATACAAGCGAGCATCGGGAGCTACGTGGGACGCGCGCACACTTTCGAGTATCGTGCTCCGATCGCTTTATTAATTCTCCTTCTTCCTCTTCTTCGCAATTCCTGCAGCGCCTTAACGCTCAATTTTACGTGGCTTGGTTTGTTATTTAATAAAAGCCGCATCAAAAAATGACTCGCGCTTCGCGTGCCGAGGGGCAGCTCGAGGCCTCGGATATTTGTACGCGGAGCGCCGACGCACGCGAAAGTCACTTTTACTCCTGGCAATTAAGTAATTATACGATGCTCGCACGTTGGAAATAAATATCCGAACATCAACGACTAGCGGAAGAGTAATTCTGCTCGACTCGCTGCTCGGCGATAGCGGCGACGGAAAGAAAACTCGTAAAAAGCCGGCGAAAAAAGGCGAATTAAAGTGTTACAGGCTTAATGAGATCGGAATCTCGGTGCGCCCGGGCGTTACGATGAAAGAGGCAGGCCGGCAATGCATCGTTGTAACAATATTGACTCAACGCGCAGGCGGCGCAGTGCGGATAGTTAAATAACAATTACGCTCGGCTGCGCGCTCGAGCTGCGTCGCTGTATGCGTGAAAGGGAGAGCACATATGGCAACCGGGTCGATGACAGCCCAGGGCGATCATTTTTTCGAAGCAAGAGAAAACGAGTGAAAGGATTTGCGCGCCGGCGCGATTCAAACTATCGTGGCAGAAAACGACAACAACTCGGCCACTCGAGCATTAAACCTAATGACAAAGGAGTCGTATTTGTTTGCCTCCCTCGCCGCAAATGTCCGCAAACAAGCAGACTAGCCCCGCTCCGGTATTAATAGCGGAAATGACAAGGTGCGCGCCTCGCTCCATTATAGCCGAGCGCTGCCTAAACAATAAAGACGACAAAAAGTCGAGCAGCAGCAGCAGCAGCAGCAGCAGCGGCACAAAAGCAGTCTCGGAAAAATGTATCGGCCATTAATATCCGAGCGAGGATTCGCCGCCGACTTTTGCGGCCATGTGTGCACGGCCTTTCAGAAATTCAATTACGCCGCACTCGACTCGCCTTTGATTGCGGCGACGACGACGACGACTGTTCATCTCGTAAAAGCGGGCATGCATGCGCGCACTCGTGAATAAACAATCCAAACCGCTCGAGATTGCTGCTGCATTCCCTATTGATACTGCCCCCAGTCACGGAGGGCAGCATAACTGCTTTGCGCTGCGCTGGTCGGACAAAAATTGGCTATCGATGCGCTCGTCGTCTCTGGAAAATCGACGGAAGCGAAATCTCAGCTGGCGACGAAAGCGATTTCCAGGAGCGAAGCCATCGCGTGGACGATACACACAATGGGCCCCGCGCACCCTCGGAAAACCCCGCGTGCAAGATAGCATCTCTCGGCGCGCGCCCGCAGGAAACGCTAGCTCACGTCCCCATTGACTCGCGCGCTCGCGCCTCACACATAGACGGCGCTCGTCCAGCCCGCGCGTCAATTAGCGCCGGCACGAAAAAGCAGCGCGCGCTGGCATTGTAAAACGAACGGGACACCTGACCATCTGCCGTGGTCGTGCGGTTTTTCGGTGTATCGAAGCGTGCGCCGCGTTGCCGGCATTTCCGTATGGCTACCGTTCCGTTGCTCATTTGTGCGTTGCGTTGAGAAAAAGACCAGGCGGGGGGTGCGAAAATCGAGCGCGTGGGAGAGCCGCGTTCTTTTTCGGGCACACACTGCCTTCGATTTCTTTCTCTCGCGGCGGGGGTGCTTGTGTGGTGCATCGCGACGCCGCGAAAATAGACTATATTATGAACTTCTTTCTCTTCCTGCGCATTCAGCCTGAAAAAAAAACAATGTCTTTCTGGAAAGCGGTCGGATCAGTGAAAATCCCATACTCCGGCCCCATTCACAGACCGCGTTGCTTTGATGGGCCGCGCGTTTTCGGGTTGGAAATCACTTTTTAATGGACGCCCACCCGATTCCGTCCCGCCGGTTCGGTTCCTCTGATCGCGGAAAAAAAAGAGCCGCCTCGCATCCGGTGTCTTTTCTTCAAAATCCGATGAGGGACGTGGATCTTTTGATGACAATTATAGACACGCGCGATGATGTGTCGAGGAACCAGCGGCGCTTGAACGAACTATTACGGATCAAAAAAAAAATTAATCGTCCCGCTCTCGATGGCCGACTATTGCCAGGCAAGGGATTCGGCTTTTTTCTCCAACAGGCGCGGAGGAAGTCGTTTCGAATGAATTATCCTTTCAGGTAGGTCGTCGGCGAAACGCGTTCTTCGAAAACAATTCAAGCCATCGGCGGAGACGGAAAAAGCGACAGCGAAAGACACTCGCATCGGCAACTATTGTAGAAAGCCGAACCAATAATTGCATCGACTGCGTGCCGCGGTTCAATCCGGAAAATCAGATAAGCCGAATAAGGGCTCGAACCCCCGCAACGATCGCGCCAACTTTATTAATTTAATAATAACTCGAGCGACTGGCCGGAAACACCGCATGAGAGAAAAAAACGCTTTCTCACGTGTTAAAACGAACGTATCGCCACTTAAAAGTAATTCGCCGCAGAGCAGCAGCCACGGCAGTTATAGCCCCCAAGGCCTGTGATTTCGACCGATAAATTAACGCTGACCGACAAGCTGCCGCCGTCGAGTCCCCCATTAGCCCGTACTTTACTCATTTTCTCGAATCTCTGCGTGAAAAGCTCGGCTCGGCGTTCGCGCGAGCCCTGAGTGCAGCCCATTATCGCGAGAGAGAGAGAGAGAGAGAGAGAGAGAGAGAGAGAGAGAGCACGCGTGCCCGACCGATAAGTTATTTATCGGAGAGGCGTCGCCGTGGCAGCGAGAATCTCGAAAAGCGTTTTCCCAGGAGCGAGTGGCGCTTACGGCTTCTACAACAGTGATGTTTAATGGCGCAGGCCTTCGCTATCATTTCTTGTCGGCGAACCGGGATTGAGTTGTGACTTTACGCGACGACGCTTTCCGTGCACAGGCCGAGACGAGCTTGATCCAAGTTGACAATCTATTACCGCTGGAAGTCAAATTATCTTTCTTCATTAATTTTCATAGAAATTTTCTGCTCTTGAAAAAACAGGCGAGCGCCGCGGCAATTCGAATTAACCGGCCGCGCGATTACGGCTGTACAACAAATCCGTGCGGCGCGGGCGTTAATGAGCGTCACCGGAAGTGGCGGTTGTTCTTTCTTTCTCTCTCCCGCTCCGTATATAATACGCGAGCTGAGCTTCCGGCCGGCACACCGGGGACGAACGACAGAGCTACTGCTGCTGCAGCGATAAAATCACCTGCGCGTAATTGTTTTGCTAAGCGTATGCGAGTGTCCAGTCGCTTGCGCCGATCAGCGCGTGTGACAATACCTGGACATGCGTATGTGCATGTAGCGGAAGTCAAGTTGGGAAAGCAAGCGGGCTTTTTGTTTTCTCACTCGATATTATTTCTTTTTTTTTATTTGGAAATGCTCCCATTGCGGTGCAGTATAGTGGCCTTTCTCGGGGTACGTTATGACGAGGGACTTTTGTCGACGTAACGAGTTGTTAAACCCCAGCATTACGTTTGGACGAGAGGTATGCGGCTGGGATTGGACAATGAGAAGAAAGAACTATTTATATTGTTGATGGACTACGTATGTATATGCGTATACCAGTCATTCGCATACTAAACTCGAGTGGCAAGTATTAGCAGCGAGGGTCGAAACATATAATTTCAATTCTCCTGATAAACTTCTTCTGATACCAGCAACATTATAGCAGATAAGAGCACAAGGTATGGCAAATTAACAATTACAAACTGGAACAAACTGCGATATGGAAATTTAAATGAAAATTATTATTTCAAGACTTCCTTGCCGTGCGATTACGGCAGAATTTGTTTCGAGAGTTATCACGAGTTGTGCATCTTATTACATGTCGCCGAAAGTCGCCGAATATCAAAACGACGATGAGACAATGTGACTGTCTTATGGTCTTGTCTTTTTTCGAGATGTTTGCTATATAGTATAATGGATGCATTATCTGTACTTAACTGCGGATAATTGATCGATGCGCAAACCGTAATTTGAAAAAAACGTTTAATGCTATCGTAACAATTTCATTGCGTCATTGATATTGAAACAAGGAAAATTGATACTGACAGCCTTTACGGGGTCACACGCAAGGGGAAATCGACCTCCTTACGCTTTTCGGAAAATCAAGATACCTGTGAAAGGCCAAAAACGCCTTACCGGATAGAAGAGAGGAGGAAAGAAGAAAGAGACGACCCAAACATAATTAGATGTTGTACCATCTCTCGTGACGCTGATAAGACCCGGTCATTATTTTACTGTTTAGATAACGCGAAGTGGCGAACGGCGAAAGGCTCTTCAGGCGTCCCACCGCAGCAGCACCACTACCACTCGCCCGATTGCTACGACCAATTACGCTTACATTTCTCGAGCCTTTCACCGTATTTTGGACCTCAGGCCTTTTCAATGCTCCTTTGATCGACGACTCGTAGGATTCGATTCGTGTTCGCGGCCACGACTTATCTCTATATGACGCGATTCTCCGAGCTATTTATGGTAGATGCCGTACGACCATGTCTTCATGACGCCAGGGTATTGATTATTTTCGGTCAAGCGCTACGTCGAATAACAGCTTGTTTACTCGCATAGTAACTGCACATATATTATGCTTGAAAAGTTATAATGTACATTTCAAACATACCAAGTAACCCACAATTTAATTCCACACTGTTCATAGCCGAAACCGCAGCCGTGTCTTTTCATCTCTCTACGAGGTTGTTATAATATGGTAGCATAAAATACGTTTCCTACGCGCCTGTTCCCATGGCCTTAGCGCTATCATTATAAAAATTAAACGACGCTCATGCGATTGATTATTGAAATTACGCGTCGCCAGCGCGAGTTGCTTGACGAGCGAAAATGCAGCCTAAGGTCCTGGGGACGAGCGCGTGCAGCCCGGCACTCCGAGACTTAATATGTCCTTCGCAGAGATCATCTCAATATTCGACTTTTCTCTCTCTCTCTCTCTCTCTCTCTCTCTCTCTCTCTCTCTCTCTCTCTATCTCTGCCTATGCGTCTTCTTCTACCGCCGAGTTCTGGATGAAATGCGAAGATCGGGGGGTGAAGAGGATATCAGCATATAGGCAATTACGCTTACTCGCGGGTATTCCGGTTATTTGTCTATACGGTACCTAGACGTTTTATTATCTCATGTACAAAGTAAAGTATTTATTTTAGCCTTGTTGATGATAAGCATTCGCGTGAAAAAATGCTTCAATGATCCTTATTGATTCAAAGGTAGATTACAATCAGTGATGTCCTAATAATCTCAAAGAAGATAATTTAAGTGCAGATTACAACGCAACAGTGCCTATCAATATCATTCAGTTTTCTAGAGCTAGAGAACAATTATTTCGCAAACTACGTAGGTGCTCGTAAAATTGATAATGCGTAAACTGTGAGCGCGCTCGCTATTAGTGTGTTTTTTCAGTAGTTACGTCGTCATCGATCGATCAGTATACTAACTGCGATGGCGAGTGGAAAGCGTATTAATATTTTTGAGTTGTGCATATTTTTTTTATACACAAATTTAGATCGCGGAGTTCTTGGGGTACATACTTTTTATGCAAATATTTTATTCTTAGTCATTAGTTTGAATGCGTACAAAAACTACTCTACATTTGACGTTTTAATTTCAAGTGATTATTTATATAATTTATTTGAATTCATAATATTACATTGAAATACTGTTTAGCAATATCCATATGATTATGCGGGAAACATAACAGTACTGAACATTTCTGCAAACACTTATGATCCCAACAATTCATATTTTTGGATTGATGATCAAGCTGTGCCAAATGAAAGCTTGTGGATACTGAAACCCGTCGGTCAAGATGCATCTGATAATCTTACCGTAAGTTTGCTCACCATTCCATAAACTCGCAATTGATCGCAATTCGAGCGTTTAACAATCATTCATTGAATTCTATTCCTATTGCAAACAGATAAATCAATATTCCAATACTGGAAATGGTAAGGTCAGACAAGGTGGGGAATCTGCTATTTGTTCATTCTTGCAAAATAGGGATGATCCGAGAGTACAGGCTGACCTAGAAGCCAGAACTATATTTACCATATTGTTTCCGACTCAACAAAATTGTCCATTAACAAATGTAAATAACTATGTTTATAAGTAATCCAATTAGAGATAATTATTAGAAATCGTATTTTTTCAATACAATTTTTTATTTTTAGACCACGAATTTAGTGCCTGCCGGCTACTCAACCGTATTTAATTATGACGGTGAAGTTTCATGTGATTCGTGGATATACGTACTTGAAATTCCCGATAAAAATAATAAAGATAGTCCCTACCTGACTGTAACATTGCAAATCGATATGGAAAAAATATACAAATGTGGTGAATCTATACCGGTTGAAGTTGTTCCACCAAGTGAATCGGGATCCATAGAAAATCAAGTATGCGATAGACTTAGCAGTGACGGATCAAATTTGACCCTTAGTTTAGTATACGCTACCGGAAGAGATAACGAATATATGGTAACTCAGGATGTAAACATAGCAAGGAATAAATATAATATTGACGTTCTTGACACTTTCGACCGATTCTTTTTTAGCAATTATTTCAACGTAAGAACCTAATGTACAAATTTTTATTTTCTATATTAAGAAAATGATATGATTATTCAAAATCTATAAGTATAATTAATAACAATTAATAAGTTCTTTTTGGAATAGATATTTTTCTTTACGAAAAACAGCATAGACGATGAAAGTCCTCAGTTATTATATACGAACTCAATATGTAACTTAATACTAGGCTCGTCAGATGAAACAGAGTACCCACCTGGTTTTTTCCCGTCAGTAGTTACGCGCATGGTATTTCCAGATAGAGACAGTTGCAAGTTTGAGGTAAAATGTGGAAGAAAATAGGAAGCATAACTTATTTATAGTAAGACTAATTTTTAAATAATCACCAGAACAAGACAACGCCTATAATTGCTAACCAAACAGTGATAGAAACACCCGCTCTAAACCCAGGGATAACGTTTCCCGATATTCCGAGATGGTACTTGCTTGTAAACATTGTCCTCCAAAGAAATATAAGTGATCCATTACATGGGTACATTATACAGATTCTATACGCCGTTGACCAAGGTAAGTAATAGAATAAAATGTAGCCCTATCGAATACATGACAGAATTGTTATTTTTAAGATGGTTTGGAGAACTCAAAAGAATGTATACCGCCAGAAAAATCTTCCGAAGAAGTGCCGACCACGCCTTCTACAATTTCGAATCAAGAATCAGGAGTGCTGACGACGCCTCATACTATTTCATCTGAGCAAGTATCATCCCCAGAGACTGAGAGTAGTGCAATTTCCCAAGAAGTGCCGACGACGCCTTCTACGGTTTCGAATCAAGAATCAGGAGTGCTGACGACGCCTTCTACTATTTCGCAAGAACAAGTATCATCACCAGAGACTGAGAGTAGTACAATTTCCCAAGAAGTGCCGACGACGCCTCCTACGATTTCAAATCAAGAATCAGGAGTGCTGACGACGCCTCCTACTATTTCGTCTGAGCAAGTATCATCCCCAGAGACTGAGAGTAGTGCAATTTCCCAAGAAGTGCCGACGACGCCTTCTACGGTTTCGAATCAAGAATCAGGAGTGCTGACGACGCCTTCTACTATTTCGCAAGAACAAGTATCATCACCAGAGACTGAGAGTAGTGCAATTTCCCAAGAAGTGCCAACGACGCCTCCTACGGTTTCGAGTCAAGAATCAGGAGTGCTGACGACGCCTCATACTATTTCATCTGAGCAAGTATCATCCCCAGAGACTGAGAGTAGTGCAATTTCCCAAGAAGTGCCGACGACGCCTTCTACGGTTTCGAATCAAGAATCAGGAGTGCTGACGACGCCTTCTACTATTTCGCAAGAACAAGTATCATCACCAGAGACTGAGAGTAGTGCAATTTCCCAAGAAGTGCCGACGACGCCTCCTACGGTTTCGAGTCAAGAATCAGGAGTGCTGACGACGCCTCCTACTATTTCGTCTGAGCAAGTATCATCTCCAGAGACAGAGAGTAGTGCAATTTCCCAAGAAGTGCCGACGACGCCTCCTACTATTTCGTCTGAGCAAACATCATCCCCAGAAGCAGCGAGTAGAGCAATTTCCCAAGAAGTGCCGACGACACCTCCTACCGTTTCGAATCAAGATTCGGGAGAAACTATACCTGGTCAGGTGGTTTCGTCTGAACAAGTATCATCCGAAATTGAATCAAGCAATAAAAGTAAGTCCTCTGAATCAAAAAATAGTACATCATTGCTAGGTGAGGTGGAGCAAAAAGTCGAAGGTGGACTATCTGATGTAACACATGCAGTTGAAGATGTAGGATATTACAGTATCCACGTACCTCTAGATATCATATCTTGGATTTTAGAAGCAATATACCGTATAATATATGCAACAATACACGGAGTAACCAGTGGAGCTCACAGAGTGGGAGAAGGTGTGGAATATACAGTGGACGGTACTGCTGATGCAATCGAAAAAGTAATCGATACAGTGGAAGACTCTATCAAAGATGTATACAACACTACGAAAAACAGTATCGTAAACACGATCGATACTGCCGAAGACGGCTACGACGATGTAAAATCAGTGATAGAAGGTTTTATCGATGATGTAAGAAACCTGCTCGAAGGTACTTTACGTTGGACAAGCTTTATTATCCGTCACCCGATAACTGGGACTGAGGATGGCATAAAAGATATTTTCTCTGCAATTACAAACAAAATAGAAGGTGGTTTTTCAGACGTGGAAAGATTAGTATCTGATGGTGTAAATGACATCGAATCAGTTGTATCTAATGCTGTAAGTGGTGCGGAACACGGCGTCTCGTCTGCTATTTCTACAGTAATAAATGGAGTGACTGATGTAGTGAAAGATGGCATTACGGGTACAGAAAATGCTGCTAAAGATGTATATAATGGAGCCAAAGATGCGGTTGAAGGAACTATAAATTTCGTTGAACATCCAATAGATGGCACCGAAGATATTATAAGCGGAATAAAAAATTCCATCACTAATTTAGGCGACAAAATTGTAGACACTATAACTGGATCTAGCGCTGAAAATTCTAGTGAGTCAGGGGCTGGCAATCAAGGTAAATTTAGTTGATAGAAAGAAATAATATCTTTGATTTTGCCTAATTTTTTATAAGAAATTTTGTTTTAATTGTGTTAATCGACATTTTAAACTACCTTCTCTTGTTTTGCTTTTACTTCTAAACATTCTATTTAAAATTACTAATCAGTGAAATTATTGTATGTTTTTATCTTCAAGTTGCATCAGAAGCATCGGATGGTAAAGGATCAGAATCCGAAGTGGGAACTACCAATAATTCAGATACGTCCAAAAGCAAAGAGTCAAGCACATTAGCTTCTGACGAAGACAAATCAGAATCATTAGTAGGAAAAATAACAGATACCTTGATAGACACAGTTTTCAATACAATTAATCTTCTGATTGATGCAGGCTCGGAAACTAAAAGCCTAGTATCTAATGCATTGACTGATATCACTAACGAAACGGAAACTGTTGGTTCTCGAGTTATTAATTTAGCAGAAGATGGATTTTCAGGAACTGGATCTATCTTGGACGATATAGTTCATAAAATTCAAGTCACTTTGTCCGGAGCTTTGAATCATGTAAATCTTATACTTCATAGTCCTGTGTCTGGAATAGAAGACTCTCTATCTGCTATGATTTCTTGGATTGTAAATACAGTTTCCGAATTAGTTTCTGGAACCTTCAATACTGCGAGAAATGGCGAAAGAGATGTACAAAATGCAATAACAAATACGGCCGATGAAATCGGTAGTATGGGCGGTAGCTTGATATCTGAAACTGTCGGTGAAGTTGAAAATTTGACGTCAGGTCTCTATAAAACGGTATCTTTTGTCTTGTCGAATTTGACAAACGAAATAGAAGAAAGTACCGGAAAAGCAGCCAAAGGATTATTTAAGAGTATAAATAAAACAGTGATGCAAACAATACCAGACGACATATTTAACACAATTTATGATGCAGCAAACGACACAACTGAGGCTGTTATCAAGGATTGTCAATGGTTCGACTTAGGAGTAACGAATAACTGCATCTTTTATTATGCGTATGATGCTATTAAAATTCCGATCGAGCTCGTGATTGATTCAATTAGCGAGATCATTTCATTGGTCACCGATGCCGCACTTCTGCCAGTCACTCTGCCATTGGATTTAGTCGAAGCTCCAGTCAATATACCAATAGATATAGCAGAACTGGCGGTATCGATACCGGCCGACATAGTCAAATATGTAACCGAGGCCGTTACTGATATTGGAGGGCCTATCGTGAATCTCGTGGGTGATGTAACAAATTATTTGGGAGGCAAGCTGTCGAGCGGAGCAAAAGAGGCCGAGTCCGTTGTTAGTGACGTGGGAGGCCGGATTTTCAAAGCGCTTAAAAAGGGATTTAAAATGTATCTTTAAACAAAAATACATTTTTTTATGTTTGTATTAATAGACAGCTTAGGTACATGCGATTGGAGATGCATCACTTGAAAGACGAGTGAAATGTAACCAATGGAAATATCAATTTTTGTACGCAAGCAATTTCCAATTAAAATGTATAGCTACATGATCGTATGGGTCGAATTTTTGTATCTCGATTATGTATTTACGAGAATGAAACGCAGAAATGAGTTGTTGTAAAATCGGAAATTCCTTGTAAATCAAAACGCATCGATGAACAAAGAACAGATTGTTTGTACGAAGACACAGTTTGTACAAATAAAAAATAGTTAAAAAAATCATTCCGCTGTATAGACAACAGTCATTAACTTAACAGAGTCTATCGGCATTTTGGATATAGGTATATCTGGATATGTGGACTTGAGTCAGGGCCCGGTGGATGCATCCCAGCAGGCTGTGGAAATGGTAACGTAAAGACATGCCGAGACAGGGAGGATGATGCGTCTGGAATTAAATGGCATTGAAGCGAACGCGCCGCGGAGGCACGCAGAGAAAGAGATCCTTGTATAATAACAGCCGGCGTTCAGTGGCGGTGCACGTCGAACGTTCCATGCGTTGTTGGTAGGTGGAGAAACGTGTGATTACCCGTGGGCCAATAGCCGCGTTCAGCGGCCATGATGGTCCAGTCGCCGGAGACGTGCAATCAACCGACTCGGGAGATTGTGGGAGAGATAAGTCGAGGCACGCCGGGCACGATTGCACACTCGAGCGAGCTGCGCTAACGCTGGATGGTATGAGGCGCAAAACAAGCGCCTATGCGCGCCGGTTAGCGTCCTCTATTCGAAAAAGTTGCACTCTCGGGCCATTTCTTCACTCCTTCGAGCAAATGTGTGCGCTTACTTCCTGGACTCTCAGAGTTCGGCGAAGGTGTTGCGTCCGATGCGGACAGCAGTAGCGGAAAAGCTGCGCGCGGTGGATAATGGCCGCTTTCACGTGCTCGTGCCCTCGCGGATCGGCGAGCGCGGCGCTTATCGGGGGAGCCATCGTCGAGCAGCCGCGCGCGGATTCATAAAGCTAATTACCGTGACCAGGAGCTCTCAACCTCGCGCGCGCTACACTTTTCTTTTTTTATCTACGCCATTATGCGCGCGGAGCGGCGACTTTACGTAAGCGCGACTTTTGCATGCTCGCAGGTAGTTATGTACAATACCTGTACCCGCGGCGCGGAGGCGCCGTAATTAATCCGAGAAAACGTATAGCAAGAGAGCTTCGTCCGACGCTCGGAATATTCAGTGGCGGCTGTCAGCGGGATTGAATGGTGCCCCTTCATTAGGTATGTACCAGAATAACAGCAGTTTTGTGCGCCGTGAGCGCAGAAATTTACGAGCTCGGCAATGCGAATATGCGTTCGCGCGATTACTTTTATCAGCGCTTTCGTTCAATGCGCGCGCGCGCGCGTTCGAGGGCGACTATCGTCTGGCACAAGTTGCGAAACAATTTTATCAGCTCGCCCTTTAGCGCCATAAATTTCCGCGCTAAACAGAACGAGAGTACCTTTCTCAACTGTCCGCGTATCAGCCTCGCGAAATCTTCCGCGTCCATTTGTATGGATGATGCAGCAGCGCGAATTCGACTCGTGTATCTTTATGAAAAAGTTCGCACGGCTGCGGCGTAAGCACACTTCCGTCGTCGCGAGGACAGGCGCCGCAGGCAGGCGAGCGCGCGCACACGACTCTTCCGAGAAAAGCGATCGGAATCGCGAGATGAGAAGCTCGAATTACAGCGCGCACGACGCGTGTTTTTGCCTTTCGACGATATAACATTTAGAGAGAGAGAGAGAGAGAGAGAGAGAGAGAGAGAGAGAGAGAGAGAGAGAGAGAGAGAGAGAGAGAGAGAGAGAGAGAGAGAGAGAGAGCGAGAGCGCGCGTGTATAATTGCATCCTGTACGTCGCTCTGGCGGAGTGCGATATCTCACGCACCGGGGCTCGCATCTGATGCGCTCTCGTAGACTCTATCATGGTACCGCAATTGATATTTTTAAGCGTGTCCGAACCGAGCCTGTTATCAATTAGCGACCTGAGTCAATTAGCTAAAGGGCGTCTCTCGTGTGAATTCCGGAGCGAACCTCATTCCAGAAAAAAACGCGTCCATTGTGCGTGAGCGCGGCTCGAGAGAGCTCTTGCATAGTTTTCCCATTTCGATACAAAAATTTTACAGAAATAACAACTTCATTTCGCGCGATTTTTCCGCAATTAAGGCCCGACGCTGCAAAAGCTCCGTGCAGCGTGACATACGCTTTGTCCTGCAGCCACTACGGGAATCGCATCCTACGAAACGGCCCGTAATGACGAGAAGCGTCGAAGAGCGCGCTGGCTGGCGCTTAATAACTCGTTAATTATCGTTTTAGGAAATCCGCGAATCCAATTACTTTACGCAACCCTCCGCACGCGCCTCCATTTCTCCTCTCGCGGTAATTGGTTTAATTGCGCTTCGCGAAAAAAGAAACGCCAGCGCCGCCGGGGAAGGCGCAGCCGCGAACGAAGCCGTTCGAGGAATTCGCGCGTGCGATTGTCGCCGCGCGCTGATGCTGTACCCGCGGGCGGCCTTATTATAAGAGCCTCGGATCGCACACGCTCGCTTCCGCGTGCGTGGCTCTCCGTCTTCGCATTCTAGTAGTTCCGCGTAGGCGTCGTTCAGTTTTCCCGGCCGTAGTTCCCTCGATAACGGGGCTCCATTTTTTCTTAATTTATTTAATCAATTCCAATGCTTTGTGCCAGCTAACGGTTCGCGCTACGATTTCGCCGAGAGAGCGAGCGGATGGACGGACGAGGCCGAGCTTTTGACCTGCATATATAGTCCTGGTTTCGGCGAGGAAAACGAGTTATCAGAACAGCGTCGGGTTCGTTTCTTGTTTTTGACGTAATAAAGTCCAAATCACGCCTCGCGTGCGTTTTGCCGGGTTATTAGACACGCGAGTATCGCGCGGTTGTTACAGTTCGGAGCTCCCTCGGCCTCGCCGAGCACCCAGCCAATCTGGCATCTATACACACAATAGGATCGCGCAATGCGCGGACCGGTTGACTTCGTTATCGCGATCGCGTCGCATTCGGCGAGTCGGGCAGGTAATGAGTCTCCCATTTTCTGGCCACTCCGCTCGTCGTTGTTAGCGTAACATTACGTCGGTTTTAACGGAGTATAACGCTCCTAACAAGAAGATCGCGTGCTTCATATTTCGTTCGAGGGCCCCCCTACCTGCTGGCTTTGCCTCGCTGTTCCGCTCTCGACCAAGTTCGCTCATCGATGAGGGAGAAGCGTCGCCAGTAACGACGAGTTACGCGAGACTCGCGCAACGGAACGCCGAATTTCGCAACGCGGCCCTCATGCGCCAAACGGCGAAAAAGCGAAAGCAAGGCGGAGAAAATCGCGGCGCCGCTTTGTCTCCGAGTCGAATGGAAGTGACGTAAGAAGCGGCGGCGGAAGTCTCGAGACAATGGCAAGAGTCTCGTCGTCCTCGCCGTCGGAACCGCCGCGGCAACTCGAGGAAGTAATCCCGGGCGTTCTGTCGCCAAGGAGCGCGCACATTGTCTTGGCAACTTAGCGGTTATTTTACACGCTGTTAGCTCGGTAAGCTAGCCGAGTTTACCGCTGTTTCTATGCTAATGACCGAGACACAGCGCGAGTCTTATAACGCCGCCGTCGCCGCGAGGGGAGATGTCTTTGAGATTGCGCTGCGCTGCGCTCAGTGTGTGCGTGTGCGCGCCGAAACTTTGTCCTTCTCGTTGTTTACTCGAGCAGCGGCGCTTTCAAATGTAAACGATTTGCCAGCGGGCGCTTGCGAGGAGAAAATGCGCCGCGCGCTTTGTTTCGCCTATCTCGCGCGCGGAGCTTGTAATTAGCTCGATGCGCAGTCGCTCGTTGTCGATCGGCCGGCTATCTTTCGCACTGGGAAGCATCTGCCTCGGATCTTTCCCCGGACAACTCCGAGCGCACGATCCAGATTGCAGATTCGAAATCGTAAAAAGCTCGCGCGCATCGTGCCCGGCAACCTCCGACAAATTCCCGTGGATTAAGTCCGCGGCCGTCGGGCTTCCGGAGTTATCGGTCTGAGCTGCATCGGGAAATTCACCTCCGTGTACGGCGAGGCGCTTGGGTGGTATTATAGGAGGAGGGTGCGGATATACCACGACTCCCGCGGGTGGGAAACAACTGGCGAGCGGAGTTCGTGCGCATATTATGGCCGCGCTAATGGCTAGCTCTGGCGCATTTCGGATTCGAAAGAGTTCTGCTGAAATTCATTTTTTTACCGCCAACGTCATTGGGCAAACGGATAAGCCGAGTGAGTAATGTAGTATGCCGGTTACGCAAAGAGTTGACAAGGCTCATTTTATCGTATAAATATAAATGCGATCCCAATTGCGGCTAATGGAGCCGATTACCTCCAAGTTTTATCTGCGTACTATTTAGAATTAGGTGGGTTATGCGCCGCGAACAGCGAGTATTCTGGCTGCTTTTTTTTCATAGGTTATTGAGTCATCGTAACGACGGTTGTCCAAGATGCCGAGAATAAATTACTTCTTCTTCGTGTTCTTTATTTTGCAATTACTCCAGCACATCAAGGTAAAGGCTAAAGCTCATTGTTGAAACTCCTCTACGACGCGGTGAATAATTTTTTTCCGTAAAGTGTCTATAGAGCGATAGCTCCTTGACTTCCGATAGAACCGAAGCCAGTTCTGAAGGACCGCCTCCATCTCCGAACTGGCAATCTCCATCATTGGTAAGGTCAATGCCCGTAATTCTAAGCATAGATGTTGTCAAAGAAAGCTAGATTTAATTCAACAATAGGCGTAAGTTAAATCATGATATTTTTCTAAACTGGTTTTAATGACAAGTAAGTGGAAATATGGACATTGACCTTGAAATTAGACACTGCGTCGTCTTTTGACTCTGCATGGGTATCCGGAATGTGATCAGAGTATAAATCTCATGTGCATTGCAGATAGAAGTCTCGGCTGATGGCTCGGACGAGAATCCAAATTCACAGGCATCCCAATTCAGTCAAGCCAATGGTACGTTTCGACAATACGTTACGGCTGTTGACGTTGATAGACGTTTGCATTGACTTTATTTGCAAACGAACGATTGCCAGGAGTGTATATTCCGGCCGAATCAAAGCACGAGCGAAATGTTGACGAGGAGCACGAAATCTCCGATATTAGTAGAGCAGTACTGGGGCATTCGCAAATAGAAGTCCCGCCGACTCTAGGAGGTACGCAAGCGAGAAATTCAATAAATGTAACGACTATGTCATTAACTCTTTTCAGGATCTAGCGAATCTGGCGAATCTGGCGAATCTGGAGGATCTGGAGGATCTGGAGGATCTGGAGGATCTGGAGGATCTGGAGGATCTGGAGGATCTGGAGGATCTGGAGGATCTGGAGGATCTGGAGGATCTGGAGAGTCTGCGGGATCTGGTGGATCTGGTGGATCTGGAGAAAACACGTCGTTTTCCGGAGGGTCTCCGAGCGAAAAACCGGAAGGCGAGGTATCGGACGAATCGCAGGAAGACACAGCCTACAGCTACAACACCATCAAGAACCTCTGGCTGAATTCGATAGACGCAAATTGCGGCTGGTTTCATTTGGGACTGGAATCCAATTGTTTCATCGATTATTTCTTAATAGGGCCAGTCAAGTTCGTCGGCCATTTGTTTGACTTTGTTGAAAGTCTGTTTTAATTACAGCTATATGCAAGTATTGAATTAAGAGAATGTATTAAATTGAGAGAAAAAATAAGAGAGTATAATGAGTTTACTTGGAAAAATCCGGTTATTCCACTCGCATCGACGCGCGAAAGCACGAAAAATCCGCTCCAGACCGGCGAAGGAGGAAATGGAGCAAGTGGCAGGGGTCAGTTAATGGCGAGCTCTTTCTCCCCCTCCCCTTCTTGGAGCGTCGAACGCGAGATTCATCGCGCCGATAAGCCGGTGCTCGGGGAGCCATGAAAAATAACGAAAAATTTAGCCAGCGCGCGCGGCACGGAGCGATTAAGTCCATTATACAAGCTCGTCTTATCAGCATGAGAAAGATCTAATAGCGGCACCTTCCGCGCGGCCCTCTAATTCTCTCTCTCTCTCTCTCTCTCTCGAAAGAGAGAGAGACCCTTATTGCCAAGCGATGTGTCATGCACGCAGCTCGCGCGAAAGCCGCTTTTGTACACTTAACGAGTCGGCTGACCCTTCGCGCGCAGTACGGCGCACCTGCAGGAAATCAGAACCCCCCCCCCCCCCGCGCACACACACACAAACGCGGGAATGCAAATATTATCTTAATTGCTCGCGGGAAAGGTACCGCTTTTTACTTCTGGTCTCGACAGTGCGAAGGGGCGTAAGAAAGGCTCGCGGGGGTGGCAATGGCTCCGGGACGTTATACGATCTGCTCCAAACTACTTTTTGATTTATTCCTCGGCTAATCGAGCGCGATTCGGATCTCGATTGCGCTGCCTCGGAGTGCCCGCGTTGTTAACTCCTGTGAACGGGGCTTTTCACGTTATTTTCGGCGCGGCCAGAGCGATTAGATTTGAATTTTTTATCGCCGCCCGATCGTTTCTACGAATGTCGAAAAAGTTATAATGACACTCGACACGGCAGCGACGAGCGGCTAATCATACGCGCTTGATTCTTTCTCGCTCTTTCTGCTGGAGCAGCGGCTTGGACGTCGCATTTCAGTGCTGCTTTCGCAATCGCTCGACGCGGTTGGTCGGTCTACATCTCTGCAGCTGCAGCCCGGGCGCGAGATAACAAAGCGCCGGCTCTCCGACCGCTTTTCAGAACTCGAGCTCGCTCGCTATCAATGCAAATTGCCGGTAATGGAGGCTCTTAGCCGTAACGCGATCGCCAGAGGGAGGGGGGATGATTCGCGAGCAGCCCTTGAAAACGCCCATCGCCAAGCTATCGCGTGAATTCGCTCGATTTGCAGCCGAGCGAGAGAGCTGCAATTGGGAAAATAGTTGCGATGAATATTTCAGGCCCGCGGCTATCGCGCATTTAATTCCGAGGCGAGCGGTGAGCAGCGTTCCCGGAATACGCGCGTCACCGAGAGCCTACTTTCCGTCATAAAAGATGCATCGGCCACTGCTGCGACGCCGGGCTTGGAAGCCCGCTCACGATCGCGACTGGAAAAAAGCTTATTCAATTCGAATATACTCGCTGCTGATCCGTGCGTGGGGGCGTGCGCAGTTTCCCGTCATTACTGTTTGTCGAAGCGCTACGTCATCAGATTTTTCAGCGGCCGCGCGCACGAAATTTTCCACTCGTTAAGGGAATTAAGTGCGCACGAGAACTCGCGGCGTGGTGTGTGTGTGTGTGGGTGTGGAGTGCGCGCGGCATCGATCGGAGCCGAAAACGTATCATTAGTTACACGGAGCCAGCGGCGTAACCCGCTCTCGCTAATCGCCGATAGCAGCGGCTGATACAGCCGGAGCTACAGAATGAGAGAAACGGCCGGCAAAGCGGGCAAACCTCGGCGCTCGTTAGGCGAGTGTAAAGTGGAGGAGGGAAAAACTCGGAGCGGCACTGGGGGAGCTTTACGAGTCAGGCATAACGGCGAGTTTAGGGGCAGCTCGGGATTTCCGCGAGTGCGCTGGAAAGCTGCGTAACGGCCTCTCACCTCTTTCAATAGCGCCGCCGCGCGACCTTCTTCGCGGACGCCGAAGAACAAAAACACTCGTGGCAGTCAACGACGAAAATAGCCGGCATCGATCACGACGATTCCACTGGCGCACGCACGAAAGGGCCGAATTACGCGAGTCGCGCTATTCGGCCGCGTCAACAACCTCGCTCGGACACTTAACTCCAGCTAAAAGCTCGTGACGCGCGTTTCGTAACTCCGGCCGCGGCACGAGTGTCGCGCATACCTTCTATCGATCGGGCCACGCAGCCCTAAAAATGGAAAAGAGAGCTAGACAGGGAGAGAGGGAACGCCGGAGCGCGAAAGATTCGGCCGGGCGATAGGTTAATATGCTTCCGGCGCCGCGCGTTCTCGCGCGCCCAATTTCCGCGCGCGCTGCAGCCGCAGGAAAATGCATTACAATCCTAATGAGCACTTAGCATAACAAACGCCGCGCGAGCTCGAGAGATCGGATCGCGCGTACGTGTGCCTGAAATTCACGCATAAATTTGGAGAACCGAGAGCGAGAGCGAGAGGTGAACGGCTGCGCGACTGGCGTTTTCCGAGCACTTATCTACTTGAATAATTCAGGGAACGAAAGTACGCGCGTGGATATGGATATGGATATGTTTTTGTTTGACGAGCGATTCGAGGATTGCTTCCCCCGCCGCGCGCGGGAATTAGAAAGGTGAGCATGCGTGCGAGATAATTGTGGGTTCCGTTTCTTGTTTTTTCTTTCTCCAAATAGCTCGTGTTTCACGCGTGCGGACGGGATCTTCATTTTTACGGAGCCCTGACCACGCTGCGCACGTCGTGCGGTTACACGAGCGGCTGCGACTGGAGGCATTTTTCCTCTCTCGCTCATCGTGACTAATGCGGAGCATTTGCTCGCCCGATAATGTGCCACTGGAAGCGATCGTCGCTCTCGCCTTTCCTTGCCCCTCCAGCAATTAAACTGCCCGAGCTCGAGTTAAGAGCAGCGGTAGATCTCAATCGGGAAGCGCATGCACCGAGCGCATTCCGGCGCGTCTCGGTCCGGCAGATTTTCCGCACCAGAGTCCCTTTCCTTTCACCGAGCTCGCGCTCTCTCGTCCTCCCACTGCGATGAGCAGCTCGCCTTTTTATAACCAGCCCAAATCACCGACGCGCTGAGCTATTTTTAATTAGCTCGAAAATTGTGCAAGACACGGTCGTTTAAACGCGAATGCTCGCGCCGCGCGTGCCGCTCTGATGCGCCGCTATCCTCCCGACTTCCGCGGAGGTATCTGCGCTAAAAGTCCGCTCAAAATAGTTCTTTTGATGAATCTCCCCATTGTTCGCGAGAGAAAAATTACAAAATAAAGTCGGACCTGTGGCCAATTGTTGTTTTCGTTTCCGCTCGCGGCTAAATGCTTGTTTAAGGAGGATGGGCATACATGTATATAGGTGGCAGATAGGATCTACACCCGAAACACGTGGCCGGCAGATTAGCATAATCTCGTAAAACATATATACAACGAATTGGGCGGAATATTTTCGGGCTGCTTCCTACCTACGGATCCTCGTGTGAAATCGAAACTGCAGAGCGCATGAGTAGAAATAAACTGTCTCGGTCAGACAGCTTTTACTGCCGCGCGGACAGTAAAAGCTAATTATGCCGCAATCGAAATGCAAATTCGTGAAAATAAGGAAAAAAATTGACGCCCGGCAGATACGTGCGCTAAGCGTCCCTAAAAGCCGCGCTGCTTTGCGCGCTCCCTACCCGCCAGCAGGCGGAGGGACGCGCTTGCGCAAATACGCGAAATACGCGAAACCCGCGCGAGTACAACGGGCCGTAAAACTCGCGCGAACACAGCGCCTTATGGAGTTCAGCCGTTAACTTAACCGGCGTTTACCTTAATCTAAGATCAGCTCGCGCGCACTTAATGTACGCTCGTATGAATATGCATCGGACACGCTGCGTCGGCGAGTCCCCGTGTAAGTGCGCGTGCTGAACGCGCGCTCTCTTTGCAGTAGAGCTGCGAGTGCAGTCCTGCGCGTGCGCGAGACCTGTGCTATCGGCCGTTTCAAAGAGTGAATCGAGTGTCGCAGCTGCGTTCTCGAGGAGGCTTCTGCACTATCGTAGCAGTTTATACCATTGGAAACGACCGATTTTCAATAGCGTTTTGGCACAAAGTTTTTTTCTCCGCGCGCGCTACGAAAATTGTTTCCCTTACTTGCGGAACACGAACCTTATTCGACCACTCTCTGCTGCACTCTGCTCTGTTATGTTAATAAACACCTCACCTCTCGTTTCCTGCAATTACAGTTTAATTTCACCGGATAAATGTCATAATTACATCGCAACCTTTTTTCTAACGTTGCGTTGGACAAGCGAAAAATGGGCGAGTATATTCGCGTAATACACGAGACTGACATTGAATACGAGTCGAAACGAATGGGACGCGAGTGAAATCGCGGCAGCAATTATCGCTTCGAATTAGCAAGCGGCAATTAATCAGCCCGGATGCCGAAGAGCGAGATAGTGCGGGCAGGAGCCAGTCGAGAGAAATGTTGGGAAAAAGCTTACGTAAAGCGGCGCGCATTCACATCGCGCGGTGCAGCTTAAGATACAACCGCGAGATTTTTAAACTCGAATCCGCATTTATAAGACACGCGCTGGAGTAGCTGTATATACTTATATACTTTTCACTTGGCCATTTCGATATCCCTCTCCGCCGCGTCCGCGACTGCAGCCGCGCGCAGCAGTATATAGTGCACCCCTCATGTATATTTAATGATCGGAGCGGAGAACATTTCCACTTCTGCAGCCGCACGCGCTCGCGCGAGCCCGCCATAAATGCATCGCACATTCACAACTGCGACTGTAATCTGTGTACAGAGGGACATGCAGCCAGGGTGAATAAATACGAGCTGCGCGCGCGCGCGCGCAGGAATTAAAAGACGCGGTGTATGCGTGGGCTGCGAGCTGGATATATTGATAAGGATTTTATTTTTCCTGCTACAAGATAGTTGCATAGTATAAGCTGATTTTAATCGCGAGCGAGCGCGATGAAATTACAATATTACCGGAGAATTATGGCTGGAGCCATTAAAATTTTTTCATAATTTTTATGGCTTCGCATTGAGATGTTAATTTAATTGGCGAGCGCATTACGTTATGCCTATGCAGTGGGCGCGCGCGCGAGCTGCTCTGAATTTCATGCGCTAACCTTGACCCGCGACAACTCGACAAGCCCGCTTGGAAATAGCCGGACTGCAGCAGAAAAAGTGAGCTGGCGAGAGACAAACGGGCGATCGCTCATACTGCGCAGGCACTTATCTTTTTGCCCTGGGTCACGCCTTGACGGCCGCATTACAGGCTCCGCTGAGCCTTTTTCCTTCTCTCTCTCTCTCTCTCTCTCGAGGCTCGGAAGCGGCGTTTTGTAGGCGCATTTCTGCGGCGAGCGCGCGCGCGCGATTGCGCAGCGAGATACGCTGCAGCGCTGACGCGGCGTTATGCTAATTGACGTGAAACGAGGGAATTTGTCGCCCGGATCTTTAACGCCGATCGGAGGTCAAGTTTGCGCGCGTTCATTTATTCCAAATCCATAGAAACGCGCATTGTCCTTTCACCCGTCGCAGCGACGCACGTGATATTCATAGCGGCTCTGATATGCGATCGCCGGCGCTGCTGTTGTGCCAGCAGTCAAAGTGCTAAAAGATACACTCTATGTTAATCAGGCCGCAACGAGTCTGTTGCTAGCGTCGACGGAGCGCCGAAGCGTGCGCGCCATATGCGGGCATGGAGAGGTGCATCCGTGCGTGTATCTGCCAGCAAGATCGGACAGCCTCAAATTAAATGATGTCGCCTGCAGCCCTAATTTCTCTAATTCCGTGCCATAGTCCTCGTGCGAGCAGCCCGCGGCTAATTTAATTTTGCCGCGCTGCCCGTTCACGGACCGATGTATCATTGTGTAGTCTGCTGTGCAGCGCCGCGGGCCCAGTGGGACGAGGAACCCTGTTATTACGGCCTCTTTCGTGTCGCCACGGCGTCGTCGAGATGCGAGGCGTCCCTCCCGCTCCCTCGCGCGCTCGAAGGCGCAAACAGTGCAGTATACCGGTCGATCGTATGACTCACGCGCAGATGGCTGCGAAAGCTGCAGGATACCCGCGCGATCGACGTCGGACAATGACGGCTTCGAGAGCAGCGGCTCCCTCGCGAAACAGAACTGCCTGCCGCGATTCGCTAAATCGCGGCCCGAGCGAGCCCGAGATATAAAAACGAGGGACGCGGAGCCGCACATCCGCGGCTGCAGCGATTCCTCTGGCCCCCTCCAGGCGCCCGGGCGTCGGGGCAACCCCCACCCTGGGGGGGCCACGGCCGGATAGATAGCCTCCGTCTTGGTCGCGCGGCCCCCTCCATCAGAGCCGGCGGCCGAGGAGCCTCCGCGGCGGCTATAATGAAAGATATTAACTACAATTTTATATCGAATTACCGCTGAAGCACATTCGAAATTACGTGGGCGGTCGGGCCGGCGGCCCCTCGCGCGGCACTGGTCCGCGCGGAGGCCGGAGCTCGCGCCGATTGGCCGCGGTGGGGAGAGCGGGGGGCGTGGCCCCGCCGGCTCCGACATGGCCGACCGGCGGCAGCGGCGGCGGCGGCTCCTGGCGGCTCCTGGCCGCTCCTGCCGCAAGGCTCCGCTCAGTGCGGCGCAGTCAGCCCGACGAGTAGCCGGTCGTCCTCGCGCGTTTCCCGTGCACCCGTACACTAAGTGCCCTGCTCTCTCTCTCTCTCTCTCTCTCTCCCTCTCTCTCTCTCTCTCTTTCTCTATCTCTGCCCTCACCTGCCAGCTGTGCGTCGAGCGTTCTTCTCTCGGTCTTCCGACTCTGTGCTCGCGTGAACCAGTGCGACCGCGGAGGAAATGGACTGTGCGAAGGAGCCCAGTGCCAGGGGCAGCCGCGCGCGCGCGCTCGATTGAGCCCGGACATGCCGACTGGCGGAGCGCGGGTGGTGCGCCGCAGCTGATCGTCCTGCCGAGCCCGAGCGACTGGCGACGAGTGCAGTGCGTACAGGCGGCCGAGTTGCAGCTCGCAGGCAAGATTCTGTCGCCCAGGTACCGGCGCGCCCTGAGTCCCGGGCCGACTCCTCTAGAACGCGGCGGCGGCGGCGGCTGCTCGCCCAGCACCGAGGAGGACAGCCGGCACTGCGAGAGCGAGGAGCGGACCGCGATGACGGTCCACCACCACCGCACGAACCACCACGTGGCCGCCCTCAGCGGCATAGTCCTGGCCGCGGCCGCGGGCAACGGCCCGGCCGGGCTCAACCTCAGCCGCATGGCCAACCTCGAGGCGCACCCGGAGCTCCAGAGCTACGTCGACCGGAGCGCGGCCCACGAGCGGCTGAGCAACGGCGGTCACCTCGGCATCAGCGTCCACGGCAACGCGGCCGGCCTCGGTCTTAACAGCGCCGGCCACAACAACAACAACAACAACAACAACAACAACAGCGGCAGCGGCGCCGGCAGCGGCGAGCCGGCCACGACGACGCCCCAGCGGTCGAGGTTCATGATCACCGACATCCTGGCCAACGAGTCGAGCCCCTCGAGCCTGCAGAGCCAGGAGCCGCCGGGCAGCCCGCCCTCCACGCCCCAGAATCTCAGCGTCAGGCACCAGTCGCGCTCGTCGCTCAACAACAGCACCGTCGACGAGGACAGCGACGCCAGCCACCACGACACCGTCTCCGTCTCGTCCAACGGTGAGTAATTCGGTGTCATCGACTCTGCTGAAAAGGCGAAGACCGGATGTGCGCGCGCGCGCGCGCTCGCGTCAGCCATGGGAAGATTACGCAGGTCCTTGTGCTTGCCGCCGGTGTTTAGAGATTTTTAATGGGCCCAAATCGGAGCTCTCGCGAGGACTCCGCGGCCGCCTTAATAGCATCCACCCTCATTTGCTCCATTCATCTTCGCGGCGCGGCCGTTTATACCTGCGCGCGTGTGCCTCTTCATCGCCACCGCCGCCGCCACCGCCGCTACGCTCCTACGCTACGCGCGGCTGTTTGTGTATCCTCGCGCGAGCGCGGCGAGGAGATGATTAGAGGTTACCGGGAGGGTCACCCGTGGTCCGTTAGCGGGGAAATCTCGCTGAATCGCGGCAACCTAACGTGGCAATCATCGCTCGATTTCTAATTTCATTATACGCTACACGTGCTGGACAATTGACGTAGCGGAGGCGCTGTTTTTTCGGCCCGTACGGAAAGAAACGGCGTTTATAATGAGCGGAAGTTTACGATTTCGGATGGACGCGAGCCGAGCGTATCCAGAGATGTGTAATTTCACTCGGATGGGAGGCTTTTTTCAAATCGAATCAAACATAGTCGGCCGATTTCACGAGAAGGATCGGTTCGGTTTTTGGAAAGCGTACTTCCTGGTATAAGCCTCTCGCTCCTCGACACCCGACTCGATTTCGCTAATGGCTTCGCGCAATAAAGCCAGCTGGGCGCAAAAACTCGAGCTCGAAGCTTAGCCTTCTCCCGCCTGGCGATAAAGTTATCGCGCGCGATCTTAAATGCAGCGCCGAGGTTGTATGCGGCCGCGAACAATCGTCTTCATTAGCCGTCGGATGTAGAGGCGAGCTCGCGCGAGCGGCTCGTCAATCGCCCGAGAGCCTTCGGCCGGAAGCGACGCCGATGAAACGAGAGAGCCGTGTACTCGTCGGAATTTTAATTCTATTAAAATCAAAGAGGAACGCGGCGATTCGCTCCCGATTGATTTCTCACCTCTGTGGAAAACTCGCGCATTCAAGCAGCATCAAAGTGGAAAATTACAACGGTACACAGCGGCGCATTCGCGACAAATTAAGGCGTCAACTTTCACTTCCTCACACACACAATGCACACGAGCATCAGGACCAGTCGACGGAGAACCAGCTCGTCATCCTCGCGTCCGCCGCTCTTTCGCACACACACATGCGCGCGCGCGCGCGCACACACAGGAGTCAAAAAGCGTGAAAACTCGATCCGAGATTTTTGAATGAGCGAGAGTCGAAACGACGCGTATAATCCGCTTAAGCATCTCGCTCCCTCTCGCGCACAATATGTATAAAAGCCCTTTTACGCGGCGGCAGCCAGCCGAAAATAAAGTTTCACGCCCTGCTCGTGACTTCTCTCTCGCGGGACTAATCCGAGAACCGGAAATGATTGGCAACCGTTTAGATCTCGGCGAGGATTAGAATTGTATTTTTCCCGGGGGATTGACGCGAGGACGGCTGTCGTCCTTTGACGACACAATTTCGCATGTGGGATTACGAGCTCGACTTCGCTCTACTGGATTCGTGCGAACTGCCCGCCGCGATAGCGGCTTACGAGCTTGCGCCACGGAAGATAATGGCCCGAAATTGCAAAGCGTTTCCTCCTAAACACACAATCGTTCCGCTCATTTTCCATTGTTCCATTTTGCCTCCCGCATTACGGCCGCGGCCATTAGGCGCACTTAGCCGCGTCGTATGCTGCGAGAGCGCAATTTCAATCCATTACACGGGAAGAAAAATACAAAAGCGAGAGGGACGCGAAATCGGGATGAAGAGAGAGAGAGAGAGAGGCCCGGCTTTGCGGACGGATACGAGAATAGACGCTGGCGGCTGCATGCGTATACGCGACAATGGGGCACAGCGGAGGTTTCCCTCGTTTGGCTTTGGACGCCCCTTTAACGAGATCTAAAAGACTGCCAAAGCCTCTTAGCTTGCCGGCGGCTTTTGCGCAAACGGGTTGACCTCGCGATTCCGAAATGCGCTTAAAAATGGCGCGGCGGATCAGCCGCTCGACTTTTATCAACGATATACCCACGCGCGCAGTCTTACGTTGCTGCAGCTCAGTTTCCTTTGTGTCGCTGATTATTGCTAGCTGCTTTACGTAATCGACGCACGCACGGCCCCACGACTTTGTTTCAAAAAAGAAAACGGAGCGATTCGCCAGTCGATTCTCGCAAGCCGAAAATAAGAGAAGCGGTCGGCAGCAGTCACGCTCGCGACGATTTGTACAGGCTCTCCGGCGGCCGAGCCAGGCTGAGGTGAGTCGAGCGAAGGAAAAAACGAAGGAGAGGGCCAGAGTCGCTAACACGAGTTTCGCGTGACCCGTTGCATATAGTATAGGTACGCCGGGAGAAGGAAGAAGGAGGGGGGAGGGGGGAGATGGATGGAAGAAGAGGGACTTTCACGGGGAACGAGCGCCGCTGGATGCATTATTTAGGCCGAGCGCGAGCTTTCGTCGATAGCCGGCTCTCGTAACATATGCTCGTTGGGCAGGGGTTACACCCGATGACGCGTTCGCGGGCGCAGCGGAGTGTCGTAATATGTATGCACAGGACAGGAGCCCGGTTTGTCGAAAGACGATTTTCCGGCGGCGTGTTTATCTCTCGCGCGATTTGGGAGTCGAGTGTTTGTTTGCTCGAGTTACATACGCGTATCGATCTTGCGGTCACGATACGTATCGCGTGTGCGGTTTATTGGTAGTTTCTTGCGGGTGACGCAAACGGTCACGAGTCGATTTTATCACGCAGCTCTCGAAATAAGCGTTGTTTAACGAACACATCGTCGTGTCGACGTCGTCGGAATCAAGCGTTCGTTTGCGCAGCGCCGTAAATAAATAAGTTTGTTTAACGATCTCATTACGTAAAACAAGCGCTCCGCGTCCCAATTATGAGAGCCTAATTGCACTCGAAAGAACGCGATTACAGAGTCCATCGCCGTTGCCGCCAGCGAAGCGCGACTAGAATCTCCCTGTAATACGCGAAAAAACGCGCGTACGCAGGATGTATAGAATAACGTATTTATAATACACACAATATTTCGATATCGAAGGCTAAATTACGAAAGAGGCATCGTTTAATTGGACAAAGGGGAATTAAGAGTCCTTCGGAATGCCGCGAAATTGAAAAGTAATCGCCGGCCATTAAAGACAGAGTCGTCGTCGCTTAATGGCACTATCAATTTCACGGCGGAACGAGCCGCGGACAATAATAAGCCACGTCGGCGCGCCGTCGCAAAGCAGGTGTGTGTATCCACAGGCGCATGAAGCTAGTTACGGACTTTTACGCAGCGTAGCGAGGATCGATCGCGCCGTGCAGTCGCGTGATTGCCTCCTTGCGAAATTCGAGAAAAGTACGCGCACAGGGGATTCTCGAAAAATAGTACAAACGACGATGTCCGAGAAGGCAGCGCGCTCTCGGGTTAATTCGATGGAAATTTATCTAATTATCGCCTCATAAAGCACAATATAAAACACGTTCCGGCGCGCAATTCAAATGCACTGCCGTGTAAGAAAACTGCACGCGGCCGATAAATAACGACGGCGAAGCTCATTTCGGATTCAGCCGTTAATGGCAGTTTATGCATAAAAAAGCGCTCGCTCGCTAAGTAAAAAGTAGCTTATCCGACGAAAAGGCGTAATCGCTCACGGATCACTGCCTGGCACATACACTGCAGTCGTAACACAATGAGATTGTTCGCCCCTGCGTGCGAGAGGGAAAGCGATACACCGGGTGCTCGCGAGAGGGAGGGCTGTGGATTTTGGGCGCGCGTGCGGAGACTCCCAAGGTCATCGCGCTGCCGTGTTATTCACCAGTGAATTTAGCTGTCGCCGCGAGTCAATAAACCGGGGAAAAATAACGCTTGCATAACGCGTCGATACGCGTCCCGGAGTAAAAACGATCAGCGGAGCCTCTGCCCAGCTCCGAGTCTCGTAAATAATTCATGCGCGCGCGAGCCGGGATGCTCCGCGGCCCGACGGAAAAAGAGGAGTCATATAGCAGCAGCCGAGAAGCGATTTAACGCGGGGAATAAAATCAGCGAGTACGCAGAAGCTGAGGACACGCCCTCCTTATTTCCCGCGCAGAGAGATAGTCGGAGAGAGAGAGAGAGGCGCCCTTCCTCTATCGTCAGCGGCATTCTTTATTGCACTCACGTATGGCGAGCGCATAAAAAGCATCTCTCCTCGCTTATACGCGCATGCGCGCTCCGGAATAAAGCAATAAGCAAATAAAATCGGCCGAACAATGCCAGCGAGGAAACGACAGCTCCTCGCTTGACCAGCTTTTCTCTCAAAAACGTAGCACCGCTTTCCTCGAAATCCCATAGAACGATGCGTGCGTACGCGCCGACGGCAACTCGTAAAGCTACGTTTATGCGCGCAGCGGCTCACGTGTAATTACTCGCTCGAATGTTAAGCAGATTCTCCTTAGCGCGACAATAAAGCCGCAATTAAGCCCTCGTTACACCTCCCCGCACGCGGTATGAGAATCCTCGCGAAAACAGAAGCCGCAGGTAGCTGGCACTCGCGCAGCTTTCCGAGCGGCGGAAGAGGAAAATATTGCGGGCGAATAAAGGAGTGCGGGGGGCGATAAGGCGCGCAAAAAAGACGAGTGAGAGATAGAGAGCAAGCGGCGACGCGGGTGGGGTCGGCAGCTCTCAGCCGAGTTACTGCCGGGAAAGAGCCCTCGCTCTCTCTCTCTCTCTCTCTCTCTCTCTCTCTCTCTCTCTCTCTCGGTCGGGGAAAAAGTTCCGCCTAACGTCTTGGAAGTGTCTCAAAAAGAGAACTTCTTCCTCGCTCGCTCTCGCTCTCTAAGTGTATCACATAGTAAATTTAGTTTCCGAGCAGCTCTCCCTCTCGCTCCTTCTCGCTCCTTGTCGCTCCCTCTCGCTGCTTTTCTCTCGAGGGGGTGAGCAGGCGGCCATGTTGGAGAAGATGGCGCGCCCGAGACGGACCGTTCAAGCGAATCTGGCCGATATCAAACGGGGCACTAAGAGCCGCGCTTTCGCCCGGGCTAACTCGCCGGCTTGGCTGCTCACTCACTCACACACTCTCTTTCTGTACACCCGTTCCAATCGATGGACTCTTGGACGGCCCCGTGGGGTGCGCGGGAGCCGCCGCCGTATTTTGTCTCTTATTTGGACTCCGTAAACTGGCTCCCGCGAGACTTTCCTAAATTCATGACCTTCGCGGCATTCTCATTCTCGAACACGCCTCCGACACGCGGTCCAGACGCGACTGCGCGCACCGCTGCCAACAAAAGCCGCATCGATTGCGAGCTCGGGCGCCGAGAGCTCAGAGTGCAGTCGAGAGCGCCGCTGAACTTGGATTTTATTTCTGTGCAGGAGGCAAAGACGACGACCCGAAGGGCCCCTCGAACTCGCTGAGCTCGTCGCAGAGCAAAAAGCAGAGGAAGGCGCGGACGGCCTTCACGGACCACCAGCTGCAGACCCTGGAGAAGAGCTTCGAGCGACAAAAGTACCTGAGCGTGCAGGACAGGATGGAGCTCGCCGCGAAACTCCAGCTTACCGACACGCAAGTCAAGACGTGGTATCAAAACAGAAGGTAAGCCCATAGTGATATACATAGGTATAGTTCACAGGCGGGGCAGTCCCTCGACTCATCGGCTTTGCGCGCGTGTCGAATCCGTAAATGGAAATCGCGGCGGCCAACAAAGCCCCTTGTTTACGTGCTTAAACGCGGGGATCGCGGGCCTTTATGCGGCCCCGGCCGAGCCGTTTAATCGCAATCGATGACGCGACGCTGCTGTTTGCTAAGTGAATTTTTTCTCGGCACCGAGCTGCGCTGATGAGCGAGAAATTCGACAGATTTCCTGTGTATGGCTTGGCCGGCTTTTTGCGATTGGGCTCCCCAGTTCCGAACGCCTCGAAGATACTCCGCCTCGGAAAAGCCCGCTCCACGCATTTTTTCCCACGAAGGCGAATCTCCGTGCAACCCTTTCCCCTACGAGATCACGACAGCTGCAGCCACACGCGGAGCAGTGGTATACAAATTGAAAGGATGATTCGAAAATTACCGTCCTTCCGAAAAAACCTCGCCCCCGAGAAGAGAGGATACGCGTCCGCGGTGAAACAAAGAAAGCGGCAGCCTCTGTTATAGCCGGCAGCAGCGGGCTAATAACGCGCGACGTTAATTACCCGGCTCCGCGGAACCATTAAATTTCTCCTCAGCTCTCCGGCGTCAAATCCGAATTTTCTCTCGGGCGGCGTTGTGCGCGCGAAACGCGGAGGTATAGGTATGCATAGAGTAGAGTAGAGGAGGCGGAGATAGCGGCGAGCGCGCGACGGGAGAAAATCGAAGGGAGCCGGCGAATCGCAGGCGCCACGAGATGACGCTGTAAAATCCCCCACTGGAGGCGGCTTCGCGCGGCTGCTGCCTGCTCAAAAGGATGCCGCAATCAATTGCGCCCCGGCGCATGACGCGACGCCGACGAAAAACTCGGCAGCCGCCTACTTCTAATTGGACGCGGGCTCACGCTCCTCGATTCGACAGTCCGAGGGAAAATCGCCCGAGTCGGTTAATCTGTTGGCGTCGCCTCGGCTCTCCCGATACCGATTCTTTTTCGGCCTCGCTAATTAGGCCGAGCGCCGCCGGTGACTCTCGACTTTTCGGGGGCAACTTTCTCTCTCTTTCTTCCCATCCCGCGCAGCGCCGGCCGGACGGGCCTTTCTTCCCGGCCGGAATCGCTAATAAGCCTCTTCGCGCGCCTCGCGCCGACGTACAAAGGAGCCAGCTCATGGAAACTGTCATTAAGGTGTCAATTATGCGCGGCGCCGCCGAGCGCGATGTCTCCGCGCGGTCCCCTTGACGAGGTGGATAATGATAGGACTGCTCGGAGGATCATACCTTTTTTCAGCTCCTCTTCCCGCCCGACGGCTGCGCCTCCAATCGGGCTTCGCCGCTCTGGCTCGAATTTTTCGACTTTTCCCCGACGAGCCCCGCGTGTTTATTTACTCCATCCCTAATGGCGCGCAGTTAAAACGCTCGCGCAGATAAGGATCGCGCGCGCCGGGCGACGCAATTTACGACGTTACATCCGAAAGAATGCATTAGAGTACCTACGACACCTTGCGTATACTACAGCGCCGGAGGGAACCGTGTTATACAGAATGAGCCGTCATCGTGTTACTCGGGCAAACAATTGGAAACATTCTCGGGACATTTCGTGGCCGAGATAAGACATTGGGCAACTCGATTCTTCCACGAGAGATGCTGGGATTTTTCGGCTTTCCGCTCCGGAATGCGACGACGACTCTATCGGCTGCATTTACTCTTATAAACCTCTAGCCTACTCGAACGTGCTCCGGCGCGATGCTATCTTCGCGTTTCGCCTCTCTTATATAATTGAATATAATAAACTTTATGAAAAATCCGAAAATTATTCAGGCCGAGATAATCTGGCGCCAGAGCAAACATAATAAAAGCGCCGGTGGATCTGCAAGCATAATTAATTTCGCAGCAGGAGAGTCTCACGGCAGCCCCGGAGCCGCGTCCCATAAGCGGCGCTCCAAAACAAAGCGCATTAAAGAAGCGAGATTATTCGCTCGACAAAGGAGCTGGCTAATAGAGCCCCTCCGGAAAATTAGTGCCGGTCCCAGCGGCTCTTAGGCCCGCTTAACTCTGCTCGCTCTCTTGGCCCTCGCGTGTGCTGACTAGTCCGATTCGGAGGTAGGCGCCGGCGGCCGACACCTACTCGGGCGCCACCGCGGCGAGCTCTCTCTCTCTCTCTCTCCTTTTTCTCCGGCTGATGCTCTCGCGTTTCTCCCTCGCCGGAAGTGTCACTGATTTCGGGACTGGCTGGAATGTCGACGCGCGCAGAGAAGATCTCGTATCGCCGCTATTGGGTTACCGGAGTGAAATCTCTATTTTCTCCGAGACATCCCCGCTGGTTCTCGTCTGTGCGCGTTGCGAAACTGGTCGTTGTCCGAAAAATCATCGCGATCGTCACACCTCATCAGACACAAGAAGCTAGCATCCACCTGCGCGCGTCATCCAGCGGCAATCCGCCGCGCGCAGCCTAATGACGGCCCGAAAAAATCGATAAAGACCTCAGCATCGCATCCTCAGGGAAAGAGCGCCGTACGAGCGAAGCCTCTCTCGCGATATTATAACCGTGAGAATGCATCGCAGAGCGCCCGCACGTCGGCGGCGGCGGCGAAACGGAAGAAGGTGCTTCTTCTTCTCCCGCTCTTCCCACGCTGCCGCCGCGACTAACTGCGTCATAACGGGTCGCGGCGCTTTGCGAAATTGTCAACCCCCCTCTGCACTTACGGCTCTTCTTTTGCCCTCCGCTGCGACCGCGGCTATCAACGCGGCCGACAGCTGCGCGCGATTGAGTTGCGTCGTGCGCGCCGCGCGATTGTCTGGGCATCCTGCGCGCGGAGCCGTTTACGCGGCGCCTAATGATATTAATGAAATTCGCGCTATGAACTGTTATGAGGCCTGGCGCTTCTCACATCAGTTGCGCACACACGGCAGAGAGAGAGAGAGAGAGAGAGAGAGAGAGAGAGAGAGAGAGAGAGAGAGAGAGAGAGAGAGAGAGAGAGAGAGAGAGAGAGAGAGAGAGAGAGAGAGAGCAGCTCATTATATTCGACCGCTTATCTGCGCGTTTTATTTTTAGAAAGCATGTTTATTTATAGCTGGGAAATCTTAATTTCCAGGCACTTACTGGGAGTTTACTTGGTAATAGAGAAACTTGTCATCCATGTGCATGTACTGCAGCCCCGCGAAGCCGCAGTTTTCGTCCATACCCGCGCTCGCTATGCGGCATATCGCTCGAGGTCGCTCTCTCTCTCTCTCTCTCTCTCTCTCTCTCTCTCTCTCTCTCTCTCTCTCTCTCTGCACGCTACAGCTGAAATTCGTCGGGAAGGAGGCTAATTGGGAAGGCACGATAACGAGTGCGGCTATGCATGCAATAATGACAGCGCGGCTGCGGCCCGTGTATTATGGCATGCACATGCACTCTACTCCGCGGGCGATATGTAGATATCGCGCCGCGCGCTTTCGAGATATTTTATTGTACGTGCGACTCCGATTGCTATTGTTACGCGCTCGCGCGCGCTTATTTTCCTTCGCCAGCTGTCACGCGATGGATCATGTCTCTCTCCTTCGATGATTGCTCTATCCTGGGATGCGCGAATCACTCGTTCGTTAACTCCCGGCTGAACAATGCGCCGCCGCCGTTTTCTCAACGAAATCTCGAGCGGATCGGTTATTTACGGTTTTTTCTAATTAGTTGCGATCCGCCAGACTCGTTTCGTAAACACGAGAGGGAAGCGCCGAGCGCGTGTGCAGCCAGCCAGGTAATAATTCGAAAAATATGTCGCCCGTGCGCGCACCGTTACGCGATTCTCGCTACTCTCTCACGTGTGCGCGACCCCAGCTCCGCCGCGGCCATTATAAACGCATTAACGCGTCGGCCGCTCGATTTTTCAGCGGACCCGCAGATGAAAAAGCTGCAGCAGTCGGTTTTTCCGTCAGGTGTCCCGTAAATTGGGCCCCGTAATAGGCGCGGTCTATGATGGATCCCTCGCGGGCGGTTAAGTGCTCCTAATGTCGCTCTTCCCGAGGGCGGGCTCGAGCGAGTGTCGTTCCCGGCCGCAATGAGCCGACTTTGCGGTTCGAGCGGGGGCTCGCGTTAAATTCGTTCAAAAGACACGATTAGTGCGCTTGAAAGTTCGACGACGGCTCCAACGATCCGGTGATTGATAATATCTGATCGAAAGATAAATAAAGAACGAAGCGCGAACTTTTCCACCTTGCAGCTGGAAATCGATTTTCCAATTAATCCAGCGACGCGCGGTAAGCACCAGTTTACGCTTTATATCACATTCCATTTGCGAGCCGATCGCCGCAATTAAAGAATTCATCAGAGCCGTTAATGGACGAGAAGTCGTTACGCTGAACTATTCATGGTCTCGCGTATGACGTGCGAGCAAGACGCAGAAGGGTTGCGCCGAGCCGGCGGGAGGGGGAAAAGTACTCGTAGGATCGATCGCTCGTTTCGGCGCGGGGAAAGAAGTTGTTCGACACGCGCGCACGAGTAACAGCAGCTCCGATAGAAGTAGGTACGCTTTGCGCGAGACATTGAAATTTAAATGAGACTCGTCATCGTAAAAATCCTCCCGAGAGTGGTTTTCATTTCCCAGAGCGCAGCGTAAGTGAAAAGCAGTGCAGGTCCGCGCGGCTGCATCTTATTCATCTCTATCCGGGCTTCTTTTCTTCCTATACTCCGCAACCCTCGTGCGCCATAAATCAATGCTTTCGCCGCGCACAAAAGGGCGAACACGGCAATTAAGGGTGTTTTGGAGTGGCTGCTCTCGCCGTACACACTCGACTGTCACGCTTCGGCAAAAGGGGTATTAAAAAGCATTACTCATCACATAATCGCGACTGCGGCTCTCTCTCTCTCTCTCTCTCTCTCTCTCTCTCTCTCTCTATCGAATAATACGTACGTACAGCAGCAGCAGCTTTTATCTTGCGCGCGCGCGCGCGAGAAAGAGAGAGACTCGCAGTTAAATGTCGGGCGAAAAATGAGAAATGATTCGCCGGCTGTTTAAAATTCATGAACGATTTTTACAACCCCGGCCGAGCGGCGCTGCACAAAAGACGCAGATAGAGAGAGAGAGAGAGAGAGAGAGAGAGAGAGAGAGAGAGAGAGAGAGAGCTGAGTGGCCCAAATTCGCCAGCGGGATTTAATTCGCGGTTATGCATTCCGCGAGGCTTTGTGCCGCGCTCGTTAGGGTCGCTCGCTCGAAATTTATTAATTGTCGAGTCGAAAATCGTCGACGTAATTCGGGTCACACTCTGCCCACTGTGTACACACGACGATTTCTTTCTCCGCCGCGCAGAGTGTACGTTACACTTTTCAATCATTAGTCAAAATTGTCCGCTGCGCCGCGACGGCGCATAGTTATGTAAATTACAGCGCCGCACGACAATGTCGACGATGTCGACGATGCAGCCGTCGCTCGACTCTATGATTAAAAGCGAATTTTCCCATTGAGCGGCTCTTTTTCCGTCCGTAATTAAACGTCTCGCGGAGCCATTAATTACGCCGATGAGCTTTGTCGTATTGAAAATCGAATCCGGCGCCCGCTGCTTCTCCGAGTGTGCATGAACTACATCCGGTCTCGCCGGGGAAAAAACGGAGGCGTTCGTGAGCACGAGAGCGTGGATAATGATTGGTTCGGCGCTTCCGACCACGGGGAGCGTTAAAGTGTTAGAACGAGCCGCGATGAGCGATTGGCGGGGATTTTTGAAAACTTGTCAAAAACTCACCGAGTTCTGGTATCGGCCGCCGAATCAGCGTAACTCACACCTCGGGGCCCCACAATAATTTTCCGCGCGCAGCTTCCTCCAGGCTCTCCGGCCGTGGCCGGCATTATTCAAGAACATCGCGGCGAAGAAAGTGCGCCGGCGGTGGCATGATACGCGATGATTAGACCCGCGAGCCTCCACGGGCTATTTGTTAGTATAATAAGGGCCGGAGCGGCCGCAGTGTGGCCAGCGCTATAACCACTTGGCGGCACGCCACTCCGCTTTAGCGTAATTGTCCCAGATCTCGATTTACATACGCGCGTGTACGCGGTCTGAGTACGGGGATCGCGCACGAATTTCTACCTGTATAATTGCCTCGGGCAGATAGCGCGCGCGCGCGCGCCTGCGTTACTCTCCCTTCGACGCGGTGATAAAGTGTTCGCCCGTTTTCTGGGCCTACCCGTTATCTGGAGTATCGACTTACACGCGTAGTTGCGCGAGCAAACACGAGAGAGCCTATCGCGTGGAGTGGCAGCGGCCGATTGACTTTCCGTATTTTCGGAGATCAGCCTTTCTCCAGACCAAATGCATTAATGTGCGATCGTGCCGAATTCTCATATCGTTGAACTATGTCACGAGCGACATTCATCACTAACGTTCTTTCTCAACTTTTCTGCTTGCAGGACGAAGTGGAAGCGGCAGACGATCGTGGGCTACGAGATAATGGCGGAGGCGGGCAACTACGCGGCGTACCAGCGGCTCTTCTCGGCGGCGGGGGTGCCGGCCCACCCGTCGGCCGGGCCCTACTGGCCGTACCCGGGCGCCGCGGCCGCGGTGGCCCACCACGCGCAGAACGACCTGCTCTACCGGCAGGCGGCGACGGCCGCGGTGACCCTGCAGAAGCCCATGCCCTACCGGCTCTTCCCGCCGTCGGCGATGATGCTCGCGGGCCCGAGCAACCCGTTGGGCAACCTGGCCGCGGGCTCGGGCCTCAACAGCCTCGGCGGCTACTACAGCCGCGAGAGCCCGGGCGCCGAGTCGCTCGAGCAGCGCCAGCTCCGGGAGCACCGGGAGCCGCGCGAGCGGAGCAGGAGCCCGCTCCAGGCGGCCGCGCGAGAGCGCAGCCGGAGCCCGCTGCTCAAGCGGACGCCGCCGCCGCCCAGCGACACGCCGACCAGCCTCTGCAAGCCCGACAGCGACGAGGAGAGCATACACGACGTCTAAGCGCGCCGCGCGCTCCGTGGGTGCCAAAGGAGGCGAGCGAGGCGGAAGCGACTGTGCGGGCCCGAGCGAATTCGGCGGCGAGCAGGAAGCGACGCGCCAGGATGCGCGCCCGCGGTTAACCGACCTGTACGAAAAACGGGAGAGCGCGCGGGGATCGCTTACGCGATTGTCTCGACTCTCGAGAATCGAACGGAACGGGCGCCCGGAAGGGGTCGCCACCCCCTCGCTGCAGCGCGGGTTTTGATTTTCCTTCCGCCCGCCTTTGTGTCCGGCTGCGGAGTGCCGTTACTCCTCCTCCTCCTCCTCCTCCTCCTCCTCCTCCGTTTTTGCGCTGCGCCAATTTCGGGCATTAACCACCCCGCGCACGCGCCTCTCCCCTTCTTCTTGTACATAAGTCTGTGGATTCTTATTTATTTCCAAAGCCGCGGGCGCCTAAACTGTTCTCAAGGACGCTAAACTATGTACATAAATTATCGCATCGTTTGTCGCGCGCACTCTGTATAAAATATAAGGCGGCGCAGGAGAGGACTGTCGATTGCGTGTAGGTCGGCGCTACGTTTAAGTTTGTACACAGTTGCGCATATACATATTATAGAATAGACGTATATATATATATATATATATATATATATATATATATATATATATATATGGCATAAAAGTTGAGTACGTAGATTAATTGCTCACGAGTTCGTACTTGAGTCGGTGGCGGTCGAGGGAGACGGAGCTTGCACGCGTGGTTGTCTCTGCATCAGCGACAGCTTCCTCTCTGAGAGTCGAATTTCGCCTGTGTCCCTCGACGACGCGTCGGCGATCCAGATTCCAGAGACACTCCGTCGTTTTCCAATTCCCATCGCAGGAGCTACGAGATGCGGAAGAGTACCAGTATTATGATGAATGTATAAAATTACCTAGATTTTATCGAGCCGTTGAGTGAAAAAAGTGCGTGTGTGTGTGCGAGTGCGACGCACGATAATGCGAAACACGAGATTGCGACGATGACGATGAAAAACCGCTGTTTCGTTTCGTCGACTTCTTGATTGATCGATCGGTCGGGATTATTTTCTAAGCCGGTTCGATATTAAACGTTATGAGTCCCCCAACAAGCAGCAAGAATATGTAGTGAATCATGCTTTGTAACATAATGTCTGTATAGCAAAAGATATATGGAAAATATATTATACTGAATTTACGTGCCCGCATCGTTGTCATTGCAATACATCCACCGTTCATCCTTCCCTACTTGTAAAATTAGCACGGTAGCAGCCAAACATTGACCAGCACGACTTTATCTGTCGAGGGGGGAATTAATCGTGCCTCGTGAAATTATTAAATTCCCCCGCGCGTTCGCATAATAAGTAATGGCCGTAAATAAGTCAAACACGCAGCGAGAGCAAGTGCCTTCTTATCTCCATCCGCCTCGCCTCCGATCACTTGATTTTGACAGTCTGGTAATTAGGTCGTCCCCCGGGAAAGAAAAAAGGCGGGATAAGGTACCGCCACTTTAATGCACCTCCGCAATAAATCCCCCATCCAACGTGTTAATAATTCTCCGCCGATACGACGCGCGGCGTTTCAAGTTCGAGCGTGATAAGATCGCCGAAAAAGCCCGCGCCTGTACAAATTCCCTCTCTTGGAAGTACAAACACGTTATAGAGAGAGAGAGAGAGAGAGAGAGAAGCCATTTACGCCGAGTGAAAACTTAATTCCGTGCAACCAAGTTTATCGGGCTTTTATCTCGCCGCGGGGCGAGATTAGCTACATGACAGCCGCCGCCGCCGCCGGTGCATCAGAAGCCGGTAGTCCTCTCTGCGGCGATTTAAAGGAGAGCCGCCGACGGTCGAAATTTCGCGTCTCACGCGACGGACGAGGAAAGAGTGGCGTGCGGCCTTTTTATTTTCGATTTTCGTTGCAGGCTACTGGCTTTTTGTGCGTTACGCGCCATTCGTAGACGCCGATTATGCGTACGCAGTCGACTCGACGCGAAGCGTGACAGGCAGCAACTTAAGGCTTAATCGTATTTCCTCATTTCCGTCTCTCGGCAAAGAGCCTCGGCCGCGCAATTACTCGGCGAACGAAGGGCTCATTTTATTGCTATTAGGGTAAAACGCAGCCGCTGCCGCTGCAAATTACGAGATATTAATTTGGGGCCCCATTAGCGGCGCGCCGACGCCGCGCACAGTCTGGGCCGAGCGCACTAACGATTTTTCCGGCGAGGCTCGCGCGCTCGGCCCAGCCAAGCGTGAATCTGCGCGCCTTCGTTTTGCAGGTTTCGCTCCTTTCGCTCGTGGTTTTAGCGAAATTTTCAGCTTGAAAAGCCAGCCGGATCAGCTTCTATTTCCTGCGCCCACATATACAATTTCCTATACGCACAGAGGCGCGAGCCCAAACCACCTCCTCCTCATTACACACCTGCCTATCGGCAGGACGCGAGTGAGCTCGTTCACCTCCGCAGACGGTCCGGCGGCTCTGGAAATCGAAGAAGCGCCCAAAGCAGAGCGAAGGAGGATGTGGTTAACCCGCACGCGGCCCCGGTCAAATCGCTAGGAGAGAGTGGCCTTTGCCGGGCTTCTGCATCCTGCGTCACTCCTCGGAGCGCGTCGAGTGTGCGACAACAAAAGCGGCTGTCTGCAACGGATTCGGTCTCGTGTCCGGAAGGTGCGGTATGTACCCGAGTTAGGATCATTGCACCATGCTCCTCCACTTTACTAAAAACAGTCGACGAATGCACGGAGTCCCGTTCGTCCGGCGCAGTCTGGCCAACGGATTTCATAAATCCATTTAAATAGAATGCGCGCACCTGCGCGCGCCGGCTCCTTCCTCCTTTCTTTTTCGACCGCTACAATCGAAATCAGCTCGGGCCGCGCTGCATGCAACGGAACATCTGTCAATCAACAGCCCGTATACAGTTGTACGGCGCGCTAGAACGGGGCCAGCGGTTTGCGCGTCCCGGGGGAAGCCGCGTACGAAATCACGAATCAGACGCAGGCATCGAGATTTTTCAATTTTATTTTTTCACTCCCGAATTCGGGAGATAAAGTGGCAACGACAAAAAGGCTAATAGCTGGGGAAAAAGGAGGAACGAACCCGCGCGCGGGAGAAAGTGAAAAGAAACGAGCGAGAGCGTATAATGTGTCCAAAAGGCACCTGCCCGCTCGCACGCCCGTATCTTCTCCTTCCCATCGAGGTGCAGCGTAGTCCCGGAGGCGCACACGTATACGGGAAGACTGCACCAACACGGAGCAGAGCCGAGTGTCGGCCGCGGCGATCTTATCTCCGCGCCTCGAGACCAGCGGACCACTTACATCGTTAATTGCTCTCACTTCCGTTCCGCGGCGTGCGTGAGCACGAGCGCCTCCGATACGAGCATTAAACGCGACTCGCGCGCGCACGTGTGTGCTGATTGCGCGTGAGTGTGCGCTTCTGAGCTTCAGTGTGCGGACTCGAATGCACGGCCGCGGATCGCCTCAATGCAATTTGTAGGTATTGAGTGTACACAAGGGTCCCCCTCATTCCCATACATATACTGCGGATGACAAGGGAATCCGAATCGATAATTAGGAGCGGGTGTACTTTACGAGCGACATTGTCTCGGACGAACACGCGCAGCTTTCGAATCCCGTGCTTATTTACGATTGCCCGACTCACGGGAGACACACACACACACACACACGTGGGTTTCCTCGGCTGTTTATCTCGAAGCCGGCTTTCACGGATTTTTCTCACTTATTATGTACGTGGCTTGTCGAAATTTCGGCGTTAATTAGGAAGTCGATGCTGCAGCCGCGCGCAGGTGAGGCGCAGTACATATTATAATGTAGCGTACGCGGAGAACGTAATTCTTCAGCCGGAGGCCTTATCTTGATGAGTTTATTATTTCTCGGGTAGTCTCTTACAAATGATACTTGCTACACTTTGCAACGCGAATTTGCACTTTTGAAATGCTATGCGGACTCCTTATACATTCGGAATGTATGCATAATACGTCTTTCACGCGGCGATGCTATCGCCGGTAGTTTCTTGTTTCTCTCTCGATGCGCTCTTGTTTATGAATTTCAGATTGTGGAAATTCGCAATCAATTTTCTATGCGAGCTCTGTATCATCGCCATCTTGCATCTCGTTCTCGAGCCGAATCTGCGCAGCGTGAAAATTTACAGCGATTTGCGAGGCTTTAATCGAGCAACTACATTTCGCGGCAGTCATAAGAATTAATAATGCGAGGAACGGCGACAAAAATACTCGTGATTTATCGCTCGTTCGGCTGCATCAAAATCGCATGAGCGGCGAAATGATTTCCAGCCTCGAGGTCTCGAGGATCCGAGGAGAGAAAGAGCGAAACCAGTCGGCTCGCGCAGACGTATAAATTCACGAGGGAATGTGCGCGACGCGGTAGCTTCGTCGCTTTTCCTTTTTTCGCGCTTGCGAAGCGAGCGAGATTTAGTGGGAGAGATTAAGGCTTTAACCGCGCGATGGCGGCCTGTGCTGTATGCGTTGGCGTGCACGCGTACGTGTGCGAAAGTGACGCGCGAGTGCGGGAAGACGTTTTCCTCTTCCACAGTCACAATTATCGCGTTCATTATAAAGCTCGTTACTCAATGAGCTTTGCAAAATGCGCTGCTGCGGAAAGTAAAAAATCGCTAATAATCTCCTCTCAAGCAAACCTGAATAATCAGCCGTTCCGTACAAGCGAAAATAGCCGGCGCGCGTCGATATATCCCATAAATTACCATTTACCTCGAGCGCGCGTCGCGTCGTTCGAATAAAAAGACACACTCGCCGCATACGTCATTTCGTCACGCAACGCTGCCTCTTGCGCAAGATCGGCAGAGATTTGCATGCGCGGATACTAACGAGCCGCTCGCGCATAATCGATGGGCTGCTGAGCGGCCGCAGAGCAGCGACCGGACGATTATCGACGCCCCGTCGGATATTGGCTGCGACGCGCGACAAATCAGCCCCCGATGCCGTCACGCGAGCGCTGGCTATCGGAGATTCTCGACGCAGATGAGCCTCCTTTTTCGCTCGCCATCCCCGGGAGTTGTGACACTTTCGCGGGTAAGCGCACTCGAGCAAACAAGACGCCTGATTGATTGAATTCTCTCGCGGAGCTCTGGGAAAAATTCGAGTCAAGCGGTCATTATCTCCTAATGCTCAACGTAACAGGCGAGTGCGTTGCCCAATAACTCCAGCGAGGTTCATTAATTTTTCCATCGCTGTTCGAATCACGGGAGGCGAAAGTTCCGCAATTTCCACCGAGAAAAATGAAAAACGTCCTTACTGAAATAGTTAAAATTTCGTAACAATGAGTTCACAGGTGAGCGACCTTACGGCAACGTTTTTGTGCAGTTACGGATCCCTCCGGGCGATAGGCGATCGCGCCCCCTCCCCGCACTTCCCCACCGCGCAGAGCGCCATATGTCCCGTCATAAGCCCGGTCACCGAGACGTTGATAAGCGCGCCCGAAGTGTTTCGAAAATTGGCGGCATCGCGATAGCATCGCTCGCTTCCCGCGCTAGCGAACGAGCGCTAATTAGGATATTTAAATATCGCGGAGCGCGCGCGAGAGGGGCGGCATGTGCAGCGGCCCCCGAAAAAATAACGAGCCGGCTCGCGCACGAATTCGTACGGCGCGTAAAACGGACTCGGCCGGCGTATAACTGTTGGCTAAACATTCGCTCTCCGCCGGCTCCCGGCTTATCGCGATGGCCGTAATTAATTTGCCGCGCGCGCGCGCTCATCACGGCGTATTTCGGGAGGAGTGAAGGAGAGCTCTTCATTTTCGCGCGCGACACACCGCGCCACACAGCAGTTATGACTTCTGATGGGGCGTTTCCGAGTCGAGGATCGCCGGGATGTGTGCGGGGTGCTTAATTAAATCGTCCGATGCTATCGGCTCGGCGCATTTATAAACAGGTTTGCATGAATTACACGTTTCTTTTTCTAATTGTGCCCGGCGTTTAAGCTTCGAGGATGCTTTTCGTAGATACGCCGGCCGATTATTGTATTCAAATGAGCCGCTCATATTTACGATTCTGCAGCGCTAGGGAAACAATTAATTCCATTACAACCGGCTCGTCCGTTGTTCAGAGAGCGCACGCTACTCAGTCTGCAGAAGCGCAGCGTAATTTTAATTAACAAATTCGAGCTCCCGCCGATCACAATCGCTGCGCGTATGAGAGCCGCGCGCATCAATTACACACGCTCGTTTCGATTCATCACCTCTCCGGCGGATCGCGCAGATCAACGCGATTTCTCCTCCCGCACCGAGCAGAGGGAGAGGGAGAAATAACCATTAAACGCCGCCGATATAAATTGGCCATTAGCGGCAATTTATTAGCGCAAACACGCGCCGACGCAACAGCGAAAAAAAATAGAGAGGTAACGGTACGAGCCGGCATGCAAATACAAAGCGAGCAGCAGAGGGCAAATAAGTAATTACACGGCGCAGGCATAGGCAATAGTCATCGATAACGCGCGGAAGCGCGTGGGCGCACGGAGGAGGACTGCACGGTAGCCTACTCGCGCAGAATTGATAAGCCAGGCGACAAGTTGTTAAATTACCGCACGTTACATGGCCACGAGTGTGCGCGCGCTCGCGGCCTGCGTATAGTTTGAGTGCCGTGAGCGGCGGGGAATCGTACGCGTAATGGACGGTGTGCCGGACTGCGCAGATGGGCTTGTCGCTTGTGTTACGGCCCGATGAGAGATGGCTCGTATGCGTGCTGGAGTTATGGCACCGGCTTCGCTATTATTATTTATTATTGTTTCTCGTTCGCGGCAACACGCGCTTCACTCTGCGTCGATAGCCGCGATGAAAAATAAATTCTCCTCCAAATATCATAACGAGCGTGAAAAGCCGTCGAACTGGGACCGCTGAAAATACATATAATTTAGCTTTGCGTAACGCACGCACGTGTGTGCGGGAGACCCGGATCCTTCGGACCGATGGGAGATTGAACGGCGGTCGAGGTCAGCAGCAGCACGAGACGCGATGCGGAAGGGGGGGGGAGAGAGAGAGAGAGAGAGAGAGAGAGAGAGAGAGAGAGATGAATATCCGAGAATCAAAGCTCGCGCGGCCGAAGATGGATGGGGAATTATTCTGGGCCCCGCGGGACTATTAATTACGACAAAGGGAACCGCTCCGAGGCGGCGCGTTTCGGGCCTTAAAGCGCCGGACAATTAGTTACTTTGACCAAATTATCTCGCGAACAATGGACCCGCGGCCGGGCTAATAGCGCGCGCTCTTTTGCGGATATCGAGAGCGTTTATACGTCTGTTACACGAGCCATTCGCAATTCGTGGTTCGAAATGAAAATATCATCGCGCCGGAATCTCCGTCGAGTATCATTTTTCATCTCCTCGCTGCTCTCTGGATCATTAAAATTTTTATCAAGATGAAAAGTCCCACAGGGCCGTGGGTGGCATCGCCAGCTCTCCGGCAATAATGAATTCGATAAAGCGCCAGTTTACGAGCCACGAACACGGCGCATCGGGAGCATAAAATCGAAACGGTTCCATCTCGCCGAGGCAATAGCGCTCGCGCGGCGCTGGTAATTGCCGATCACCGATCGGCTTAATTGTTCATTTTCGCTCCTCCGCATAATACAACGTCGTCATGTTGGAGATGATTATCGGCGAAGAGGAAGAGGAGGAGGAGCCGCGGAGGCCGAGGGATCGAGCCTCGGCTTACACAGCACATTACGCTCTCCATACAAAGCCGGTAGCTGCGAGCGCGAGGAGATTAAAGACGAGCCGCCGGACTTTGCACGTATTTCGAGTTTACGGGCGCGGGCCGTGATTTCATCGCCTTCTTCATCGGCGCTGCGCAAAAAGGCGCGATGCCTTTTCAATTTGCTGCCCGTGCGTGTGACGTGTAATCTTCTTTCTCTCGAGCTGCGCAGGCCGAGTATTTGAAATTCATTAATCGGCCGTCGCGAAAAAAGTGCGCTGAAATTGAAGTTTCTTCTCGCCGTTCGGCCGATATTTTCACGTACGTAGACCGTGGAGTGTGGAGTCACTAGCCGTAGCTCAATCGGCTCATTTGTTTCCTGTCGGGCGGCTAGCCGCGGTGCCGTATAATTTCGTACGTCAGCGCCGAATATTAATTCGAATTCCGGCGCGAAAAAGGCCGGTTCGGTGAATACCCAGCTAGAGAGCGAGAGCAAGAGAGAGAGAGGGCTAAATGAAATATCATCGGTAGCCGAGGCGTCCTACCGAGCGCGCGCCGCCTTTCGATACGCCTTGCACAAAGTGAACCGGCGACAAGAGAGACCCCCGACGGCTGGCTCGACGCGTATGATATTCCGTGCGCTCGGCGATTTTCTGGAGGAATTCCGCTACCGGAGTACGTTCGATCGAGTCAAGGCTGCGCGCGGCTCTCGCAAAGTGCGAAATCACTCTTGACAGCGCGCGCGCACGCACACGTGTACGAAATCCTTTGTCGCGCTGCTGCTTTTCAGCCGCCGAAAGTCCGAGAACGTTGCGACAACGATTTTAATAAAGTGACTCCGCGGGACGCATAAGTAATGCGCTCTCGGTAAAAGCTCGCGTTCACGGCTCTTTATAATTACACGCTCGCGACAGCCGCGCGATAACCGATAAATTTCGACGGAATTCTGCCAAGTCGCCGCGAGCTCGTTGAATAAACACGCATATCGCTTATCGGCTCGTACGCGAGACCGCTCGATAAATCTGCGGCATTTCGAGCCACGCAGCCATGGGCACCGGCCTTTCAAAGATTAACATTCGTTTAAATCTACTGATCACTGCATCGATGGATTTTCAAATGTTCAAATTGGCGAGTAAGGGTGAAAAAGGTGAGACAGAAAATACGTCGAGGAGCGTCCGGGTGAACGGCTGCGCGCTGAAAGAGTGTGCGAGCGAGATAATTAAGGCGCTACGTTGTAAATATGGGCCGGCGTGTATCGGCGAGGTGAATACATACGGCTCCGTGACACTTATTGATGATGGTAGCACTGGCGTCCTTTAACCGCTGCAGCGCGCGCGCGCGCGCGCGGGAACGAGAGAGACGGACGCACGAGGAAACTTTTGTGCGGAGGGTATTAGGGACTAATTTGGCAGCGCGCCGGTTGTTAATTTTAATTACGAAACTAATGCGATAAGACGCACTCGTGTTAATTCGCACTGACGCTCCTCCTGCACTCAATTATACTCGGCGCGTTATTGATGACGCGAGCCGGTTGTATCTGCGAATTTTCAAAACGCACTCCGATTAGTCGACGCAACTAATAAGACGCGGCTTTCATGCTCGTATAAACACGTCGCGCGCGCGACATAATCTCCGAACGTTCTCATACGACTCGCTCTCGCGCCTGAGCACTCGACTGGATAAATCGCCGACGTGTTTCGCGGCAAATTTCGCGACGCTTCATTAGCCCGTGACGCTCTCTCGCTCTTGCTCACTCTTTTCCCTGACAAGCTTTGACAAATTATTCCCGACTCTCGCCCTTTTTCTAACTCATAGTGAGGCAGCCTTTCAAACGTATTCGCGTTATTATATATTCCTTCTCGAGCTCACGCGTCGCTGCCGATGCGTCGCGGCGGGGCTTGGCGTGCGTGCTTCTTCTGCGGTTTTTCCGCTCTTTCGCACACACCTTTGTTTCGGATTAGGCTTCGTGTTAGTCCGTGCAGCGTTTCAAGAAAATTCATCGCTCACAAGTGTGGGACTGGTTTACTCGTTCCTCGACCGGTTCGCTCTTCAAGACCTCTTGCTTTGACGCTCGTCGCACACTTATCGGGTTTCAGGTCAGAGATTTTCCACGGAAATCGAGGATTCGTCTCGTTTAGCGGAGCATAAATGCTAATGTCGGTCGTTCGTTTCTCGAGATGGCATGTGACGTGTTCAATAGGCGTGAAAAAAACATTTTGCCCTCGCATTTCTGTCGAAAGGCTGGCTGGAATCGACAATACAAGTCGTCGCGATAATCCAATTTAGCAGCAGAAACCGCAAGCCTCCGTCCGCGGCCGAGTGCGCACGTTGCATAAACAAACTCCGTCCAATTAGAAGTACAAGCTAATCGTAATGAATTAATCATCCAAAGCGCTTTACGTAAGCGTGGATGTGTAAAATTAACCGTTGCATCGTATAACGGAAAAACGAGAGCTGCAACGCTGCTGTACGTGGCGCATTGGCAAATCCAGCGAGCAGCGAGAGGCTCCCACAGCCGTGGAAAAGTCGCTCGCGCGTTTTTCGCGGGCGCCAAATGTAGGTTATTCGCACGTCGTGTGGACAATAACGAGCGAGCTCCCAGTGCGGGCCGCATTTATGATGCAAAGCCATATAGGAGGAGCGCGCAACAATGCTCGGGCGGCGAGTCTTGACGAGGGGGTAATGACGCTAATTGCGCGGGACACACCTTTCCACAGCTCGTAAGTGGACGACGCCGCCTTGTCTTTTATTTTCCCGCTACGGTCGTGTATAGGGTGTATACGCTGCATGTATGCATGAACTTGTCGTTGAGAAACGGAAACGCGGAGGATATTCGCGCTCGGAGCTGCCCGAGGCGGCGAGCAGTGCGCTGCGCGCAATGGGAATTCCGACGACGGATATTTTTCAGCTGGCCGCGTGCAACGAATGGCCCGAGATGCCTTCGGAACGAGATTCGCGCTTGTAACCTGTTCGCGCAAGAGGCGCGACGTGCCGTGATCCATTAGACGGGGCGGGTTCTGCTCGTCCTTTTGCGATCGGCCGACGATTATTATTATTAATAATTACATGACACTTGCACGAGGACGCGGGTAATAAACAATGATGTCGGCAATAATAAAATAATTATTTAACAGCGTAAACCAGTGGTCGCGCGCGGATATTTATAGGAACGGCCGCGCGTAAAACCGGCACTGCCGACGCATAAATTATAGCGCGTGCGCGCGAGTAACCCGTTATACGCTTTCCGCTTCTCTCTTTTCGCGGGGACATTTAAAAGCCTAAATCCCGGCGATCGGGCGGGGTATCGATGGCCTCGGCAAACTCGGAAGAAGGAGAAAAGTCGGAAAAGTCGCTCGGTCGATCCTCGAGGGAGAAAGAGTTATTTTCTTCTCGGCAAGTTTGCTCCGCCGAGTGAAAGCGATAGAGGAGCCGGCTGTGTGTACACACTGCGGAGGAGCACGGAGCAAGGGGCTGGGTGCGGGCGGGCAAGCGACGCAAACAATTCGACTTAAATCCAATTAACTCGAGCGGGAGAGAGAGAGCGAGAGAGAGAGAGAGAGAGAGAGAGAGAGAGAGAGCGCCGATGGTGTGCGCCTGGTCTCGGCCCTCTAATACCCTCGGCGCCACGCCCCCGCGCTCCTTTGTTTCGCGGTTCATTTGTCTCGTTCGCTCGGCCTACGCTGCGCTCTCTTCCTTCCTTCCTCCTTTTTCGCGCAGTAGTCAGCGCCTGCGCTGCCTCCGTGCGCGCGCGCGCGCGCGCGACCATAAAGCGATAAATTAAGGGAGCCAGCGAGATCGTAAAGACATCATTCCACGGTACGGCGCATATTATTGCCGATATAGGGGCTGTATGCGGAGTCGCATATCGCTATTGAGCAGCGCGAGTTTGGCAGCGAGGCGCGGATTTTTCGGACCCTCGGCTTTTACGAGTGCCTTGTTTGCTCGCCGCCACCGGGATTTTACGCTTGTCGTTGGCTTTGCCTCCCGATCCGTACGCAAATCGAGGAGACGCGCTCGTTATATTTGTCTGAATTCCGATGAAGATGCGCCCGTAAAAGTGAGCGATGTGGCCGCGGCGCATGCGATTTTAACGGTTTATTTAAACGACGCTTCTCTTTACGCCCGTCGGCTCTTTATTGCGAATTTTTCGAATAACGAGCGATCTCGTCGCAGTCACATGTATAGACCAATCACTGCGATGATTATATACGGGCCACGATACACGTATAATATATAATGCTCGCGCGCGTCCGAGAAATAAATCGAACGATCATCATCGGAATGCCCGCATCACGTGCGCGCTATACAAGCTACACTTACGCGCGAGGAGACGCAACGAGAGGAGCGCCGAGGGAGAATGGGGTCCGAGCCCCTCCGCGCCGAGGGTTAAAGCTATTAAAAGAGAGCCGCGGAAGCAAGCTATAATCAAATGCGCTGCTACATCCTTCTCCCCCGGTCGAAACCGCAGCGAGCCCGGCGATATTACTGTCATTTGAAATAACTCGAACGCGCGCCACCTCTATCCAGCTCTCGCTGAGCCTCTCCTCCCCCGTGCCCGTGCCCGGCGAATCTCCGCGAAACGCGCGCTTGCAGAATTAAATGCCCGAAATGTCCCGCGCGCGCGCGCGCGCACGCGATCGTCGCGTATTCGTAATCACACGCTGTCCAGCTCGAGTCGCGCAAGTCCAATAAGATTAATAAAGCGACGAGCGACGAGCGAGAGAGCCTAAGTGCCCCCTCATTACTCTGCGGTCAAGGGGTCGCGCCAGCGCATTGCTCAGATTCCGACGCGATGTGCGCGTTAAAAATCGCTAATGGCTGGATATCGAATCAACTTTCACTCCTGTTTTCATCCGGGTCTTTATTTGGAAGCAATACAAGTATATGCGTAATTGGCAGGATCACCAGAGAAACGCCGCCGACTGCAGCTGCGGCAGTTTCCGATTTTCCTAGCCAGCTCGAGAAAATCCCCGACGCAGGACAGCTGCGACACCGACGCTCCGCACGATAATCATCGCGTTTGCTCATACACTCGCTTTTCTACATTAAGTAGGCGTGTGTGCATCGAAAGGACTGCAGTGGGCCGGCTCGCCGTCTCGCGGCGCGCATAATGAATTGCGTTTCGTTTCAGTTGCTACGAAACGTGTAATTTGGGCCGTTTTCGTGCGCAGTGTCTCTGCCGACGGCCCGCCTAATTAGGCGGGGACATCTGTGCGCGCGACATTCGAAGCCTCGAAATTGGGACTTTGATGTGTGATCGCTGGATGGCTGGGCGCTCGATCATTCGAGAAACGGGATTATTATGGATCGATCTGGTCCGAGCGAGCAGCCCGTAATGCAAACGCGAGGGACTTTGAACGAAGATTCGTATAGCGGCTAGTGGAAATCGGAACTTTGGTGGTTCGCGTCGCGATAGCGACCAATTCTATGGTATCCTTTTCATCGACAGAACTCGCTGATGCCCGTCATCACATCGTCGAAATGAAACATCTTTCATTACGGTACAATCGAAATTATAAAGCTCCCCTCGCGATCTAGCGCGCCAGTGTGAGAACCAGCGGAAAAATAAAGAGCCTCATTCGGTCCTCCGCCGCGCACAAAGTCGATCCGAGAACTGCGAGAAGTCACGTCCTCCGTAATTTTGCGCTATAATCCCATAGCCTCCCCTCGCGCGCGCACGATGAGATGGAGGCAGGGATACATGCGTCTACGCCGACTGCGCAAGTCGTAATCTGCGTCTATCTATTACGGAATGGGAGGTTCGAGCCGTGGCCGCGCGGCGATAGGACGTCCTCGTCGCTCACGATCGACGATGATGGGAATTAATTCCTCGGCCGCTCGAGGGAGCGAGAGGGCCGCGCGCGTTGACGACCAGCACGTCGGGAGCGCGCGAGTAAGCAGGGCTCGTCGCTTTTTAAGTATAACGAGTTATAAAATCACAACGATTGCGGGGCTCCGATCAAATCGAATTACTGTAAAACGTAATGATGGCTGTGCGGTTTGCTGGATTTTTATCCCCCGCAGCTCTCGGCTCTCTCTCTCTCTCTCTCTCTCTCTCTCTCTCTCTCTCTCTCTCTCTCTCTCTCTCACGTGAAACACGATACTGGCCGCTTTGTTTATTGCCTTTCATGCGCCGGCGCGCAATAACTGAAATTAATCCTCATCTCCTATAGACGGTCGCAACATCGCAACGCACGGTAAACAACGCACGGCTCTCCTCGCCTATTTGTATGCACAAGTAATAGGCCGCGCGGAGCGTCTCATCGGCCTCGACTCGCGCTAATCCTCGTGACAAATTGCCAACGAGAATGCGCCGCCCAGAGCTCCTCGGCAATCCTTTATTTAGTCAACAAGGTGGGGACACCCGCCCGTGCAGCGCCGATCGGGCGCCCTTTTGTCAGCTGGCACTGATTTACCTCCATTAGGCAGTCGCAACAGAAGGAAGAGTTTACAAGTCCCCGGGGAGCCGAGAAATTCGCTCTCGGCCAGCTCGGCCAACTCGACACTCGACTGCGGGGGCGTAGTCGCGAACCGGGGGCTGTTGCGTGCGCCGCTTTGCTCGCACTGCTAATTTATGGCGTTGACTTTCTCTCCAACAATGCTGCACGGCACAGTGACGACGGTCTTGCACATAATTAGCCCCGCCGCAGCAGATGATCGGTCTCTCTGTGAGGTGAGCCGCACTTTTTCGAAATCGCCAGCCCTTCGCCGATTAGATATTGATTCCGACCTCGTTACCCTCGCGAGCGAGATTCGCCTACTGCGTGGCATTGCACTCGCCTTTCCCAGCTCATTATGCTCGCGGCGTACGAAAAGTGGCGTCACGCCGGCGCACGCGCAATTTTTTCCGTCATTAATTTTTATCAGCCGTTCCATTTATTTTTACGAGCATTAATTTTCCGGGCGCAGCGCAGCTCACTCCGCTTTGGAATACCTACACACTGCTGCGGCGCGCCTGCATCAGTGCGTCTATAGACAGGTGTGTGGATAGTCGTACGCGAGCGCTCTGGGCTGCAGGAAAACGTCCATTATGCGCGTTTGTCTGCGTAGTGGGAATTCTCGCTCTCGTTTCTCCTATAAAATGTTCCTCTCCCGTCGTACATGACGCGCGAGCTCAGATCCTATACCGATATGCTCGACGGATGCGCAGCTTAGCCGTAAACAGGTGTCTGAGCCTTATTGACTGTGCGAGAGGATCGGAAACTCCTAAATATTTCAATCGCATTGCTACGCATTCCCACACACAAATACAAGAGATAAACTAAATTATGCTCACAGCCGCAATTTATACAGAACATGCGCGCGGGGCGCAGATCGACACGCCAGATCTTCACACCCTTCTGAAATGGAAAAGGAATAAGCGCTGCGAAGATTGCTGCGTATGAAAAGTTGCGAGCGATCGGTAAGGCAGATTCCCCTCGGCTGATCGACGCAATCCTCATTCCTGCGGGCAATGCGATTTCGTTTTCTCGCGGTATCGTTTTTCCCCCGAGCTCTCGTTACAGCCCTTTGCTCTCGTTTAACGACAGCGATAATGAGCGCAAGCGCTCACATAATGAGCTGAGTATATAACTGCGGCCTTAATGGCCGCGCGAGCGAACGAATACGGCGTTCCGTTTCGCAATCATCGCGATGCGCCGCACGCAGAGAGAGGGAGAGAGATTAAACGATCAGATGCATTAGCGCTGTTAACATTGTTAGACAGCTTATCGAGAGCGATTGTTTTGCGGGCATGCGAGAGTCATTTAGTGCAATTAGCAGGATATCGTACGTGCGCGTTGCGTAATATTTGCAATTCCGAGAGCGCGCACGTATCTTTATTTATGCTCTCGCGTATGCGCATGCTGGCGCCTTATTCCCAACGCCGACGCATGCGATCGACGCGATTTTACAGTTGAACATTGGAGCCGTCGCGTGATCTACGGCTCATCACGACGAGCCGCAGGAAATTCTCTCCGACGACAATGAAAGAGCCGAGCGTTTATAACGTCGACGTATCTCAATCCGGAAAAATAGTCGCGCGAAACCCTATACAGAATAGACCTCATTTAAGCTCCGTTATCAGCGCAAGTGTTCAGCTTCGCCGCGACTTGCCGCGTAAAAAGAAAGCGCCGCTGGAAGCCTCTTACCGCTCGCGAAGGGCAATTCCTGGCGAGCATCGCGCTGGAAGCGATTCGCCGGACCTCCCACGTCGGCCCCCGAAACCCGACACCGGCAGGATCTACTCGAGTGTGCGCGGGTGACGACTACGCACGCGAGCCCGATGGCTAATTGAGCGTGCGCGGATGATCTTTAAAGCGGCAGCGCGCCCGAGGAGGAAGAGCATCGTAACCGGCGTGGACGTGGGACAGCGTATCGTCCTAATTGAATAAGCGAGCCGGGAAATGTCGCCCTGTGTGGCTTTTCCTCCGATGATTGATGAGCGCAGTGCGGAGCTGTTGGCGATAGCGCCTCGTCGATTTTCTATTTCCGAGTGGGCTTCGGATGAACAATCTTCGCGCGCATGCAACCGCTGATTGTTTTAGCGGAACCCAATCTCGCATCATCAATGTAGGACGATCGCAAAAACGCATTCGCCCTCGCCTTGTGCAAACAAGAAAAAATCAGCCGCAGCTCGCGCGCATTTCCATGCTGCCTGTGCGTGAATAAAGTCGGAGCTTTGTCGGCAGGGGAAAATATTATTCAGTAGCAATCATATCGGTAATTCGCCCTCGCGTGATTGTCCCTGACCGCAGCGCGAGAGGAAGAAAGAACGTCGGTTGCAGGGGGCCTTATTTGGCCGAGCCGCCGATGATAAGTCGGCGGCTTCTCAGGTGCATCATCCTGCGCATACCTCGCAGCGCGGCTTGATGGAGATGCAGCGAGGCGCGAGAATTCTCTCTCCCTCTCTCTCATCGGTGCAGGGTATAAACGATCCAATCCGTCGAGTAATTCGCGCAGATTGCGCCGGGATTTCGCGTGCGGGTCGACCTGGCAAATTTATGTGTGTGCCTATGCGGTGCAGCGCGCGCACAAAAGCTGCAAGCGAAACTGCTACCGTTCGCGGCCGATAAATATTTTGCCGGAGCGGCTCGATCGTAAAAGTTAATGCGGTTTTGCATCTGCATTGCTGACGCCTCTCCGCGGATATCGATTATTCAGTCGCACTGCTGAGGAATACGAAATCGACTCACCTCGAGTTTGTATGCGCAGCCCATTTCAATTTCTCCGATTTATTCCGCGAATCTCATATGTAAACAGAGAAAAATAAATGCCCTCCGATTAATTTTCGACAAAGTTATACAAAAATTGGATTCGTAGACGTGCGCCTCGGCTGATCGTCGACGCAGGACTGAGCTGCTCTGTATACTCGACGCCCTGGAAGTCGTAAAATTCGAAACTAAACAAATTCCTGCGGAGCCACGCAGGCGTGACGTCGGGCGCTTCGTAGTAAAGCGATAGGCGATAGAAGATAAACTCTGCAGCTCTACGTACCGCGCGTACGTTATTGGATTGAAAACAAAATTCATTATTCACAAAATCCAACGGTAAAATCACGTGCACGCCAGCCAGGCTCTGCATGCACATGCGGGAGAAGAAGTCGACAAAAGACCGGCGAAGGCTTGGGTAATCGATGGATTTGCAAGCTGAACGGGCGCACAGCGTGTCGCCGATCGCGGAGCGCTCGTATTATACAAAATTTGTGGGGTTTCGCGATCCGATGCGTCCGTCGAGCCGGAATAAATGAAACGTTAACGCGACCCCGGAGCGCGAAGCGCGCAATAAGCCAATAGCCGAGCGGCTAACGCAATTTGTTTGCTCTTGAGGTTCTTTTGTATGACAATTTCCAGCGCGCGTGTTTTACCTTCGGATCGCAATTTGCGCCAAATTTATAACAGCGTTCGGCGCGGCCTCCATTGCGGTATTTTATACTTTAATGCTTGCTTGCCCTTATACGCGCAGGCTCGCCGGGTTGTTTGTTGCAATCGTTATTTTCGTTTCATTGAATTTCAACGAACAATCCAAAATCCGGGAAATGATTCGTTTCATCAATCAATGGAAAACGTTAAAACGCCACCGTCCGAGAATAACCGATCCCGAATTTTGTAAACCGATCCGTTACCGATCACCGGGTATCGCGAGCCTACCGCTTCCCTCCGCCCGTCATCTCGAAAAAAATAAAATAAAATAATCGAGGATCGCATCGGGGCCTCTCGAGGTGTCATCGCGCGCATTGGGAACCTCTCTCGACGAACACGCTCGAATTCGGGCGCGACCAGGCGCGAAATCTGCTCGAACAAAGTGGAAGGGACGTATCCGTGCGCGCGGGGTAACACGAGCCGATCGCTTGGACCAGGAGAGCTGCGATCGATCCGGCTCGCACGTGTGAAATCGAGGTTTTAAGATCGGCATCCGAGAGCCGGATCATGATCGGCGCGCGGATCTGCACTTTTCGGCCAATCGTGCCACCATATATCTTATAAGTGGGAGGAAAGAATCCCGATAGCCAAGATCGCAACATCGATGCGAAAGTGAAAAGACAAAGCCGCTGCGCTCGCGAGTTGCCCGGTTTCATCAACACCGACACCCCGCATATCAACCTAATGAGCCTCGCCGCGCGGCGGTACGGCAAAGTCGCCGCCGACTTTTATTTCACTTCCGCGGCCCCATGCTGCGACGGCGATTCGAGGCATTTACATCCGCGTTGACGCGGACTGATGACGCGGAGAATCGCGCCCCTTTCTTCGTCCCGCGGTATAAGCGGCGTGAAGCCTTGTGATTTGATGCGCGCGCCGAAATTCACGAGTCGAGTTCTCGGAAAGCAGCGACAGCGACGCAGCGACTCGATCTGACGATTTTATTACCTCGGATATTTCATGCTTTTTGTCCGCGGGCGCGCTCGGAAGAGCGTAGGAAATCATTTCGAAATCAGCGCATTCCTTTGCAGTCGCGCTCGCTGCCGCTGCAACAATGCACCGGCAACGCGAGCCACAGCACTCGCCGCGTTCGGGGCTAATCTGCGAATCACGCACGCGATCATCGGCTCATCGGCGTGCATTACAGCTGCAGCCTCGCCGAGCGTTGAAACCACAGCGCTTTTGTGTGCTGCGCGCTGCACATGCGGAGCGCGGATTCCGGCGGCCGTTAAAGCGCTGGAATGATAAAATTTATAATTGCCGCTGATTGCCGGTATTCAGCCGGTGCGCTGCGCGCTCCGATCGACTTTGCGCGCCGCGCGTTTTATCGCCTCGTCGTGTCGTTTTGTATTTATGCGCGCCGCATGCTAATGAACGCTCTCGCGAGTGCCGCGCTTTTTCGGCTTAATTCCCCGATAATGGCTTTCGAATAAACGCCCTCGCGTATATCGATCGCCGAGCTCGCGGATGCTGCGCGCGTAGCACGGAAAAATTCGGCGTATACGAGGCTCAAAAATATTCGCGGCGATTAATTACACGGGCGCGACTATTAGCGCGGCCATTAATAACCGTATGAAACGTCGAAAAAGCCGCAAAAATCGCCACTAGGAGCTGCCGCGGCGAAACAAAAGGCAGCACAGTGGCGGAGCGTCGCTTAATGAAGGTAATTAAGTTTTTCTGCTCCTCGCACGGATGCGTGATTTATGCGTCGTCATCAGGCGGTAGCAGAGCCGAACACGGCGAATATATTCCGAATGAAAAATTAGCCGCTTTTTGCGCGGAATCCTTGGAGGACGCGCCCTTTGGCGAGATAGACCGAGGCAGACCGCTGGATTCATCATTCTCGCGCCCTAGCTCTCTCGGGCCAGAGCCGCGGCCCGCGGGATGATTAATCTATATTTGCGCAGCGCCATCTACGCTGCAGCCGGGTCCGGTGTCGCGACCCGTGCGTAATACATAATATACACCTACGTGCGGCTGTGTTATGCGCGGGCTTACACGGTAGGAGAGAGCCAATTAACAGGCCTATGGCTGCCCCTTTTTCTCGGCTTCTTTTTAATGGCAGTCTGTTAGCGCAGCTACCCGGTCGCCGTCGGCATAATTATTGCGCTCACTGGAAAAGCCCGCGAAAGCAGTCGCTTTTGTGCGTGAGCGGCACATAATAACTGGCGCGCCGCAGTCATTAATTTTATTGATACTGTTCTTCGGGGGTTATAAACGAGCCGCGCGCGCGATAGGGAAATCGAATTACTGCGCGCAGAGCTGTTTGATTAAAGCGCCAGCCGCAAATTCCGCCTGGCTTATATATTTACAAGCGTTAGTTCGGCGCACAGAACGAATTTCACTATGAGTATAGGTAGCTTGTAAGCGGTAGCGAGAACAAATCGAGGCTCTTGTCGATCGAGCCGAGCGTTAAGTAATGATTTTAGATTGTAACGTAGCGAAGAACCGTAAACACGATATTGTGATACACAATGTGGCCGTATTTGCCCTATTGATTTTTTTATTAATTCCCTTCTCTCGTCGCGCGTGCGCGTGTCTAAGGCCTCTACGCCGCTGCGAGGCACAAAAACTCAAATCGGAATTCAATACGTGCAATTACACGTACGCGCATATTACGCTCTCCTTCTCTCTCGAAGCGAAAGGCTTGCGTCATGTGTGGTACCTTTCCAGCGGTGTAATACACTGTACTATAAGCACTATTGATCAATTTAATCGATCAATCTCGCGAGCTTCACGGCACATTACATTTCTCTCGGCGCTGAGCAGCAGTGCGCTCGGTGAAAAAACCCGTTTCTACCATTCACGACTTTTCGATTAGCGATCCGTACCACTACTCTCCGCGGAGTGACGCAACGAGATCGAAAACCAGAGCCCGCGGCGTGGGATCACTCGAAATTCGCGATCGTAAAAAACGCTAGAGATTTACAGATCAGCCGTATAATTCTACGGAAAATCGCGATCTCCACGTGCGCAGGCACGAGTCGGGGTAGGCGGAAGCGAGCGGACGCACTTTGTGCAAAGCGATCGGCCAATCACGAGTGCTCGCCGCGTGGGATTTCCGCGAGCGCGGGCCCCATATGCTGCAGCCAGCTCCGCCGACGCGGATATAGGCATTTTGCCGCCGCGCTTCCTTTTTGGCCGGGAGAGGATCACCGTTATGATCCCGCGCGCTGTTATTATCTTCTCAATAATGATATCTGCGCGGTTTGCGTGGCTAAGAGTGCAAAAGCGCATCTCTGCCGCGATCTATTCGTTGCGGAAAATCGATTTGCGCAGCAGGCGTAATAGAAATGGCTCGGCTAATGGCGCAAATGGTCAACTCATTTTTCCAAAACTTCCTCCTTTTTCTCTTTTCGGCGCAGTCCTTTGCTCCGGCTTCCCGACTGGCCGGACAGCGGCAGCCGCACGCTACACGGGCTTCTGACCACAGAGAGCTAACGTTCCCATATGTATCATGTGTTGCTCGTCCATCCGTCCGTTCGTTCGCCGCCGCGCGAGAGGATCTGGAGGTATGCTGCACGTGAGACACACGACACACGGCACACGACTGGCAGCTATACGCTCAGGAAGTTCAGGAGCCCGGGACCGATGTGCGCTGACGAATAGCCAAGAGGAGGAGGATCACGGAATGGTTCGATATAGCACTCACGGAAATAGTCCGAGATACGAGAGGTTTGTCTTCCCTCTGGCCGGTCGAGCACAAAAAAGCAGCGCCCTAACAAGGTGCCCGTCGCACTCGAGCAGTGGCGCAGCTTATTATTACACAAAGACTCGCGCAACGCTCCGAAAGCAAAAGAGAAACAGGAAACCGCACACGATCTAAACTGCCACGGAGCTGCGGTCGGGCCGCGCGTTATATTCGTTTACCTTGCGTTAATCATGGCGTTTTAAAGGGTAACGCGATCCCGTCCTTCTCCCGCGATCGCTTTATGATATGCGCTGCAATCGATCCGGTATCGATACGGCGGGTAACACGATAGATCTGCGCGAGCTGCTGTCACCGCGCTGCCGGTCCGTTCCAGCTGCGCGAATTATGGGATTAATTGAAACTGCAAGTCCCACGCGCGAGCTCATCCGCGTGGTAATTCATACATTAGCCGGGCTCGTGGTCGGGCTTGCGGTGCTCGAGTCGATTCTCCCAGCACTGGACCTTCGATCGATCGCTTGTCACTTCGGAAACATCCTAGACAAATTTCCGAGGCACCGGCCGTAATCCCCGCTAATCCGCGTCCATCAATCAACGAAAATATATTGACGATCGACACGCATAATCCTATGAGGCGCGCTCTCGAGTGGGAAAAAGCCAACGGCCTACACATAAGCTCATTATACTCTTATCGCTCTCGACGTCCTTGCGCGCCCGCGGCCGAGATCGGAGTCGACGGGCCGAGCGAGCCGGCGGGTATTGTGTGTCGGCTCGGCTCGGGGAATCCTGTGCGATGCCGAGAGTGCAGGCGAGGAGCTGCAACGACACCCTTGAACTTTTTGCGAGCTTGCCGCTCGCTCGACGTCCCGTCATTATGCACGCCTCGCGGCCCCGAGCTGACGGCGATGCGAGCCGACGCGAGTGGCACGATTTTTGCGCCGATCGGCCAGCTAAACGATCGGAAGGGATCTGCTCGCGCATCGTGCCCGCACTGCAGCTACGACCGAATCGTTTTGCTCTGCGCGGGGCAACGGGCGGAATATTTTGCAACCGCAGTCGAGCAAACAGCGAAGAAAAAAATCGCGATTCGCATCGACGTGTTCCATCATCCCGCGAGGCCGCCGCATCGGGAAAAACGAAGAGGCCGGTGTGCGAGAGAGAAGAAAGCGAGAGCGATCATCGAGCGGTCCCTTTAGCCTTCCGCGCAGCACCAGCCGCAATAATCTGCGGGTCCAATTTTGCCGTTGCCAATCTCGCTGAGCAAACAAAAATACCGCGCTCTCGCGAGATAGGCTCTCGATCCTTTGTCAGCGGCGGAAAAATCATTCGGTAGCAATCGCATATCGATAATTTCGCGGCGCACGTTCGAGAATGCAAAGTGCGCGCGCGCGCGATAAGTCATACGGCGGCGATCGCAGCACGGAAGCGCAATTTGCGAAATAACGATCGTTGCTGTATCCCTCTCCCTCCTCCTTCCTTCCTTCCTTCTTAGGTATGTGGATTTTGTTGGCGCGTTTCGCGGAAATTCGCATCGTTGCCTTTCATTTTCCGCTGCATCAAGCTCATATTGTGCAGCGCGCGTAATCGCCGAAGCTATTGCTCTGCTCAAAATAAAGGGGATCGCCGCGCACCGACAGCCGTTTCACGGCTGCCTAAACGAAATTAATTTTCTTCCCACAAGTGCCTGCGGGAGCCCCGCCGCTAATTTAACGCTAAACGACTCGAGCCTTAATTTGTCTCCCGATACGCCGAAACCGCAGCGCTCCGTCTTCCCCCTAAAAATACTTCGACAGGATCGCTTTGAGAGAGAGAGAGAGAGAGAGAGAGAGAGAGAGAGAGAGAGAGAGAGAGAGAGAGAGAGAGAGAGAGAGCTAGTATAACATGGAGTGGGTGGGTTAAGACATCCCGGCTCTCTCTTCCCGAGCAGAAACAAATGAGCCCCGAGGCGGCGGCCCTTTGACGGGGTCAGAGCCACGGTAGCCGTCGTCTCCCTCCTCTTTTTCATCCCGGGCCCGTCATCTCCGGGACTCGTAATAACGAGTGGCTGCTGGCGCGGGACAATGGGCTGCATAACTTCCGTGGCGAGTTAATGACGCCGGCGATGAACTCTCTTCGATCGATCGTGATTATCGCCGACGCCGAGGTGATAAAGGAGCTCGGCTTTGTGCGAGCTGCCTGTCGATTTAGCCTTAATAATGATAATGACGAGTTGTCGCTGTAAAGAGGAGAAATTGTTCACTGCGTCGAAGGGGTGAGGAGGGTATGCACATGGTCAAGCGTGAAAGTTAATAAGAACAGGAGGTCGGCTGGAAACTCTTGAAAATCCTCGTATATCTATTACCCTCTGAGCAAACTCGTGTCGCGCTATTCACCTATGCCGCGTGCATCTCCTCGGGGGCAAATCAAAGCGAGGCACAGCTTCAAAGAAAGTAGCACTCGATTCGCGACCTATAACTGCGCCCGCGAGAATAATTAAACGCCGTAATTGAAGGTACAGTACAGCCGGAGCGTCTCCTTTAATAACCCCCGGATCGGACGAGCAGGAGAAAAGAGCCTCGGTAGTAAACTGCAACAATGGCCCGTGGCCGGGGGGTTGACGTCGCCGCGCGGCTCAGAGTCCATTGTCGATGATAATATTGATTAATTACAAAGTGAAAAGTCGCTTACGCACTCCTCTACTCTTCTTCTTCTTCTTCTTCTCGCTCCTCTTCTCGGGATCGTTAGAGCGCCCGGGCTTCATTAGCCCTTCGTCGCGCGCACCTTTTTACGCGCCGGTAAACTAGTTGCCCTTGTTCCAATTTTTGCGCAGCCCTCTATGACTTTTTGCAGCGAGACTTGTATTAACTAGATGCGAACTTTTCAAGGAGGCTTGATTATGGGCCGGGATCGCCTCCGCCCTTTAATGGCGCGGCCAGAGGGAAAAACATTAATTTCGCCTCTGTCTTTGATCGGGATATTGCTCGAGGGTTTTTTCTCGAGGGGGCTTCTTTCGTGGCTCGGGTTTTCAAACAAGCTCGCGTCTTCGAATTCCAAAACACGCTGCAATAATAAGTTAGGCAAATTGCAGCTTGGCGCGAAACGCTGGCTATCAGAGGTATATAAGCTAACCCCTTTTTGCGTCGAATGAAAGGGGACGGAACTATAATTAATTAGGTTTGACTTGCCGCGTGAATTACGACGGACTCGGCGCGTAGATTAATTAAGCCGAGCGCTCCCTCACCTTTGGCCGAAATCAGCCGTGGAAGGGATTTTGTCGCCTCTTGAAACGCTTTCGGAAAATATTAATGGCTCTCCCTGCACTCAACTCGGGAAAATAGTTCTAATCCTCCGGAGTGAATAATTGCCTCGCTAAATTAAAAATTCACGCGGCGCATAAAGCCGAGAGAGAGAGAGAGAGAGAGAGAAAAAATCATCTCCGCGAGATGAGCGAGTGGAAGATAAAGGGAACGAAGAGTCGGCTGTCTCGCGCGAATAAAAGAAAGGCCGCTCTGCGAGAGAGAGTAATGCCACAACGGAGGAAGCAGTTAAATCCGTTGCATGTGTGTGGGAGGCTGCGGAGGGGGGGGGGGTAGGAATCTCGGGCTTTGTTTCCGCGTTAGCCGCGCTTTTGTTTCGCGTTATACGAGCGCGGCTTGTGAGTGCGGGGGATATACATATAGGTATACCCGCACATCTCGCGCGCGCTCTGGAGCTCCGATAAAACGAAGAGCCCGTTTTTGCACAATGGTCCTAGCTCTCGACTCTGCGCTGCAGTGTTTGCATAATTTCGCGTAATCTCCGACATTTTCGCTCGGCTTTCCCGAGTTCGCCCCACTCATTGATTTTTGCTACAAAATAACAATCCATCGCTGTAGGCTATAGGAAGCAATACTTTCCCATACCGCAAAGAGTGCGGATATTCTTCGAAATATCTCATTACGCGCCAAGTCAGCCTATACTCGCGTACCGATATGCCAATATCCCGGCTTTTTAAATAAAACGATGAGTGCAGCGCGCACGGGAGTCGCAATCACGCTGCCGGTAGACGCGGAATTGCAGAAAACATCCCAATCAGGCGTAGCGTTATTTCTGCGGTAGTAAGTGCTCAATTTAGTTATACATCCATTCGATGATGTTGCCGCATGCAAAGTGCGCTCGCGGATCCAATATAACAGCGTCAGCGGGTTGCGAAAAATCTCGACTTTATAACTTTAAATCCGCGTGCGTGTTTACCTATAGCTCACTCGTCGGGCACTTGAGAATCAATCTCTTCAATTTCACAATCACGTTGATTAGCAAGAATCATCGTCATCGCAGCATTTCAATCCCTCTCTTAGCTCGCGCGCACACTTGTAGCGAACCGATAGACGCGTGGAATGCAATTGAAAAGTCGTATTGTCGAGGATGGCTAATCGTGCTCTATTCCCCGCGCAAGGATGAGTCCGATTCGCGCACGCGGACGGAACTTTCGCGAGAGGAATGAGTTTCATCGGGACTTTGAGCAACGACTTTTCACTCTAAAGTGGAGCAAATCTAGGATGAACGCTGCTGACGGCGCTGTATGCGTCTCGCCGTACTCGATAGTTTCTACTGTTACAATTCCGCGAGAGCAGAGCTCGAATTCCGCGCAAGGGACAAAAAGTAGCATCGCAGCTTGGCGCGCGCTCGGCGTTAGACGTTTGATTAATGGCGTCAGCGCTCATTGGTCACGCCAACTAATAAAGGAGCGTTCACACGTATTAAAGCTGGACGCGCATATACGCGGCGACGGCAGCGGTGCGAGGACTCGAGTCGCGCTTGCGCCGAGCTGCATAACGAGGGAATGGCGTGACGCCGTTGCCGCCGCTCATAATTGAGCGCGGCGGCTACAACGCCACACATCAGCAATCCAATCGCTCTTAATCATTCGAATTCATCTGGCCGGTGCCGCTGCTCTGATGCCATTACTGCCTAGGATCGCGACTGTGTCGGGCTACGTGCATATTAGAATTACGAGTGCTTGGCTTTTCGATCCCAATCGCGAATCGATTGTTTTATCGATGGGTGTTATAAGGTGTTGAGGAATCATCCGATCTGTCGAGAGATATGTACGAGGCATCAATGCTATTCCATTACCTCACGACTAGGAAAAATGAGCTATCGGATTACCCGCGAAAGGTCAGGTTCAGCCGCTCGCTGCGCCTGCGTCGATTTTTCCACACACCCAATCAGCACCCACCTGTCAATAGCCTGCAAAGCGAATGCTCTCAAACCTATTACTATATCTGCGTGCATAACAGGCGACACACGCGCAATGACGCAAGCGGCATTATCTGTAATATCGCGCGGCACACAATAATCCAGCTCTCGCGCAATCTTTTTCAATCGGCCGAGAAACCCCACGTCTGCGTCGAAGGATCTCGGCTTTCCGCAGCGCTGCAATCGATACCGCCGCCGTCTCCGTCGTCGCCGCGCGTAATGCTCGAGCGGTTTCGCGTTTGCGCGAGCGATCGATCACTTTTGTACGCGCTCTGCGCGTGTGCGTGCGTGCATGAGCGCGGATGACGGCCCCACAGATGCAATTACACACGATTATTAACTGAAAAGCGCAAGAGGGGATCGGCTTACCTGTGACACGGCCGTCGCGGGAAAAATGTTTATGGTCGCGAGAGACGATGCGAGAGAGGGCGCTGGCGGTGAAAAACAAATTAAAGTAAACGCAGGCTAAAGCGTCTTGAGGTTTCAATTATCATAATCAAGACGGCTTCTCTGACGTGCAAAACGGCGTTTCGCGCCAAAAATTTTGCACGAGCATCGAGAAACGAAAACAAATCGACGCCGAATTGGCCATCTGTCAACATGTGCGCTCGCGTGTTCACGCCTCGGCCGAAGCGAGCATTTCGCTCTGCGTATAGGCCTCTGGCTGGTCCGACAAAAAATGCGCGCACAGCAACTGAAATTCTCGAAAGGCACCGCATCCGCGGCTATAAAACGGTACGCGGCGCGGCAAAGCCGTTCGGTAATTCGTTTATCGCGGCGTTTTTCGAGGAGCGAAGATCGACGCAGCCGCCAAATCGTTTGATTGCGTTGCCGGTGGCAGTGCGGAAACGGTTTACGGCGGCTCGCGCCTACCATTTTACACCTCAGACGCGCGCTGCCAGCCCTCGGGTGCCGCTCGGTTTTGACTTTCAATGTTTTTCGGAACGGCCGTTTTCGCGGGAACAAAGTAACCAACAAACCATCGGTCATCACGGCAGTATATTCATAATAACACGTGGAGAGAGAAAAAAGGAAGCGTCAGTCACCGTCGTTCACTTTCACGCGCCGTCCTGCGAGCGAGAGCCGGGCGCAATAATTTTCCCGAGCCGCGAAAAAGAGTGTATCATCAGCTTCCACGGCGAGGCGCTTAAAAGAGCAGTTCAAAGGTGGCTTCGTCGGGACAAATTACCGAGAAGTTTACCTATTCCCCTCTACGCGCTGGCTTTTTTATGTTATAATTATTATCATCGCTCTCGCAGACGGTAATCCCGAAAGGGGATTTTTAAATTGGCTCCTTTGACGCGAGCGCGACTCTCTAGTTGGGATGAGTTTTATCATCATATCGGAATAACTTACGCGCCGTCGCCTCGCTCTCGCTCAGAGACGCTCATCTCCACAGGCGTCGAAGCGCCGATTCGACTGGGATATCCGCTAAACGGGGAATTTTCTGTAGTATCCTCATGCGTTGATGAAACGGCGATAATGGATTAGCGAACATCAGTTACAGTAGCGCGCGGAGACTTGTCACACAAGCAGACGGACGAATAAATCTCCTCTAAAAAGGCAGCTCTCTCTCTCTCTCTCTCTCTCTCTCTCTCTCTCTCTAACGAGCGGCAACCGCGGTAGTCATCTTAACGACAAACATCGTCTCCTTTGACGAAGACTCGCAGACGCATAAACGCGCACAAAAGCTCCCTCTCCGCGAAACGTGATTTGTCATCCCCCGACTGGTAATTACTCGCATCAAACGGCGCGCGTACTTCAGTAGCTCCTCGGACGAGCACTGTCGGTCAATTAAGCTGCTCGTCCTCGCGGCCAAAGGCAGGTGCAGGAGCTGCGAGAGTCGGAAACGGGCGTGAAAAACGCGACAATTACCGTTCTCCGCGCGGAGAGGCTTCGAGAGATTAAAGTGCTCAATCGCTCCGCGCTCTTTTTTCGAGGCGGCAAGATTGAGGGGCTGTGAAAATTGTGCCGGGCTCTCTAAGTGGCTCGCATTATCCCGAGTAGTTTTCTCGCTCTTTTGATTCTCTCGACAGCAGATGCAGGCAGCCTCGCAAGAGCGCGCGACGATTCAATCAGCACTTGTTTCTCGCTTTCGACTCGGGGAATAACGAGACACATGCTAACAAGCGAATCAGACGAGGTGAAAGTGCGAGACGTACGCATCGCGTTCGAATCAGCGAATGAAATTACAATCGCAGCATTTTCACGGAAGTTCCTTGCATCACCAGCCGCTCGCTCGTAACGTCGAACCTCGAGAAAAACAATCAACTCGCTTATACGGCGGGCCGCATGAGCAATACTCGCGGAAGCCTCCCGCGCGCGTCATATTGTGCCAATAACGCTGCATGCATGTTTTTGCGCGCCTAATACGCACACGCATACACTGCAGTTACACGCACTCACACACAGAGAGAAAGCGGATTTCTCAAAACAAAACGCGAGATCGGTGGCCGATAGCCACGCGGAGTCATCTCCTCGGCTTATTATGAATTGCGCGCGCGAGAAGCGAGGAAATGAAATCCGCCCGGGCTTTGAGAACCGGGAAAAGACGCTCGCGGGTAAAATAAAGTAATTGTTGCCATTACGGCGCGTGTAAAGCTCGCGAGGCTGGTGTGTGAGAACCCGCTCAATTATGGCTCGGCGGCTCTATTCAGATCTCCGCGGCCTCGCGTGTATGGGCGAATTAATTTAGATGTCTTAATTGCATCGGTTAATTGTTCTGGAAGGCGAGTGCCTGATTCGCGGCTGCGCGAGTATTGTGCATATTGCCAGGCCATGGCATCTCTAAAAGGAGATATTATATTGCTTTCACCGGGGCAGACTTGCGCTCTCCGATGTACGCTAATGGCGAAAATGACGTTTGGCTTCCGAGTCGTCCCTTTTTCCGAATCACTTCGCCGTTTTCAACGCAACTGCGAATTACGCTCCCGCGCCGCCGCGGCGTAATGATATTCAGCGCTAGTAAGGACGTGTTTGTACGAGCCAAGCCATCCGTGAAATAATGCTCAAACTGCGAGATTGAAGCCTTTGAATTTATGCGTACTATATCCGTCGGCTAATTGCATTAATCATTCGCAAAAATTATATAATCTTGGAAGAATCCTCCTGAATCCTCTTTCTCTTCCCCCGCGATGCGCAATTATTTTGCGTAACCAGCATAATTGAATGAAAGTACCTGCATGAATAAGTCCGTTATGTACGTTTAACACGAAGCTCCTTCACGCTCACACGGGCACACACGTACGCGATTAATAAGCGTTAAAGCGCATAAAGCGCAAACTCCCGATTGCAAAACAGCTTCGCGCCGGCGCGGCTCCGAATTACATCGCGCGGCCGTATAAGATGCACAGTAAAAAAGCGAAAGCCGTTCCGGGTCGGGCGCAGCGCGCATCCCATTGTTAAAAATTCAAATACGATCGAGCCGCGTGTAGCTGTCCGGAAATTATAAGGCGAGCGGCCGATTATACAAATGCGCGCGATCTACTCTCACTTTCCTCTAGCCTACGGCCGCAGCTGGGAAAGTTGGCGCTAATTATAATGGACGTTAAGTAACCGCGCGCCGCAAGCCGAGAGTGCGTGCGTGCAGTGTTTAGATGCGCACTGTATATGAGAGAATTTTTTGCGCAGCTAACGATCGCGACGGTTAATTAACTTCGAGGCGATATCGAACGGAAGCGGCTGCAGTGGGAGCCGCGTCGTCGGAACACTTTTCGCGAATATGGATAACGCTGCGTTATGGGCATTCCGGCCGTATGTAAAAGCAGCGGAACAATGCGTGGAAACCTCGCGGGCTTTTTTTGCGGCTTTACCGCGCGTAATTGCGTCAAATGTTTTCATAAACTACTGTTAAGCGGCCTAAAAGGGGCAAGGAACGCCGCCGCTCATTTGTTGCGACATAATTAAAAGACTCCGTTTACGCGAGAGGTCGCGTCATTAGATATAACATCGCTGCTTTTTCGACGCGGCGGAACTGCCGCAATCCTCGCGTCTGAAGCCGTGCGAGTAGCTCGGGCTCTCTCCGATGCATTTTCATGATGCACGGACGGCGTCTCAGAAGAGCGTGCGCGCCTGCGGATCAATATCGCTGGATTAACACGTCTCGCGCGCTAAGTAGCGTATACGTCCTCCCGAGTCCCGGCCCCGCGCGATAAGTAAAACGAAGCAGAGCAGCGACGTAGCGGAGAAAGCGAGCAGTTTAGTTTAGGCGCGAAGTGCCGCTGCAGGCGCATCGTGCATGCGGGAGAAACAACGAGCGACGCTGCGCCGCCGGTGCACAGCTCTTTCCCCCGTATATGGCTTCTTCGCACGACAGGCCAATAAAACGCCTCCGCGCGCGAGGCTGCCGCCGCAGCTACGCCTGTAAAATGCTAATTCGAGAGCGGGCGGCTTGCCGAACGAAGGGATTTCGCCGCGGCGGAAACGTTTCCGGCTCTCTCCCGCGATTATCTCGCGCGGCCGAGAAGTCCAATGCTATCGGCTACTGCGATGGACTTCCGGAGAAAATTCTCGCGCCGCGAGAAGAGTCATTTAAATCGGCGTCGATGCATCAGCGTTCGACAGCCACTGTCGCGCCGGCAATTAAACGCGCCGTGCGCACGGGCCGGCTCGATCCTCGGCCGACAAAAGTCCGGGCACTCGAGGAATAAAGAAGATTGATCGATCGAGCATCACAAAGTAGCTCCGCGCCGCGCTCAATAAATCCTGGCCCCGCGTGCGCGGCGAGTGAGCGCAGCTTAATAAAGTAATTACCGGCTGCGTCCGCGTCCGCGTCGCACAATGAGTGTACCGGAATTCGAGCTAAAGGAATTCCTCCGTAGCAGAGAGCAGCTACCACGCACACAAAAGAGTCGGCCGGTAATGATAATAACGATAATCGCCGGGCAGTGCTCTCTGATGGTCATTACGCGCGCGTGTGTATCGCGTCCCGCGTATTATGTATGTGCGAGCTGAGCGCGCACGCCGCTCCGACTGGACTCTCGAGGGCCGAGATCGATGCCGAGATTTCGCGGGGATTTCGCTCGCCGAGATTGAAAAAGTCCTTGGGTGCGCAAGCGCGGGAATCGGTAATCGTCCGGGGATAATCGAGTCCCCTTACGTTTTTATTGTGTCGCGGCATATAATGCTGCAGAGACAGCTCACTTTTCCTAATGATTGCGCGTCTCGTTTGTCGCTTTGATGTTCTCCACTTGGATCGGAGTCCTTTATTTTTCGCGCCGAGTCGTGCAGATGATTGACACGCGACGTAATCGACGGAAATTTTTTGGCTCTCTTCGTTTCCGTTTCTTTTTTTCCTCGTGCCGAGCGCTTGAGAAACGCAATTACGCTAAATTCGTATCCCGCTGCTTTTAATTTTCGGGGTCCTTTCAATTTGAATTTGGCGTAACGATCTTTTTTCGAGTCTTTTAAGAGCGCTTTTTGAGTTGATCGCGATCGCGTGAGAGCCTTGCGTTATTACGTAGTGTGTAAATTCGACTAAATTTTTGTATAAGCACGGTCGTTAACGTTAAATTTTAACGCAAAATCAAACTACGCATTGCCACCGCTTGAGCGAAGCCTCAAAGAGAGCGCACGCTTAATCGAAAAGCTCAACGGCGAAGTTCTTTCGCTCCGTACAGGGCGATTTCTCACCTCGGCGACCTGCGGCTCCGCAGGCAGTCGCGTGCAGAGCGTTTTATCATTCCGCGCTTTGTGTCCTCGCGCGCGTCTTACTCTGATGTGGTTCGCGCGGACGCTTCAAAAGTCATCACTCGCCCCAACAGTCTCATCCATCTCTTGCCCCGGTTCTGGTAGCGTGGAAAGAAGGCCTAATTAAATTAGATTAGGCGGCTCTCGGTGCTGGCAATCGTCCTCGAGGGCTACATGCAAACGCTGATGGATTATAGGAAACACTAAAATCGAAGGTCCTAGCCTTCAATCGGATGAAAATCTAATCATCGACTTGGCTAGCATCAATTTTTCGTTGTCACAATCAAAAAGTTAATCCCGCATGCTCTCACCCATCAGACCCAGAAAGGCAGCAAACTCCCGGCTTTATATTTGCAAGCAATTTGCGTTCGCTCTCGCTCTTGGGCGCAAAAAGTCACGAAGCGCAGGGCGTACACATACACAAGCTCCAGCTCGTCGGTCGGCCGATATCAATCATCCACCTCGCACATACACGTATATATTGTATACGTACGAACTGCATTTTATTGCACGACCAATCGCGAGAAAGAGCCATTCGCCTTTTCCGTTGCGGCAGCAGCAGCAGCCGCCGCCGCCGCCGCCGCATTAAGCGGGCAAATATATGCAAGTGCGAGCGCGCGGATGGACGCGTAATTACCATTGTATAAGGCTGCTGCCGCCGCGAAATTGGATCTTGCCACGTACGAGTGGTAGGTATATAAGGTAGGTAGTAGCTACGGAGGTGGTATGCAGAGGAGGAGTTGTCGGGGCTTTGTTCGAGAGAGCCGCGCTGGCAATTGCTGCTAGCTGTGATTTGTCATACGGGAGCTGACGGCTTCTTTTTTCAGGCTCTTCTAAGATTGACTTAGATGTTGAGTCAAATTGATTTATTATATCTTGATGAAACCACTTCTCTCTCTCTCAGAGGGGGTAAAAGCGATAAGCGAACGTAGGAAGCACGGCTAGTAGAGTGCGATAGTCTTGTTGATTCGCTTTGATATTTACACTAGTTTATTTGTAACAAGATCGTGTAGGTTCTGTATGTACAAAATTCTATATACAGGTGTCATAAGCTCCATATTTTCCTCTTTCACTCCAGCAGAAGCAGATGCGTCTACTTTGGCCTTATCAGTACTGTCACTGTCGATAAAAATAATGTGAATGACATGTTGTGAACGATGAAAAAATTTCAAGCCAATTTCGTACCATAAAGAAGCTCTAAGATCTGGGAAATCGTGTAAAAAATATATAACCTACCGAATATAAAATACATAAAATAAATATAATTAATGATCTATACAAGAGTTGAGCGTTCGAGTGCAGGGCCGGGTGATTCTCACGACTTCTTGGGCTTCTTGATGGGTTCGAGGCCACTGTCGTACTCGGAGGTGTTGAGCATCCTGACGTTCTTCAGCATACCGGTCCTGCGATCCTGCTGTCGCTGGGACGCGCCGCCTGCTCCTGCCTGGCCGGCTCGCCTCTTGTTGTTCCCGGCGGGCACCCCGTCGTTCCTGAAAAAGGCCACAAAAAAGGCGCGTGAGTTCCAGCCGCTCTAACTGTGTCGCATTAGCCCCTAATTTCGCGGACGACATGTGGGCTCGATGGAAAATCGACAAAAAGTGTCTACAAGAAGGCGCGCGTTTTATTCGAGGCCCGATCACGCGACGCGCAACTGGCGTGTCGAATCCCTCCGCGCCTCTCCTTCTTTCTTTTGCTCCGTCCTCTCCCCGCGCTCTCGAGAGAGGAGCTTCTATACGCCTTTGAGCGGCTGCTCCTGCGCTTTTTATTATTCTCTGCCGATTCGGAGGGCTCCAACCGATGATTACGTTATGTACGCGCGGTGTCGATGGGCAGGCGATTGTGATTCCGAGAAAGGAGTTTCTGCGTGTGTGCGTGATGCGAGTTTCTTGCATTGAGCGGCAGATGATATCGCGCGGGCGCTCGCGAGCGATCGGGCGGATAAGCCAGGCAACGAGGAAAACTGTAATTCGAGGCAGCGACGCCCCGAGAGAGTTTCGTTTGTGTTTTTAATTGCTCGCGCTGTGTTTCGGAATTATTTTTCCGTTGGCTCGAGGAAATTTTTATAAACATAACGAGTAGGTGTTTTTTTTTTTGCAATTCAATCAAGTCGCAGATTTCCTTCGCGGCCTATCAGCTTAACAGCTTTGTTTGGACGTCTCGTCGTTTCGGGAATCGCGCATTCAAATTGACTCAGCTGCGGATAGATAAGATAATTAACGCCAGCCGTCAAGCACGCGGAAAGATGCGACTACATGCGCGGCGTACATCTCTGCATTAAATTAAATGCGTGATCGACTGAGTAATCTGAAGAGGAGAACCCCGAGCCCCGCGCACCTTTATATACGCATACGCTCCTTTCATCGCGCTTCCACATGCCGTGTCCGATAAGGCATCGCTCGGCCGCCTCTCCTCTATAACAAACGAGCTCTCGGCTAAAATTACTCTCCGACGTCGCGACATTACATTAACGTGTGTATATACATTATAATACCGCTTCGAGAGCGCGCTCGTGTCGGCTACGCACCTGCCGCTACATAGCTGCTTCTCGGCGCTTCTTCGCCACCTGCCGAGAACTGCAAGCGCGGGGAAAAAGGTGCAGTGCGGACTTTTTTCTTTTCGGGGAACGCGTACGCCTCGGACTCGCTGAAATTATTGTTAATCTTGCACCATTGCCGGGTTACCGATAAATCGACTTCGTTTCTGCCCGCTCGTTTGGTGTAAGAGAAGAGCTCGTTGTCTCAGTACTAACGAACAGACTAAGCTGTCAAAACAGAGACTCGCTGCACAAACAGAAAGGAATAACAGAAATTCTCGAGCGATGACACGAGCAATCGCGCAAAATATTGTCGCTCTCGATGATACGCACATACTGGAAAAATCGAGCCCCACTACGCCGGAGTGACTAGCCCGCGCGCAAACAGCTCGTTACGTAAAGCGCGTTTATTAATTCTCACGCAGACGGACGCGCGAGGCCAGCAGAGTAACCAGCTCGCACAAGTGCAGAATCGCGGGAAGAGAGAGGGGGCCCGGGAGAAGGCAATCGCGGCGCGGCTCATTGGACCGTCACCAGCCCGCCTTTCACCCATTAAAAGTCAGTACCTCCCGCTTCCTCCTCTCCCGCACGCCCACGCGCGCCACCAGCGTTTCCCCCCGCGAGCTGCGCCGGAAAGTCAGTCGGTGCCCTCAGCTGTCGATTTATCCGCGCACAGCTTGTTTAAACACTCGCGGGAATGATGTCAGCGCTATTTACGGAATGTTTGTCGCGCTTTGATTATGGGACTCGAGACTCGAGCGCCGGAGGGGGTTGCTTCGATGTTTGCTCCGCTCGAGGACTACACCGACGAGAGCGTTGACATTTTTAGGAAAAACATCGATCAGCCGAGTGTACATCCGGTGTTCCGAACAGAGCCCGCGTATTACGATCGTTTTCGAAAGAATTTCTCCCAGCAGTCGCGCCAGCCGAGCTATCAAAGCAATAGTCTAAAAATCCATCCGGCAAAAAACTCGTTAAACTCGGCAATCAAGGGCGATTTTTTCCCATCAACTCTCGCATCCGTTCTGCGTACGCGCAACATCCGAATGACCATTGCGAGATACAGGGATAGATAGAGAGAGAGAGAGAGAGAGAGAGAGAGAGAGAGAGAGAGAGAGAGAGAGAGAGAGAGAGAGAGAGAGAGAAAAGGCAAAAGCGGCGCGACATAAAAGCAGAGAGCGGGTTCATCGATACGGAAAAATTCAAATTAAGCCCGGCCCCCGGAGCCCCCGAAGCGGCGGCAATAAAAAATTCGGGGGAGAGAAAGACGAAATCAGAGTGGCTGTGCTGCGCGCACGAGGGCGCAGGTGTCCTGCCCAGCGTACGAACCCATATCGCCGTCGCAGGCGTCGACCGCAGAGACTGGACTCATAGACTGCTGGCCGCAGGTATTATAGGGCCAAAGGCGAGTCATGCCCTCGCTCGCTCGCGCATATATCCCAACGAATGACGCGACTGGCGGAAGCGGCGGTCGCATCAGTCTGTTTAATAGCCGTATTGTATAATTATGAACAATGGAGGCGAAGGTGTGCATGAGTGCTGCTGGCCACGTGAAATGTACACCGGGGCAGAGTAAGAGGAGCCAGCAGCGAGCGATGGATCCTCTGCGTGACGCGACGCGTCCGCGATATGACGGATGGACGCGCGGCGCACATCGGCCAGGACAGTTTTGACGGGGACGCCTGTGCGCGAACTGGATAGCCCGCGCTGAGCAGCGGGTGTGGAAGTCACGACGGATGACTACTGTTACGCCTTTGAGCTCCGGCCGGCTCTCTCGCCCGTATATTCGAATTTCGGCTCGCTGCAGTGATATTGCGATAATCTCCGCGTCGAGAGCCGCGCGCGATTTACAGCAGGCATTTCGCAACCGTTATAGCGCCGGACTATAAACGCGCGGGACAGCGGCAAGAAGCGGCTCAACAAATCGCGCCACGCAGCGCCATTACCTTTTTCAGACTTGCGTAAAAGAACCCCTTCGGCTGCGGCCGGCGGTGAACTACTAGTAGTCCCGAGTGGACGCGGCCGCGACTGCACGTGAAGCCACGCGTGAATCCGTCATTAATGAGCGTCGGCGAGCGGTCTATGGCTGATGAATAAACGCGCGCGGCAGCGGCGCGCTCTTTTTTGCCGCCGCTACCCATTGTTGCGATTCGTGGTTTTCCGTTTCGTAATGCCAAGCGCGAGTCATCGTGCGTGACAATGGGCGGTTTCGACCGCTAATTGACGGAGTTATTTGCGAACGAGTTTACGTAAACATACTTAGCGCTAATTCAGTACGTGTTTTTTTTTTGCCTCTTGCTTTTTGCCCGGGTTTCGGTAAATAATCGTCGATTGTTTTCGGAGCCGGAAAATCCTTTGGAGCTTATTTTTCCAATTGTTTTCTGGGATCGAGGAGTTTCTTTTTTAAATGACATTTTTTTTTCGTAATCACGCGCGCTTATTCGCGGTTGCGGCGGGGTTTTGCCTTGTGTTGGTGCGCTGTAAAACGAGCGCGTGTATTAAGTGAAATTAAAGTAAATTATGCTGGAAATGAGCTTCGGGCGGGTAATGAGGCATTTTGAGCTGAAAACGAAAACGCGATTTACCGCAATTACTCGCCGTTGGAAATATTGTTAACGAAGCTGGTTTCTTTGTTTACCGCGGCTGAATTGTACAATGGCGCGAATTGATTGCCTCGGCGGTGTATCGCTTTCGAGAATGTGAGTTGGCTGCGTCACCGCAGCTACAAGCCGTACGCAGTTTGAAAAAATGTTCAATCACGCGGAAACTAACGCGCATTCAGTCGAGAGCGAGACTCATTATCTTCGTAAACACGAGCCAATCATCTCTGCCCAAACACTTGATCGGTACGACTCGTCGAAAAAAAGTCCCGCAGTCGCACGGTAGCTATAGACTACCGTTTTCTGCGCGGCGTGAACGACCTTCGACTTATCGCATCTACCTCGCGCGTAATTAGTTTTTCACAGCCGGTAGGGAGAGCGATTTATGAAGTATATGGAGAGCATCTCACCGTTGATTGGAGAGCCTGTTCTGGTGCTTCGGTTTGGCTAGCTGGGACTGCTCCCGCTCGCGGATCGACTTGCCGGCAGCTCCGATTTTTTGCGGCGGTTCTCGCAGAGCGAAACTCTTGGCGTAGTGGCCCAGATGCAGGTCCTTGCGGTTGAAGACTTCGCGCATCTCGCGCGGGTAGCTCGAGTAGAAGCGCACCCAAGACGTGTAGGCTGTCAGACAAAAATAGGAAATAAGAAACATGGAGTGATTAATTTTTCATTCGAACATTAGGGCTCGTAAAAAGCGTGCAGGTCATTTGTTAACGTTTCAATTAAAATTTTTAATTGGATGAGGGATTAGGATCGGCAGGATGATTTTCGAGGTGCTATATGGCGATTTAATGTCGAATTTAAAATCTCATGACCACCCATCATATCCGTGCCCTTGAGGAGCCCTCCTATTTTCGACGTACGAGTGTTTTCTTTTGTGGCTTGCATCACATCCTTTGACTAGAGTGGAAAACGTCGCCATTGAGCTCGTGCGCATGTTTAGCACAGTTTTCTGGTTCTAACTGGCCATTAAAAAGGAATAAAGCAAATGACAGTTTTTACAGGCCACAACGGCGCATCAGAAGTTTTAAGTTCACTTCCTGAATGAAGCGCATTGTGTGTAGGAAAGACTCCAGTATGCATTAAGCAGCCTACTGTATTTCATATATACTATATATGCGTAAGCCAGCTCGTTAGGATGAAATTATCAATAATTACGTTGTGTACACGGGCTATGCGTAAAATCAAAAACAACTATGTTGCTCCAGGTTATAACTGCTGAGTAGAGGTAAATTGAGTGTTGTGCCTGGAACGTACAACGTGGAAAGTTATACGATGCCCCGCCGACGACGTCCCTAGATATGCATTAATTCGAAGAAACACAACTTTGCACGCTCGAGAGACTCGATATTTCTTTCATCGACTCATAATCGCACCCAGCCGATTAATCTTCGCATTACTCGCGTTGGAAGTGTAGTCACGTGTCCTCTCGCTCTCAGCGCACAAACCGCACTCGACGTGTCCCATCATCTCACGATACACACGCCCCGCGCAACAGAAATATCGCCCTCGCATTAATCGCGCCACTTCCATTAACTTCCTGACGCGATGTGAGTGTATACCTACATAGAGCGTCAAGTGCCGGCGCGGTGGCCTGAGAAACTTCGGCGAAAGCAGCGCGGGGGGAGAATATCCTGGGAGTCGACGGCGACATGTGCTGCTACTGCTGCTGCTGCTGCTGCTGCTGCTGCTGCTGCACATCCGTTTTCTCAATACGCGTGCTCGAGTTTTCAACGTGCGAAAGTTGCCGGCGTGAATCAAGTGTTTACAGAGGGTGTAAGCGGAGGCTCTGCCGGCTTTTTCGGCCGTGGGGTGAGCGATGTGTCGCCGAGTCATGCTCTCTATTGATGGGGAATTTCGTATGGGCGCGTATTGTTTGTTTTTTTACGTGTGAAAAAATGTGGGCCGCTCGGGACACTTTTATCGGTCATTAACTTTCCATTTGGTGTTCACACGCGTCCTCACACGCGCGACTGACAACGAGCGATCTCTTCGCGAAAAGCGAACTCCGAGAAAAATCCATCGACTGCGCGAAGGAAAGCTCGGAAACTACATCCCAGCCCAGACACTTTCCTCCGCGTAATGCTTCTCGAGAGCTAATGCCCGCCGGCAGCGCAGCGCATAAAAGCGGGAGAGAAATGTTTTTCTCCATTTAACACATAAATCTGTACGCGAGAGGCGGCTTTCTCCGCGCGCATTGTTCCTAAGTGATGTAACTGCGTCTTATTGTATTTGTATCCTGTATCGCATTGTTAAGAGTCTCCTCGGCACAAAGCGTAAGTGGTTTTAGCGGAAGCCACATTCAGCGCTCGGATTGTACGTCGACGACGCCGCTGCCGCTGTATAGTGGAGTCGTTGGCGGCGACGTTACGGCCGACGCCTCCTCTCTCGCCCGTGCGCGGCGTATATCGCCCACCATCAGCGCCACTCGTTACCCGGAGACTGGCAAAGACGTGAGCAGCAGCGTCGATGCGACGCGCGGCTGATCCTTGCCCGCGCGACGACTCACCGGATCTTGCTTTGTACGAGCATTGTTATTTTGTAGACCTTCTGTCGTCGGAGCGGAGGAAAACGTCAGTGGAAATCACGCGTCCTAAAACACTAGCCCACCCAGGCCCGGCCGAATGAATTGACGAATCATCGACGCGTTTTAATCATTCAGTTCATCGATTCGAAGCTCCGTGTACGTATATGCGCCACCGCATCGACAAATTCATGGGCGAGAATTAGCTCTACCCCCGAGCGAAGAGGGTATTAAAGTCGGCGAAGCACGACAGGCTCGACGACAGGGGCACATACACGCGCAGACCGCTGCTCACATGCACACTCGTCGAATCGAGTGCGGATGAATCTCTCTCCCCCTCCCGCTTGTTCGCCCGTTCTATAGAGGAATAGAGGGGGAGAGCGAGAGAGCAGCCGAGGGTCGCTCTGCGGAACGAGCTATTCGCGGCGGCGGCGGCGGCTGGCTCTCGCTCTCCGCGTTATATTATGTATACGTGCAGCGCGCGGAGCTGTTCGGCTCTATTGGGGTGATAATGTTACGAATTAGCGAGATTTCCACTTCCTCGCGCGCGTCTGCATTGTGCGCGACTGGCTCTTCGCGGGAATTAGATAAATTTCAAGGCTCCGGGCGCGCCGTATACGCACCTACGCGAGAAGAGAGCCAGCCCCGCCGTGGGTGGATAATCGCTTCACGGGTATCGAGAGAGGAGAGCTACGAGCGCGAGCGGAACCGAATGGGATTATTGTCTGCGCACACGGCCGCGCGCGCGCGCAGGAAATGAAAGTGCGAAAAAGTGCTGGATTGATGCGCGAGAGCGAGAGAGCTAATGCGCTACGAAAATTTCGACGTGAACACCTGCTGCTCGCGATTAAGCAAGGAAATGCTCGATTCTTCCGCTACGTAAAATCACTCGGAAAGGAGTCGAGCGATCCCTGACAAATTAATCGCGCCGATTTTTCACGGGCGCCGAGAAAATCCTGGCCTCGCAGCTACCCTCTTTCTCTCCTGTGGCACAATTATTCCATCAATCACGAGTGGCCAGGCCACCGAGCGGTCAAGTGGTTAGCTGTGTAGCGTCAGTCAAATTCGCCGATCGAAAGCGCGCTAAGCGTCGAGCAGCGATTCCGCCCGCAAAACCTTTTAGGAAGATTTATGGCTCGCCTAGAGCTCGCCCCTTTTCTCCCCGTGTATGCGGTTCCGAGGTAAATGTGCTTTGGGAGTCGGTCGCGATTTAAATGATGCACTCGAATTGATTCCGATTCGACGCGGCACAACAGTGGCCTTGATCTATTATTTCGCGGCGGTTTCACTCCACCGAGGGTTTAGTTTGGCATTGTGTGAAATTTTTCAACGGCTTACCAGAACTTGGAAACGTAAAATGTGTATTCGTGAAGAGTTCGTTGAATTATTCATGAATCGGCCGAGTAGCGCAATTTCGAAAAAGAAAAAAAGAGATTATTAACTTCACGCAATTCGACGGAATGAAGCCTGCGGTTAAGAAGCGTTACCATCGCGCTCTCTGAACGATCGTTTTAGCACGCAAATTCAGTTGCCCCCGGTCTGTAATCATAATCCGCGGAACATTGTAATATTTCGAGTCATTACTTTAATTATTTCCTGGAGTAAAGTGCGGCAAACACATTTTTTTTTCATTCGATTATACTCGGCCTAATTAACTAAAATAATGCTACTGTGTTTATACTCGGAGAGGGCGAGAAGCTTGCATATTCAAATTGTTTCATCGCGCGTTCCATAAAAAAATAATTTGCGACCGACGCGGAGAAATGATAATCGAAGAGGAAGTCCTGAGCCGAAGAAATGTAAGCTTAACTCGATTCAAGCATCAGAGAAGATTGATCGACACTTGTCCACCCTCCTTATTCACGCTTCCAAATTTATTCAAAATCTGAATTCTAATTCTCCACACATCGCGCATAATCCGACCGAAAAGGAAAAAGAAAAATTTGAATAGCAGAGAATCCGCATATTCTTCTCGCACGAAGAAGACAAGAAAATAAAGTGTGCCCGTACCCGGCGACTCCTTTCATGTGTACATATATGCATACATCCCTCGAGTGTAGGGCGGCACTCCCCCTGTGATACACACATAAAAGCCAAGTGGAGACGAGGCGCATCGTAATGGATTTATTATTGCGCAAAATAAATTCTTCCCCGTAATAAGCCTAATAGAGTAACCATAGGCATGGCAAACAAGATCATCCCTCCTTGCGCCCATGGACTATGTAAATATGCGCAAGGGCGAGAGAGAACAAGGGAGAGCCGTCGAACGTATCCTATAATTTCGAGTGTACCCGGGGTGTTGCGCAGTGCGCAGTGTCGATGCTTACAGAGGGGCGGACACTTGGATTGGCTTAATCATTACGGATTTGCCGACTTGGGCGCAAGGAGAAGAGCGCGCGTTTGAGCTTCGTTGGGCGTAAGCGAGTTACGCGTTTGATTGTTTCTAATTCGTTGTAAATTGAAGAGAGCTATAATCGCTTTTCGTTACTCTTCGTTACTACTGCCTTATGCTCGAATGGAAGTTTGCAGGAATGCTTATACGGCATGCATTTAATGTCTGGCTTACTCCTCAACACCTACCTTTGCAAGCCGCGGTGTAGAGCTTCTTGTTCTCCAGCACCAGGTTCTCGAAGTCGTTCTGCAGAGCAATGGCGGCCGCGTGAACCGAATTGTGAGGCGACAGCGGCCCCAGAAGTTTGGCCAGGACGTCGTCCATGTCCTCCTGCTTGATTCGAATGCGGCGCTTTTCGAGCATTCGCGCGAACTCGACTTCGGGCGGCGTGAGGAAGATCGTCGAAACACCCGAGGTGCCGGCCCTCGCGGTCCTGCCGATTCTGTGCACGTAGTCCCGGGTCGAGGTGGGGCCGGTGTACTGGACCACTGTGTCGACTTTTGGAAGGTCTAGACCACGCGCGGCGACATCCTGAAATCACAAGTGCACAACATTATAGGGATTGAAAATGGCAAACAAATCCGTTTGGAAAAGGTTATTCAGGACCGCATGAGATATACGCCCTCGCGAAAGTTCGATATCACTTACGAGCGTTCTACAGCGGCAGCGGGAGCCGCCGACCATCGGACTTTACAAATGTCTTACAAAAGGCGCTGCACGACTCGCCCCCGCGCCACTTTGTATTCCCGCATACGTGTACGGCACACTCGCGACTTGTCGCCCGCTGCGAACCCCAACGGCGAACGTTTGGCCGCAGGACTCTCTATGTTTGGCTAGTCCATGCGATGATGATTTAGTGCAGTCGCGCTCGAGAGAGGGGAGGGAGGAAAAAAGAGAAAAAGGGATCGAGATACGGCTCTGCGTGCAGAGCTCCCCGATGGGGGGCGATCCGCGAATTCCTTCACGAAAGCGTCTGCGTGCGCGGCTTTTTGCCTTCGCGGATGTCCCTGCATCGAGTTTTTAGAAAGATCTTGAAAATTTTCCCCATAAATCCGCTCGACGGCGCGAGACGAGATGGATGCTACCGCGCGCCTGATTAATAACCCGACAAAACGAAACGGTTCGGTTGAGCGGGAAGCCGGTTCGAGCAACAACGCTCCTGCCTCTGCGCGCCCGATGCTCGTATATAGGATAAAAATTGGTCCGATCGTGCGCCGATTAAAGGCCGCAAACGGCCGTTTAAGCTCCCCGGATCGAAAACGAATAGCCCCTCAGAACATCTCACTCGGGCCATAGATCACGCCACAGCCGTCCGATTCTCTGGCGCAACAGAGGCTTTCGCCGCCGGTATTAATAATCGCTCGCCGCTGCGCGCGGGGAATCGAGGATGGGCTATGCACGGCTTTTATACTCCTGGCGCCGCGATAACGTGGGCGGCTGCGCCGACTTCGCTCTCTCCGCGCAGTCCACGCCGACTGCTCTTTATCATTCGTCGCGGGGGTAGCGGCAGGACGATTAGTTTTTTGAGCTTGATCGAGAGCCACTTTTTTCTCCGTGCGTTTGCACGGAATTCTTTTTATGAATGTTTCCGAGTTGATTTTGGATTTATCATCGTATTCGCATGAGATCGAGACGACGTGGAAGATGAAAAAAGAAAATCAAACATCGCCAGCTCATTTTGTTTGAGTAACCTCATTTTCTCCATCTCGATCCCACGCAATGGAGCCGCAATTACGCTCTGAATCGCAGCGACGATTTTGTCCGTATGGAGAATCGCGGCGGCTGTGGGACACCCGCACAAAAAATTGAAACGAGAGAAACCGCTTGATGGCTCCGGAGTTAATAGTCGGCTGCCGATCGAGACTCGCTGCGTGTGTGCGTCGGGGACCCGGTTATAAAAAGGCCCATCGATGTTTCGACTAATCGCATTTTTAACGGATGGCAGATGTATACGACGAGCGTTATTTTTCATTTTTTCATTTTGCAGCCATAATTTTTTTCCCTAATGGAAGATGCCGATGCGCCGTTAATAAATTTAATAATAAAGCGATCGCGTTGTCGAGTTAAAAAGTCAGTCAAGAGAGACGTAAAAACGTTAAGCGGCCGAGTTGGACACGAATTACAGTCAAAGGGGAAATTAGACTCCCATTGTGAAAGATCTATCGATATAGTCCAACGAATCAAAGAATCTATCGCTGATGTCATACGCAACGACGAATGTCGAAATCCTCGCCACAGCCCGTACGCGGCACCTTTCGTAAGTTCGGCGTAGCATACATAACGATCGCATTTTGCGTCGCGCTCGCAGGTACGGCTTCTAATGGAAGCTTGGGAACCGATTTCTAAATAAGCCGTTTTTTTTCTTGTTTTCTTGTACTTTATCGGAACAAATAATGTCATTATTGTCGATGACAGATCCTGCGATCATTAGGTGGAATGATGAACAAGAAACTGTTTAAAGAGCTATGGGTAATTGCGCTCGTCGAGAGGAGTTTCTAAATTACAAAGCGATTGTGTTAGAGGGCCGATTTTTTCTCCGTATCAATTAACGAGAGAGAGAGAGAGAGAGGTAATTCGTCGGGACTCGAGACTCGAATTAATCGAGGCGGTTTCCCACAATTTGTCGAGCGGCATAAAAAAGACGCGCGATCGAGGATTCGTCGCTGTCATAATTGTTTCATTTAATTTTTAATTTATTATCGAGTCGAAGGTGCGCGCGAGGCGTCATTAATCAATGAAGCGTGTTCGGGGCTTCTATTTACAAAGAGGCTATTTTAATTGTGATAAAAACGCGCTTTAATGGGGCTCTAATGAAGATAAAATGGCTTTGACGAGGCGTACACTGAAGGACGCACGAAAAACAAGAATTCGGCCAAATCAAGCGGAATTCCGAAAATAAACTCTGCATAAATTAGACGAATCCGGTATTCGAGTGAATCAACAAAGCCGCGCGTCAAAACTGTCATCTGACCCACTTGTTTTATCTGCCCGGGTAAACACAGCCGCATCATCCGACAATGAGAATTATCCGTACCTCGCGCGTACCTTCCCGCAGGCAGCGGTCGCCGCGTAAAAATCGAAAGCGTGTTTGCAAACCGCGCGTATTTTCCCCGGCTAGCTTATACTCGCGCTGTCAAATACACAACCAGCAAACGAATGCTCGTGCGAACTCTTTAGTAATATCGCGGCTCGACTCATCCGCCGACGGCTTAGATAATTACGCTCGTTACGACGCCGGCGCATGTACAATAATTTCTCTGTACCCAGCGCTCGTCTACCTTTTTATTCCTTTCTCCCCCCCCCCCCCATCCACCCTCCTCCATCCTCGTCGTCGTCCGCGTTAACCTCCAGCCGCGGCACAGCGTGGGTCCCCGGGTGGATATTTAATTTCGTCCTGAAAGAATAAGCCGCGGCGCGCGGGCTAATTTACAGCTCCGGTTGCGCTGCCGACGTCCTGCGCGCGCGCGCTTACATCGCTTTTCATTCGCCTCTTTGTCTTCTTTGCCCGCCTGCCTGGCTGGCTGCTCTTTCTCTGCGCTGTCGCTTTGCTCTGCCACTCAGAGTTAATATTTTTTTTACTCTGCAGAGCAGGGCATTTTTTCGTACGGAGGATATTTTTGTTTGGGAAATGAATTGTGCTGGTGAATATAATTGTGATGAAATTTGGGTTTGAGAATGCAGAGATAAAAAATATTTACTCACCGTGCAAAGAAGAACGCCGCTCTTTGCTGCCCTGAACGTTTTGAAAATGTCGGTTCTTTCTTTCTGAGTCATGCTTCCGTGTAGTTTGAAAAATTCGACGTCGACCAAGGGCTCTGAATCCTCGTCTTCTTCGTCTACGGGTTTATTCAAGACAGTAGACAGAACCTCTGCGTGATAGTCTATCATATCTTGGGTAGCCATGAACACCAAGATTTTATGGCTTCCCTGAGCCTGATAATTTGAAAATAAAAAAAAATACTTATAGTAAATACATCAAAACAATTTCGAAATTCTAAAAATTGATAACTACCTGACATCTTCCAGCAATGTAGGCGCTCAAGGTAACCATCCTAAGCTTGGGTGGGGTTACAATGTAGCTCTGTGAAACGCTCTCTGGCACCACCAAATCATCATTTATTTCACTTAGATTTCCACCAACAGCTTCTACGTTTTCTTTGGCTGCATCAACGAACGCCGGATTATGCATAGTCAAACCAGCAAGTTTCTCCACTGCTTGAGTTAAGGTAGCTGACAAAAGAATAGTCTGCCTCTTATGCGGCCTGTCGTCATTTTCTTCTATATTCGATGATGCTGGCTCAGATTTCTTTAAATCTGCTTCATCGTCAGGTTCTTCTTCACTGTCAGAATTGTACTGTTGCTTTGTTATTATCTTTCTCTCTTCGTCAGAATTATCTTCCTCGTTGCTCTCTATTCTTTTGCCCTCTTTTTCCTCACTTTTATTTTGATCAGCAGCTTCTGGGTTAACACGCTGCCGAAGCATTTGCATCGGATCGTATCCTGAATTGTCAGATGCTGGCAAATTATTTTCAAGAGCAGCAACAATTCTGTGACAAGATAAATTGCAATTTAATTAATTATAGCAAGTAGATTAATGAAACAAAAGCTGTTTTAAAAATTTACATACCCTGAAATATCTTTCTCATATCCCATGTCCAGCATCCTGTCAGCCTCGTCCAATACAAAACAATTGATAAGATCAAGTCTCAAAGCTTGTGTGTGTTTAATGTGATCTAACAATCGCCCAGGTGTTGCGACTAAAACTGTACATCCTTTTCTCAATCTAGCTTTTTCTGCTTTTCTTTTCTCTCCGCCTACTAAATAACCAGGTACAATCCATGTAAAGGGCTAAAAAAAAATAATTGAGTCAAATATTCAATAAAGTTGGTTGAGAATTTTTCAGTGCTGAATGAAACTCACTTTAACTAATTTTAAAAAACACTCATATGTTTGAAGAGCCAGCTCTCTTGTGGGCACAACCACAAGTGCCTTTATGCCACTATCTCTCGCTAATTTAGGTCTCACGCGTTGCAAGGTTTCAATTATTGGCAATGCATAAGCAAGAGTTTTTCCTGATCCAGTCTGCGATCTCACCAAAACATCTTTGCCGGATAATATCACAGGTATTGCTTTCTTCTGAACTGTAGTCATGGTTGTAATTTTCATATTCTGTTCTAAATTTTGCACTGCGTATGCATGTATTCCTAAATCACCAAACTTTTCTGCTGAAAATACTTTCTCGTTCACTGGCTTGACAAATCTTTGCCCAATGTTTGGAATCGTAGGGTTGTGTCCAAAAAGTGAAGATATCTTTCCACTGCCTTGCTGAGGACGAGGACGTTCGTTCATTTCTTTCTTCTCGCCATTGTTTTTATTAAATTTGTCCACTTTGTCTCTTGATTTCTTGAATTTTTTGATAGGATTACTTTCACTGTTAAAAGATACCGTATCACTGTGAGTTGGTCCTGCCTTCTGCTTGTCATTGGTGAATTTAGTGTCTGACTTTTCCTTGGCTACGTTATTACTATTCTTGAGCAGATTTGAGTCCGTAGAGCTAGATGTTTTAAAAATACTGGACAGAGACTTTTTGGGCTCCCCAGTATCACTCTTTCTCTTCTTAGCCAAAATAGTCTTGAGAGCATTCTCCTTTGTGGGTTTTGTAAATTGCACCAAAGTTTCTCCAGATGCATCCTCTTTATTCTGTGAGAAACTGACTCTCTTCTCCTTTTCTGATTTTGTCTCTTTTGCCACTGCACTCGACGCTGAGGTTTTCTTATTTCCGGACACTAGCTTCTTTAAGATGGACGTTTTTGGAGGCTCTGCAGGCTGACTGACCTTCTTCAAGTTATTCGCTGCAATGTTGGCCAGCGACTTTTGTTTTATTCGCTTTTTAGCCCCAACCAACAGACTTTTGGAGGACTCGGTTGACTGAAACTTCTGAAAAGGCTTCCTCGTACCATCGACCGGATTGGTACTCAGTCTCTTGATACGCACGTCACTAGTAATTTTAGGCGACTACCGAAAAACATACAGAGACAATAAATAAAGGCTCAAGCTGTGTAAACAGGCACACTGCTTCCTCATAACCTCACACTTACCTGCTTCTGCTTCTTAGCACTCCCGATCCCCGTGACGATGTTCAAGCAGATGTCGTTGTCCTCCTTGACCGCCATCTCGCACAAATGACAAAATCACTCGACGATTGAAAGGGGAAACAAAAAGAAACTCGCCCTGATGATCGTAATCGCAAAGGTATATAACCTCAAAGATCACGTGCGCTCGTGGAGCACGTAGGTATATAAAAACACGCGCAGCTGGCTCGCGCGAGAGCTAGATAACAAACACGCTGTTCTGCTATGCGGAGCCGTTCGGCGCATGCGCCGCGGAAAGTCGGAGCGCGCGGTTCCGCGAAATCGGAATCGTTTAAAATTCATTAGCCAGCGACGGCGGCGGCGGCGACGGCTCTCTCATTATAAATTCGTGCCTTGATCGGCCGAGCGTTTAGAACGAAAGTTGCGTTCGACGAGAAAACTCGAGTAGCAAGTGCGCGCGAGATCTTACACTGCGACGCGTATAGTCGCAGTGTAAGCAGCAGTTTAGCAGTCTCAGTCGGTCCCGATGTCGAGAACACCGCGTAACATGTTTTTCCCGATGTTCGCGCTGAGCGGCAATAACACTGTGATCGTCGGCACGACCGATTTTATGGATTGTAATTGTGAGTTTGTGGTTATTTAGCTCCGAGAATCCGCGAGCAGTGCCACCTCTGTTTTCACCCGCTTGTCGTACGATATGTGTGTTGAATTTTCGCGAGGCTATAAGTCGGAAAAGTGACGATTTGCGCAGCGAGTCGCTCGGAGAGTAAACAGCGCAGAGTAGCTAGCGACGTAAATATTTACGTTTTTTCCGCTGTCCTGCACCACCGTCCGCGCTCCAGTTCATCGCGTCGCGGTTTCGCCCATCGGCACCAACAGTCCAGGAGCGGCCACGGAGACGTTCGGAGCGCCCGAATATTCGCCGAACATCGAACGATTCAAGATCGACGATTCAACAATCAAGATGACGAAAGTGTGTTGCGTAAGCCTGACTTTGGCGGCCAAACTCATCGGGACTTTCGGATTGGTGAGTATGAAAACGTCCGTAGATGCACCGACAGCGAGGCGAGATAAACAGGCGCGAAAAAAGCCGAGACGATCTCTCACGTAAACACGATAATTTTCCATTGCAGTCCCTGTCGATCCTGATGATCAACATGCTGGTGAGCAACTTCTTCTCGACGCAGGAGGAGGAGGAATTCGTGATAGCCCTGGAGTCGTGGATGCTCTTCGGCCTGAACTGGACTTATGTCATGAAGAGCCTCAAAGTTGTCGAGACGGGTAAGAGACCGAAAGAGCGCGAATCTCTCATTCTCTCTTTCTCTCTTTGTGAATAATAGCCGTGTTTGCATTTGCGAGCGTGTGTGTAATTTGAAGTAATGAAAATACCTTTACAGCTCGCACACTGTTGACTTGCGTTCTTATCTACTCGGCGCTCTCTCTCGTCGCTAATGCTCTCTTGGCCTTGGGCTCTCTTTTGGTGAGTATGTGTTGCGTCGATGTGCGCGTGGAAGATACGAAAATTCCATTTCATTAACAAGCAGCGAAATTTCCATTCACCGCGCTCTCTTTCTCTCTCTCTATACCTCAGCGGAGGAAATTGAACGAATTTTAATAACTTTTGCGTCGAAGCACGAGTCGTTTATCTCACTAGCGTCTTTGTGAATCTATTAAAAATTAATTAATGGTCGCCGAGTTTTTGTCGTCACGACAGAATCGCTGCTCTAACGAGATTTGTTTTTGTCGACAGAAAAAACCGACTTACGTTCTACCGTGGATGTATATGCAGATGGTTAGCATAATTGACCAGACGATCGCTTTGACTATGCAATTAACGCAAGAAGAGAAGGATGATCCGCAGGACGCCAAGTCGGTTTGGTACGTTCCCGCGTGCAGTATTTACTTGTGTGAGTATAAGAGTCGCAATAACGCAGCGCAATCATACGATGGCCGAAAATAAATAAATAATCTCTCGCGTTCGCAGTGGTGAGCTCGTACTTCTGGATGGTGGTGTCGTCGGCGCGGCGCGAGTGGATCCTCAACGGCGACGACGAATACGACGAGTTCACGACGGCGCGCTCGGCTCCGGTGCAGGTCTCCAACGACGCCAACATGCCAAAGACGCCGTCGTTCCTCTCGAGGAACGTCGCCCTGGTCTGCGACTACCCGAGCCCACTCCCGCCGCCCAAGTACGACATCGTCTGATCCGAACATGAAGTCTCCGACTATACGGATTTAGCGACAGCAGCGGCTCTGGTCAGCCGCTCGCGAGTATCATCTAGGTGTACATAAAATGTTAATCATCAGGCGGGGGAATTCGGTACTGACTCATCCGCACTCAAGCGAGACTTCCCTCGCTCAGCCATACCTATCATTCTTCGTTATATATTGCAGTACCTATACAATATGCATAGGGATCGGCGATAATACCGGTTTTCGCTGACGATTGCGCGCGCATCTAGTATAGTATTTATTTATTTTTATACGTATGAATTGAACGATGCGATTATACATTTGTTATTGCGATGCACCTGTGATTTGACTGCGCATGAATAAAGACGAATGAATTTGCATGTACTTTTGCTGATGGTATTTATGATAAGAGTCGCATTGAAATTCTCTTTAGTAAATATTTGAGCCGAAGTGCGCGCGCGCACACGCTCATCGAATATTCACTAAAAGATCATTTTACGACCATCTGCGAGCCGACCGAAAGATCGAACCGTCCGACGGCGAATCAATCATTGATAAATCGTGCAGCGATTCTCTGAAAATTTAGAATCCCATTACGGCCGGGCGATGTAAGCCGGTCCAGCTCCGTCCCAAAAGCGCAGGACCGCAGCGGCGCATTCATTATTCAGCGAGCAAGCTCTCTGCGCGCACACGCTCGTGGAAAGTCGCGCGTGACGCTCGGCATTTTTCATCGCGAAACGCCCCAAAAAGCCATAGGTGGCTGCTACGCGAAAACGACACAAGACACATCAATCGAGGGCGATCCTTTTTCCTTCTCGAGCTCCCCCGCCCGTAGAGATATGAATCAGGAGGCGCCGCCGTAATAGCCTGTATCTAACGCTTGCGTGTACGCAGCGAAATACACTTTTAAACTTTACTCGGGGTTTCAATCGGTCGAGTTGCTCTCTCGCGGGGGGAGGAGAAGCTGGAATATTACGACGGCGAGTCGATAATGGAAAGCCTATGTGGATGGTCTGCGTTAGCGCGAACGAGTGCCAAACGCTACGACAGTATAGTGGATCGACTCTCGTTCGGCGGCGGCGAAAAGATGAAAAAAACAGCCGAGCCAAGTCAAAGCCGGGAAGAAAATTCCCTCGTCTCGCGGGAATGAGATTTAGAGCAACGGGAGTAGGTTCGCCGCCGCGTCTTTACGGGAAAGAGCCAAGTTAGTTTTATTTTACAATCCATCGGCTACGGTATACAGCGAGACGGGGAGCTGCCGTCGACTGCGACCCGTCGTCGGGCCTGTCAACTAGTGTTTTAAAAGTTTGCGACAGCCTACAAATTGGCTCGCTCAGTTCTTTTTAAAAGCGGCGCCGACGCCAACCAACCACGTCGAGTCGAGCGAGCCGCGCTCTCTGTACAGGGGCCCGCACTTTTTCCCTCCTCTCCTCCGAGTCAGCTCCGATACGCGAGGGCTATGAATTTCGAAGGAGTTTCCGACGCTCCGCGAAATTTTCGCAGTCGAACAACAGCCGAGCACTCGATAAATTACGAGAGAAAGCTGACTAGGGGAGACACGCTCTGGAATTGGAGCGTAATTATTAATCGATTCCGCATTAATTGTTTTCTGCAACCGCGAGCTAAGTGGGATGTTGTGTTCCGGCGGCTGGCTGATGGCCGCCGCGGCTCGCTGAGCTTCGTCGACGTCATAGGTCCAAGATTAATTGCTCTGCTGCAGCGGCGGCAGCTACATGGAATAGCTGTGCAGCCACTCAACCCCTTCTCCCGCTCGACGGCAAAACCTCGCCGCATTCGCGCGTTAACCGTCAAAATTATTCCGTGCGTTCGGCAATAAAAATCCCTCGGCGTTCGGAGGGAGGATGGAGACGCTCGATTTGGCCGTACTTTTCCCGGCGGACAGATTTTATTGATCCGTCTCGCTCTCTCCGCTCGCTTCTCCGTCGCATCGAAGCCACTCCGGAAGTGAACGGCCCATAAAGCTAACCCATGCTAATACTTACGCCGCTCCCCCGCTCTTTGAAAAACTGCCCGGCGGGCTATAAAGGCGCAAGCGAGCCTAATTCGCGACTCGAGCCGCGCGCGTCTCGCCGATAGCGAGTCATTGTGCGGCCAGCTTTTTCCCGCGCCGCCGCAGGAAACTGCCAGTAATGGTCGCCTAAAAGGTCAGCTTTTCGACTGCGCGCCGTTTCAATACACTGGCTCCGATGCGACTGCTACTGCGGCGCGTGCATGTGCGCACATCGAACTGATGGATGCCCTGTCATCGGGGACGCTGATATTATTTCCTGCCAGCTCGCCTGGATAACACGGGATAACATGGGAATTGTATCGGGGAGGCGCCGTTTTGTTTCCCTGCCCGCCGCGTTATGAAATCGCTATAGAGCAGTTTTGAAAATTGAAAAAGCGGACGCCATCACTCGCGGAACGGATTCGCCTCCCCCGCGAGAGCACGACGGTAACGAGCAGCAGCGAGCGCTCGGATGCAAGCCAGGAATCTGAAAGGGGTCGGATCTGTATGCGCCACATCCTTGCCAAAATCTTTTATTCGCGACTCCTGCGGGCGAGAGCTGAAAGTCAGCGCAAGAATATGCCGACTGCCTCCCGCGACTCGACGTATACGTCCGCGTGAAATATGGACTCTGCCCGCATTTACTCGCAAATGCACGGGAACACGCCCTCCTTCGTTCGATGCTTCGCGTAATACATGTATACGCGCGCATAAATAATTCGGCGAAAGCGAGGAAAAACGGGCGAGAGATGGCGCTATGCTGCCGGCTATACGACGTCGCCTCGCGGATAACACAATGCCGAGATACGTGGGCGGGAGAGAAAGCGGCGAGAAATAATTCTCGCATTTGCTTTCTGAAATTCGTCCGGCGTCGTCGTCGGCACGTGTACCTTAGGCCTGCACTGTGCGTGCTCGTCGAGCCGTGCCGCGTGCGCCTATACGCCGGCGAATTTGCGACTGCGCTGCACAATGGGACAGATTTCATAGTACATTGAGCAGGGCGCGAGCTGCAAGCCGATCGGTCATTCGGAAGAGGAAAATCGTGTAGCGCGGCGCCGACTCTCGCCGGAAGCTGGACGGGAAATTCCGAGGAAAGTTCGATGGGAAATGCGAGCAGCCCCGGCGATCTGCAGAGGGTGCGCGGGGATCGATATGTGAGAAAGTCGAGCGCTCGAGTTCGTTACGGTTTACGGTATAAACGAACGTAATGCACGATCGCGCCTCGTTTGGCCTGACTTATATTCCATTTGGGCTGAGGCGTCTTTCCTCGACACTCGTTCACGTTCCATTCGCTCTCGCATCGCATTTATATGAAGGGTCATCGCTCTGGGGCGCGATAGATCGTTTTTACGCACTATTTTGCAACTCTGGTTTTACCGAGCGAACAGTTTGGTTTGGAGCCTGCAAGCAGTAACAGTCTGAAGATACGCGGTTAAAGTGAGTTAAATACTTTCGATAATCGAATGTAACGTGTAAAATGTTTCACAGCGAACTTGCCAAGGCGCGCGAATGGGACAGACGCGGGGCGATGAGAGGCATCACAAAATATTGGCCGGCCTTCAACTCCGAACAATTTTTACCCACCTGCAAGTTTCACGATACGGCAGAAGATCCTGCTGACTTTATCTACCTGTCTTGCGAGCCACGGAAATCGAAGCAAAGTGTGTCGTGTAACGTGACACGATCCTCGCCTGACGTCGAGAGCGTCCGCAGCATTATCTGCAAAGATTTGAGGCTGAATCTAAGAACGTACGAGCCTGTTCCTGAAATATACATGGCCTATTATAACCTAATATTATAACACTTCAGAGATGAAATATTGAATCATTGACACGGGTAACTGCAGCACTATTTCTGAACTGAGCATTTACGTGAATATATCAGCTATGCCGGAACACACAAATCCAATAGTGTACAATGATACGTTCGAGATTGTGACGTTCTTGGAAGAAAATTGCCGGGGTATGACAGGATGCAGGAGAAGCTACGATTTCGATGGTAGGCTCATTGGCGACATTCGACCGTTCAATTCGAAGGCAATGTCCCAAGCCGCCATAATACCAGTGGACGAGCAGGCCGCGGATAAAGGTCATTAAGCCCGCGGAAATAATGAGGATGCCTGTTAGAACGCGGATACCCGATTCTATTCGAATGTCACATTCGAATGCCCACGAACGTTTCGGCCTTTGTCGGTTGGGTTTTCGTGGATCGAAGTCGGCAAGGTGCCTTCAATTCTACGATAACAACATGACCATGAATGTGACATTCGAGATTCGTGAAAAGACAAGTTGGATAGCAGTACGTAATTTGACAGGCGGTGGTCTTTTGGCGATAACAGGAGCCTGCGATCTAGTATCGCATCACGCTAAATGCAAAGGACATAGAGTGCAGAGGATAACCGCCGATGGGCCTGTACCAGAAGCATTGGAAAACGTTCTCCTGAAATTTACAGATCCTATCGAAACTCTCGTGTTTGCAGACTTGCGCATTAGTGAAAAGAACTCGAGTGAATTTTTGTTTACCTATACCTTGAGTGTAGAGAATGCGACTTCGCAGTTAGATAGTTTACTGCTCCACCGAACGTGGATACCGAAAATATACATACCTTGATACAGAATTTAATATCAGTGTTGAAGCTTTTTGTAAGAAGGAACGTATCCTCGTTATCAATTTAAAAAGTAAGAAATTAACCATCGCAAATAACACCGGATTGTAAATCCAGTGGCTGTATTTGTATACAGGTAGATCGAGTCGGCGAAATTCCCGATGATTAGCAAGGAAGCCCCGCCTCGCATAACTGCTTTTTCACAATCATCGCAACTCTCGCACCGCGTTAGTGTGCATTAAGTATGAAACTCGCGCCGCGGCCGTGAAGCCAGCCAACTGCGAAAAGATAAATGGCTTCTAATAAATTTAACAACCTTCCGGCCTACATATTGCGCAAAATACTTCGAAAAAAGGTCAATAATAATTTTAATAGTTGTGTGCATTGCGCGGCGAGCGTGAATGCAGTTATATTGTCTGCGCGGCGGTTCGTACACACTGAAAATACGCTTAATTATATACGCGCGCGATGCGAGAGGAAGTTGTAAGTTACGAAAGTTAAGCAGGTTGCAGCGAGCGCTATGTGAATTCACAAAGTTATGATCGGCCGTCTGGCGGTTCCCGGGACTAGCTACTGAGTGTTAAAATTTCTGCGCGCTCATTAGAAGCTCGAGCTATTAACGTTTTTCGAGCCGAAGACAGCCGATCGCAGACAATGGCGAAAGGAGCGAGACAAAGCGGGCGCGCCAACAACTCTTGTAAAACGGCCGCTGCCGTAGGTGTCGAAGGGTCGCGAGCTGCAATTAGACGGTTCTCTCGCGCTCCCCAGAATTCGCCTCTCTCACAGTTAGAGGAGCGAGCGGCATTATGCAAAGCAGATTTTAAATTTAGATGCGACCTGCAGCCCGCACCCACGCGCCCATTATACACGCCCGGTACTAATCCCTTTGGCGTGTGTGCGATGTGCGCGCCGCGCAGGCTCGTTGCCCGTCTCTTATTTTGCCTAATTAGCTCGCGACTGTGTAAAAGGTCACACTTTGTGTCTTAATTATTCAGAAAAAATTTGCCGCGCAACGCCTTGTCTGCAGCGATGCCGCGTTCGTTTGAGAATCAAGGATTCGAAAAAGGAAGCCCGAGTGCATAATTGAAGGCCGTCAAAGCCGAATAAGCCGGTAGTTCAGTTTGCATTAAAGCGAAACTCTTTTTCTCCTCGCGCTCGCGATAAAAAACCGTCCGTCCCCTAGAAACTCCGAAAAGTACACCGGTCCCTTATTAATGCGGCAGCAGTATAACGCGCGCGGCGGCGGCGGCCGCGAGGACAAATTAGCGCGCGTTTTAAATCCAATCCGCGCTCTCTGAAAGGCGCCGCTGCGCCGAGCGCGCTCTCGGGGAGAGTGAGAGAGCTGTTTTGCATTTCTCGCGCATTTGAGGTGTAAAATATTAAAGTCTCTCTCGTATTCTCGTTTCTTCTCCTCCTCCCGCCGCCCACGCGCTCCGCCGTACACAAATATACATACAGCCCGTGCATTTTCTGCTCCGCGCAGCGACGCCTGCCCTGCTTTTTGCCTGAATCATGCACGCGCGCACTTTGCGAGATGAGAGGAGCTCGAGCTCCTTTTTGCCTCGATTTCAAAACATTGATGGCAAGAAATTTTGAGCTTTTCGCGCAATTCGCGACCTAAGGAAAAAGAGCTTATGCACGTCGGATACTTCCATGCCGCGTCTAAATATTCAATCTCTCTCTCTCTCTCTCTCTCTCTCTCTCTCTCTCTCTCTCTCTCTCTCTCTCTCTCTCTCTCTCTCTCTCTCTCTCTCTGACATCGCCACCGCTATATAGTATACTGCCATTCTATACGCGCCCATAATATTATACGTCTGCTCTCGCTGTCTCTCGCTCTCTCCCGCTCTCCGGCCGCGCACTTTGCGAGTTTACATTTAAATGTAAAAGTGCCATACTGCCGGCGGCGCTCGCTGTTTTGCATTCGAAAGCTCATGATTGCCTCTGAGCTTTGCTTTTGACGCTGCGCACATCTACAGCCCGGCGTTACTCTTCTATATAAATCCGGCCGTGCTCGTACACTTGCGCGCGCGCATTATACACGACGGCACGTATACCCGCGCGGATTCGCGAGTACAAGGGAGGGAGAGAAAAGCGAGAGGAGGGCTTATATTCAGACTTTATTCTCTCGCTCTCCCATATCGAGCGAGAAATTGCGCGCCATTCTCGCCAGCCTCCCCGAAACGAAGCTTTTACGTGAGATTGCGCTGCAGCGTGTAAATATTTACCGCGAAACGAGGTTTAAGTGACGAGACATTGAAAAACGAGCGCCTGACGAGCTTTGCATTGGCTTACGCCGAGGCGAATTAATTCTCCCGCCCTTTTATTATTCAAAACTCGGGGCGCACGGAGTGGGGGAAAATGAATTTTCACTGCACATGTAGTCCGCCGCGGAGAAACGTACCAAGAAAAACGAAACGTCGAGCACGCGCGCAATTCACCGCATGATAGATCGACTCTGCGGACAAAGTTCCATTATACAGGCGGACGCGCTGGCCGCTGAATTATTGAGCTGGCAATTTCCCGAGGACGAATCGTTATACCTACCCTCGCATCAACGCGTCGACGGGCTCATCACGCCGCCTCGAATCCAGCTGGACTAGATGCTGCTGTGCGGGAATAACGGGAGATTCATCCTTTCGAAAAATATGATTGCCCAGTATTGAATTTCCGTTTTCAAATGCGACTTTAAAATACTCGGCGCACAATGTACGGAGGACAAGAGACAGGAGCAGGCGTCCATTAGGCTCGCGGGCGCTATCTCGAAAAAGGATCGGCAAAATGAAACTGTTAGCCCCGATTAATATCGAGCGATCCATCGCGCGGCATATGCAAATCGCCGGAGCCTTGAGGCCTAATGCACCGCTGTTGCCGTTGCTTTCGCCCACGTGTAACGCGATACGACTTTTAAGCAATGCAGATACTGCTGTATAATCACGTCGCGGAACTATCGGAGAGTTCGAAAAAACACAGCTCCGAACTGGCAAAGGGACAAACGTCTACATCCTCCTCGCACACGATGATTCTCAGATCCCGCAGGGCGATTATCGCTCGCTTGCGCACCTATATGCGGCTAATCCCCTGAAACAGGACCTGTTAGCTTACGGAGTGGTGTCGTCAGCAAACTGTGTGTATAGCCTGTGTTCTCCCTGCATCGTCTCCGGATCTCGGCTGCGCAGGCACAGAATTCGCGATGCTTATCTTATCGCAGGCGGCCCTCCTTTCTGGTCCATATGCTTCGAGCCAGAGAGCGGCCTAATAACCCCGAGTCTCGGGGGGCCTGTCACTAAATATTTTTCTTCCTCAACGGTCGTGATGGGAATTCGGTCGTGCGCGCGGCAGCTGATGCGTGTTTCATACTTTATGTGCGTGATGAGTGTTTTGCGCGGTGATCGATCGAGTAGCTCGTACGGATCCCTCCGGAAATCGGATACCGACGCGGCGGAGCCAATTTGGAAACGCGCGAAAACTTCGATTCTGGTTAGCGAGATTATTGCAGTGGAAGTAGCTAGGAAGAGAGTTTGAAAAGGCTTGATGCAAAGGACGCACAAGCCGGCGTTATATAGCGTGCATTAGCCGAAGCCAGGCCAAAAACGCGCGCCGCGCCGGGGGTATAATTTATTCGCGCAGCTCGTTAAAGTTTTACAAGTCGAGCGCGTTTTACGCTCTCCCAATTTATACAGCGGCTCGTGTTATATACCTACGAGCTGCAAAGGCGCTTCTTAGCGGAGCTGCTGCTGCTGCTGCTGGCGCGACAGAAAATTATGCAGATGGCGGAGAAAAGCTTTGATAAACACGACGGTCTCTGATCGTTATGCAGATTCGCGCCCCGCCGCGCTCTGTAAAATGGCGGCAATCTCTCCCTCCTTTTTCTCCCTCACACTCGTGACGTCGCGCTCGTCCCCGCATTCTTCCTCCCCCCCCCCTCCCCCAGCTTTTGCAATTTTCGCACCCTCGCGCGCTCCAGCCGCTTCCCCAGCCCCCTCCCTCGAGGCGACGGCCACCTCCTCGCTGATTTTCGCAGCCTCGCTCGCAGCCCAGGGCTACTCCGCCGTCGACCTCGAGCCGGCGGAGTCTGCGCGCTGCTGCGCCCCCGGGATGTGCCGTCAGCGATCTCCTTGCACGCTCGTACGCGCGCGAGTGTATGCTGCGCGCGATTCCATTGGAAGATTGCCGGCGCTGCGCGCGAGGGGTCGCTTAAGCTGCGAGAGATACGATCTGCCCTGATCACACCCTCGGCGTGTAGCTAGACTGTAGACAGCTTCGATGGCTGAATCCGAGCCGCCGCCGCGATATGCCACTTTATGATCGCGGCACTTTTGTGGATTCAGATCGTCTCGCGAGTAACCGATATCGGAGAGGAGATGGGAGATGCAAAACAGACGAGATTAGTTTGCCAAGCTCGTTAACGGTCTTTGAAAACTTTGCAACGTAACTTACGCCGCCACCAATAATTACGAGCCTGCCAAAGCGACGTACTCAGCGGCGGCGGCGACGGCGGCAGCAACAAAGCCCTTAACTGGAAAAGCGAATATAAGTTTCGTAGCTTCCCCCGGCGGCGCGTCGTCTCAGATAGTTGAGCTCAGCCGCGCCTCCCTCCGCGCAACTCATACACCTACAGCGCGATGTTTTATTCATGGCCGATGTTTACACGTGCAAAAGTGCGCGCGGCGGTATCGCGCAGTAAGCGCGACGCTTTTCCCGTGCAGCATGGAATATTTTAGCGCCTCGGCCGCGTAATTGCCGTCGTTCTTGAAGTCTCGGCTTGACGAGCGAGCGTGAAATGCCAGCAGCAGCAGCAGTAGCAGCAGCAGCAGCAGCAGAGGCTGCAATCGAAATAAATCGAAAAGGAGCGCGCCGAGCTCATTTCATTAAAGTATCCCGCAAAAGGAAGAGCAGCGCGCGTCAACGGCGCTCGACGAAAAAGGAGCATTTTCGACTCGACTGCGGCGCAACGATTAATTACGCTTCGCACAGCAGCTCCTTCAAATTAATGGCCGAGGGACACGAGGAGTCGCGCGAGGACGATACCGAAAACTCGATTTATCAAGCGCACGTCGAGCGCTCTATGCTATATACAGCGTGCACGCAAAAAAGCTGCCCCTAGAAAAGAACAAAAGCAACGAGGAATCGGATCCTCGCCGGGACCTCGGGCAGAAATTGCCGTACACGGCGGAGGCGCGCGCGCTGCGCACGATTGGTCGCGAAATGCGCGCTCCAGGGCGTGGTCTCTCTCCCTTCCTTGCACCTATACCCAGCGTACCCGGTACATCGGCGCACGTAAGTACACATAGGCATCGCCGTACCTACGAGCAGCTCGAGCTCGGATTATTATTTAATTACGCCTAATTGCGACGTCTCTCGTCTCGTGTATAGGTAGATATACCAGCCGGGCAACTGGTCGTTAGAGGCTGGAGGCTGGACTCAACGGAGAAGATTGACGAAACCGCTGCTGCTGCTGCAGCCGCTCAATAGCCGCGGGAGAGGTTTTCTTCGCTCGACGGCGCGCTTTTTTTTCATGCGCCGAGATTGTAATTTCAGAGTAGCGCTACGAGAGCGTGTCAGGTGTTGAATTCTGATGGAGCAAGAATTACGGCAGAGTAGCGTATCTGGAACGCTCGATAAAGGCTTCGATTTATCTTTTTCTGAAAAATATGTAACGGTCGCGAAACATCCTCCCGTTAAAAAGGAGGAAAAATAGCCGCGCAATATGAACAACCGCATCAGGAACTCGTCGCTCTCTCCCCTTATGCAGCGCGGCGAGCGCACGCACGTTCCTCCCAATAATATAACGCGCTGGCGTGCACACACGCGTTGGCAAAATGCGCGGACGAGATTGGCCTGACAGTTTAACTATGACAAAGGCACAATAGAATGCACCGTTTCCTGAGCGCCGCCGTAATTTCCCTCTGTCTCCCTCTATCTCGGTTTTCGCGTTTTTAGCAGCGGCGCGTCGTGGAAATCGCATTACGCGCATTTTCGCTCGATTTTTTTGTTCCTTCAAAGCGACCTGACGGATGCCGCGGACAGTTTAATGCCGCGCATTATTATACCTCGTTATATCGAACGATCGCGGCTCTCCGTTGTCATATTGTGTGCGTACGCGGTTGAAATTTCGCGGAGATCGTAACGAGCCTACTGTTTGATTCGCGGCGCAGCAGCGCTTTGAATGACAAATTGGATCAATTTGCGAGCGACATTGTTATTCCGCGCGCGGCTCTCCGTCGTTAGCCAAATTATATGACGAAACGTTCTCGTAACTCGCGCCGATCATTTACCTCGTAGCTTTCCATCGAAGCTGTTTCGACACGGATAATAACGTCCTCGCTGCGGTCGTAGCTTTTCAGCGCGCCCAACGTGTGTTTTCTCACGAAAGGAAGACGCCAGCCTTAAGCGACCCTAATGAAACGAAGAAGAGCAAGAGCTTAATGTGCCGCCTAAGAGCACGTGTTTTTACGATGATTTTCCGAAACGACAAATTTCTGCCTCCTACTAGTCCCACTACACATCAGCTGCGCAGCTACGCGACAGTCGCTTCTTCGACCCGCTTCTAAGTGGCCGGCGTTTTGATGACGGTTATTACGATGATGCGCTGTTTCCTGCGGCCATGACTGCAGCCGTCACCGCGCCTCGCAGGATACGAAAACTTACACGCCACCGCGAGTACCGAGCGTGACATTCGTCTTTTTTTCGTTTTGCCTTTTTACTTGAATTTCACTTTTTTGTAGCCGGCGGTGTCCTTCTCCCCGCCGACCGCCGGACACGGCTCGGATTCAGCTTTTTCAAAAGGGACCTGCTTTATTGCTGTTTGTTTAAGGGCAGCCTCGCGGAAAGAAGCGAATTTACGGGCTCGCGTAAAAAACCGGTGCGTTGATTGCCGCGCACTTTTTTGATAGACTGATACGATGGGGAATCACAATATTGTTTTCGATTCGCGAGATCAGCACCACTCGGCAACTTGAGCCAATAAAGATTTCGGAGAACAGATATAAAGGAGCTGCTCACGCGACAATCACACCGAACGCAATCAACGCTGTGCTCGCATGATAGCGATAATTACGCCCGCTCGCAATTAAAGCCCCTCCACGGCGAGACAAAAGGAGAGCTCCTCCTCCGGCTCTTCCTCGGAAAGGACTTTCCGGAACCGCGCGGGAAGGAGCGGCGGGAGAGAAAAATACAAAATATTTCACCTGGCGTCTAGGAAAAACACACGTCGCAACGTGCATGCGCAGCGAGAGAGGTATGCCCGCAGTGGAGAGTCGGCAATTCGCTCATTGCGTAATACCCTCGTTTACACAGAACATTATTGTCGCAAATATGTCATTACCGTCGGAAATCATCGAGCCGTTGTGCGAGTGGAGCGCGCCGCAGATTTTCCTCTCTCTGCGGTTGTCGTGCGCCACTGCTGCGGTCGAAACTCGCCGCGCCGGAAGTCGCCGACCCCGAGATATACCTGTGCCTCGCCGGAAGGCTGCGGAGCTGCCCCGCTCGCGTAAAAGGACACCAGCCCGAGACGCGTATCATTGTTTTCGTTGGCCGACGCGCGGCAGAGTGTGCCAGACGAAGAGAGATAATTTCTGCGCGCGTGATTTTCCGCGAGCGTTTGTCTTTCGCGCTTTATCCGTATTACGGTTAGACCCGGGGAATCGATCGCGGAGACGCGGTCTCGTTAACGAGCTAAGCCGCACAGCCGAGGCCTCGACGTAAGCGCATACACAGCCGCAGCGCCGACGGGAGAAAGACTGCGCACGGAGGAGCCGAGGAGATAATAATATAACTCGATTGGAGGAACGAGCGCGGGCGAAGAGCCAGTCAATAAAGCGAGGCTCCCTTTAATCGGGTTACTTCGTTATCGCGTTACTCCGTTACTCTCCGGGCGGTGATATCGCTCCGGAATATCAATTATAGTGATTAACCAAGACGGAGGCGCAGCGCGCGGCAAAGTTCCGCCGAGGTACTGCTCTCCTCGTCGCGCGCCCGTCTTCGACTGCGAATAACACCTTTTGTCTGCGAGCGGGGAATTAGCGCTCGCCCCCGGCATTTCAATCACTCGCGGGGCCGCGCTTCGACGTAGACTAGATTCGGGCGCCCGACCGGATTATCGGCCCGTAACTGCACGGGCTCTGCTCGTGCTGCAGTTTGTCTTGATCGGGATTAGGGATGCAGGGCCGCGCCGGCTCCGGCTGCTTTGATGAGCTGGGACTTTGTCGAAGGGCTATTAATTGCCAGGCTTTTGCCTGCCCGAGTTTCGCGGAGAGGCTGTTTACTCGCGGCTTATTGGATTCCGTGCGCGGACTACGACTCTGTACGCGATTTGCAATCGAACAAAGCGCCATAAATCAATCCTGCAGTCGCTACTCGCGAGTATCGATTTTTCGCCTACGAGAGAGCCAGTGGACTATGAGGAAAATCTCGCAGCTCAGTCGAATTCGCCACGGCTTCGTGATTCGCATCGATTAGCTGCACATGCGCCGCCGCTAACGTGAAATCAGATGCCTCGGGGCTATCGCGTACACGAATACGTTCGCAGCTGGCCATTGTTAACAATTAGCGCTAACCAAGCGTTAACGCCGCGCCGCTGCCGAATGGCCGCGGGACTTTTCTCCCGCTAATTGACAGATTCAATTTCGGAGCGCGACAATGGGCGTAAGTGCAGCGAGATGTACTGCTGCCGCGTCGCCACCTACTGCGCGGGCCGAGCCGTGCGCAGTGGAACGTGAGTTTCGGCCGGGGTGCCTTTACTCCATTTGGCCAAATTTTTCGAGGCCTTCTGGCGAAGGATCGGTTTTCATAGCGTAAAACTATAACAGAAAAATCGAATCGAATTTGTAGGTCGATTGAAAAATCCTCTTAGGCTATAGCTGGCTGCGCAGATGCGGAAAAACAAACGCTCGTGCGGCCACACCGGGCGCTAATGGAAAAGGCCGCCAACAATGGCAGCGAGTGAGACATCGACGAGGCAATAAAGAAGAATTGAAAGATCAAAAGCCCTCCCGCTCGGCCGTGAGCGCATAACAGGAAAAATAATAAAAAAGAATCGGAGCGGGATTTGGTAAAAATCGTCGGCTAATAAGCCGCTCGTGCCGTCACGGCGATTCCGCGATTCCTTCGCTTCAGCTCTCGAGCAAACAGTCTCCTCTCGTCCCCTCCACTTTTCGTCCCGGAATCCTCCCCCTACTCGCACATGTATAATGGAGAGGGTATACGCGTATTAGGGATGAATTATATCGCCGGAATCAAAATAATTCGACGGATGGGGTGGAGGGAAGCGCGTGTCGGATCCACATGAAAGGGGGTCACGCGCCGCCTAAAACATCGAATCCCCCGCCCGTCTTTTTACAGCCGCACTCTTTCTCTCTCTCTCTCTCGCCCCGGCTACAGTGAAACACGCGTACGCGCATAATACGAAACGACTTCGGCGAAGGTATATTACGCGCGTGGCGGCAAACGGCTCTCTTGAAAAGTCCCGCCAAGCGTGGCAGAGGCGATTTCGAATAACAAGAGAAAAATGCGCGGCCCCCATTGTGTCCCGGGTATGCGCGTTCATTCACATTGTAATCGATCGGAGAGTATAAGGTACTTTCTGAAAGCCCGCGCAAGATTGATGAAATTCTGTTTTTCCGTGTGTGTTTATTCATTCGAGTCGATTTCTCGGGCAGCGAGCCGCGGCCTGGGGGCAAATTATCGACGCCGTGATTCGGAATATGAAAGGCGCGACTGCGATAGAAATTGTGCGGCGTTCTCGGGATTATTACGGCGCCGCTCGAGCATAAGTGGGATATAACGTGTACGAGGTGTACTAGTGTGCGGCTTTGATTGCGGGCTTTAATGACGAGCGCGCGCGGCGGGCATTTTTATCTATATATAAATGATTCGACTGCGGGAATTTCTCCGCGGCCGCGTATGAGAGTTGCGCATTTGCGAGCGATTATTTTTTCAATAAGCGTGATTTCGAAAGCCCCGCGCGTCAACGGCAACTCTGTATATGGGCCCCGTATCCGCCGAAGACAAAAGGCTAGAACGACAAGAGAGCCGCAGAAAGGCCCGCGTGCACGTCCGGCGAGAAATAGGCAAAGCTGCGGAGCAGCCCTCAATTTCGCGGTCACTTTGGCCTTTTGCACACGTCAAGCGCGCGTGCATCGGACTGCTCGCAACTCTAATTGAAAAGGCGAAAATAAACAGGGCCGCGCACGCGACCGGCCATTGTCCGGCTAATTTCGGATCGCTCCTGCGACTCTTCCTTTCCAGAATAACAATAACGCGTGCCGGAGAATGCCGGAGAATGCCGGGGAATGGGAGGCCCACGCGCGTCCTCTTTTTCGCCCTTTTGCGACCGGCTCCGCCGCATTGATCGGCTCCATGCGAGCGTGCGAGGACCGTTTCTTTATTTCTTTCTTCCTGAGCCTTTCGCGTTCGCTTCGTCTTTTTGGCGGAGAACCGCTGCAGATGGGCATATGCTCGTGCGGCTTTAAATCCTTTGGGCGAGAGTTTAATTCAATGCGGCGATAATTGGCTTTTGACTATTCCTCATTCGGAGCGCGCCTTTGTTGTGCGACTATGGGCAGGATTATTTCGCAAATTTCCGGAGGCACGTGATGATTTGCTAATGGTCGCTCTTTCGCCAACTTCCAAGTGTCGAAAAAAAGAGGCGTCGAGTCGAGTGGAAGTACTGCCGCGGCGTAACTAGTATACTATATATAATAAGTAATGTAGGGCAGCAGCGTCAGGTGGCGGCCGCGCGCGACACAATGGCTCAATCCGAGATGAAAATCCGGCCGGCTAAATCTCCCGCATTCAAATGCGCCGCCAGCTCCCCTCGACTCCTAAGTAGGTACTTAGTTGCACATTTGGCACGACAAGTCCTTATCGCGTCGATGCGGCTGTGCGTTCACACATACACGCGCGTGTGGCTTTACATCTGCATTCGATGAGCGGTTCAACCCCTGTGACTATACGCGCGCGGATTATTCACGGATGGCGCGAACGCGTGACGTACTCTGGCCGTTACATGCGCGCATGTAGCCGCACATATACATACACACTCGGGTTCGGCCGTATCGGCGCTCGCGATCTAAATCCGCTATACGTGCGTGTCGGATTCGGCTGTGATAGCGGCGGCCTACCTGAAACAGCTTGTCTAATGTACTCGAAAATTCGAGGCGCAGCTCCGTTATACCCCACTATACGTCCCGTCATTCGCGCTTTGTTTTTGCAACTCGTTCGAGTAAAATTTCTCGAGCGGCGAGTAGTCCGATAGGCGCGAAAAACATCTGCTCCGATCATCTCCGCGCGTACACAGATCATTAGAAGGAGCGACGGGCGGTCCCCGCCGCGTATAGAGAGCCAATTTGGCGGCCTCTCAGTGGCACTCGTGCAATCAGCCGCCCGTACGTCTCGCTCTCGACCTAATGCCATCGGCGAAACTGGATTTCGAGACATCGAGACTATAATGCGGGTATACACGTATACGCCTTGAAGTTGGCCCGATGCGTTGTTAGTCACCCTCTTCTCTCCGTCTCTCAGCCGCAATGGCATTAAAATTACCCGGGAAATTCAATTCCCAGGCGAAAATGCGCGCCGGGGACGGATCCTATAGCGGTGTATATGGCTGCACGCGTATAGGCGAGCGTACCCGAGGCCGCGTGCATGTTTATGTGGTCGTAGCGCCATTATATACGTCGACGAGGAGGAGAAGCGGATAGCTTAGGTTGCTTAGTTAGCGTGCAAGTACACGTATCAAAGGCACTCAGAATCCGAGGCTTAACAAAGCCGGCGCCGAGGCTGCTTTGCCAAGCGTGTCACGTAGCGCCGCTGCCGCTGCTTCTACTGCTTCTCTGCTGCTTCTGCCGCTTCTACACGGCTACACCCCTTACCTGCGCGCAGCCGAATCTCGCACGTATAGAGCAGCCACCCCCTAGACTCCGAAGCCAGCTATTACCTCGCGACAGCTGCCGTGCCTCTCCGCACTCTCTCTCTCTCTCTCTCTCGCTCTCTCTCTCTGAGCCGGCTTTTTACTTAAACAGCACCGCGATCGGCCGGAGTTTCAACAAGTTTACTCAAGTGCAAACTTCGCAGCTCGGAACGGTCTCTTTGTTTGTTACAATTATCGAGACACCTTATTCCGTGACGTAGACGTTTTTTACTGTCTTCGATCCAAGAATAAAGGCAAGTGTAACCATAACGCCGACATATAGCGCTTCTTATAAATAAAGCAGTCGGGGAACAAAGGTCGCGCGCAATAACCACTTAGAGGCCGTCGGGGAGTAAAAAAGCGGCTGATCCAGGAGTCGCCGCGAGTGTAAGCCGATTTGGCCGTCGCCGAGGCGAAGTGCGGTTATATCTTTATAAATGGAAGCACTCGACGACGCTTCCATATCGCTCACGGGATTTGCAAAATTATACGCGTCTTTTGTTGTGCCGGCCGCCGCGGGGATCACGTACGCACGAAAATCGCTTTTCCGAGTTTGCGCCTCGCGCGCGCTTCTTCCCCCTGCGCGCGGACAAGAGACGGAGGGAGACGATTTTTCTTCTTTACAAAAACGCCGGAGATACACTTGGATGATGCGTATGGATTTGCAAAAACCATGTGAATTTCGTGAAAATTCCAGGAGAGCATGGTGATATGCTTTTCACATTCGGCGAGATTTATCGCATTGTACGTTAAATTGAAAAAAAAAATCATCGACATACCTCGTGGACAAGCTGACGATTATCTACAGGCTGCCTGCAACAGAGAGAAAAAAGAAATCAGTTACGTCAGGGAATAAAGAGATACGTATACGGCTAATAATATGCGGAAGAAACATTGTAACGAGATAATGTGCGCTATACTCGGCTGTCATCGAAAAGACTTTATTCTATTGTTTATTTTCGCGTACACTGCTCGCAATGAGATCGCGTTTTTCATTATGGGCAGAGTAGTATAAAACAGCTTATGCATGACGTTACATTGTAGAGCACCCGTCATTAGATGTTTCCGAGACCCTACTCTCCTCTCACGAGTTAGCGTCATATTATATTATCATATAAAATAAGATAATACACGTATAATGACGCTAAAACGCTCAACTTCGAGCATACAAATAAGCAATGTCAGAATAATTATACTACTTATATCGACGCTGGCATATTAAAAACACAAAAAATATATTTCAAGTTTTTAACGACTGGAAGAGCATGGTGCTGTCACCTGTCTTGCGGCCCCAGTGCAGCACGTATGCGCGACAGTGTCACCTACCACTTTTACCCCTGGCGACCTGACTTACCGACATCAAAATAGTAGATTCAAAAAAGGAATGCTTAATCAAGCTATTTAACAAAATAAATACGGTTCGATACAAATGCGAGAATGGGACAGTTCAGTCTTGCGTGACCTCGTAAACGTTTATTTGAAAATAATTATTGTTCTAAACTAAAAAGGAACAGAGTAAACAGTCAACGTTAAAAAGATATAGAATTATTATTTTATCGTACAATTAAGCTATGTTGCAAGGCTTTTTTCTCGTTGAGAATAAATCTTTGTAGTAATTCGTCCAGTGCATCAACACCATCTCTGGCGGCTTGTCGCCTCATCGTTTGTTTGACCTCTTCTCGCACACCTTTGTCAGCTCCTCGAGTAGAGATTCTGCGATCTGCAAACAGTGGAAAATTTAGATGTTTGAATAATTCTTATTTTCTTTCGTGTTTTGATCTTACTTTGCAATATCCCTGTATTCACAGCTATGTCAAGAAGGATACCTCCTCCATGGTCAGTCCAGAGATATGTTAATTCTTCTAGAATATCGACACATATAATGTATGCTTGAAATAGGGGGTAACTAAAACACCTTCGACTCATAATTTTTTGTGTAATAATGCTCATCATTCCTGCTTCTTGTGGCCAGTCGATTTGCAATAAGACTAGAGCATTGCCAATAGCTAAGTCCCCACCCCCACCAGGCCATGAAAAGCTTTCCTACAACGAGCATAAAAATATAACTGATGTCTATGTTTATAACAAGAAAAAAATAAAATATCTACCTTTATAGCAGTGAGAAGAAGTCTGCAGCAATATTGCAAAACAGTAAACCTGGTTAGAGGCAGATAATGTAGATGTCTTATGGCTGGGACTGTCAGATTATTTGATACTCTGCCTTGTGCACTGGGCAAAGCGTTGGCGACTAACGTGATATACTCAATCATAGACTGAAATAAAATATAAATATTTGTATATTGCAAAAAGCAAATCAAATTGTATTTGTTTTCTAAGATACCTTGTAATCTTTGACAAAGAAGCATGTACTAGCCAATTGAAGCTGCGCGCATAAAGAATTTTCTTGAGGTAGCGTAAGAAGAAGATCGTGATGCATGCCCTTGTACATTGCAAGATCGTTTGAGAATGGATTCAACCACGATTCTAATCGCATTTGTTGTATTATTTTAGCAGTTTCCCGTTGTAAATATTCACTGCTGTGTATAAGATCATACAATTTAACTGCTAGAGCTAATCCATTCCCACTGTATTCACCGTCACTGGTAATGACTATTCCTATTGGTTCTTCTCTTTTGCGTTTTTTAACTTTTGGTTCACCAGCTGCTAAAAATAATGTTATTAATAAAGACTCTTATTTACAGCAATGTATAATTTTTACGTGCTACATACTAGGTATAGGATCAGCGAAAGCTTCCACAAGGCAATAAGTGGTTTCATCGCTACTTATCAGAGCAGCATGTTCATTTAATATCCTTATCAAAACAACCACAGAACAAATAAGCAATTGTCGTACTACAAGTTCTTCACCTAAACTTGCTGTGTGTGCATTGGCATACTGCTGCAATCTATCACAGTATGTTTCTCGACTCCATGGTAATGTAAACAAGTTGCTTAATTCCCAACCTAGCTTTTTACCAATTAGTTCTACAACTTGGAATAACTTGTCCCAAGGTTTTGTGATTTGGTTATCTTGAGGTTGTTGTATGTAAGCAAAATAAAACTCTACAGCTTTGCAGAGTAACCTTAGACTTAGTCTTGCATTTAATTCAACAGGTGCTGCACCAAGCAGGGGTAATGCTTCACAAGCCAACAATTTTCTGAATCCATTAACAGCTTTACCAGGATGGCTGTGTTTCTCCGCTGTCAGTAATGTTTCCACTAATCTTGGCTAAAAGTAATACATTATTTTTTAGAAAAGATATTTGGTATAGTATTAAGCATAACATTTAGATAATATTCAACTTTAACTTACTCCATGAGTAGCAACAGTTTGAGGAAACCGTTTTAATAATAATAACAATAATTTACAATGTTCCATTGTATCCTCACTGTGATCTGCGGTCATAATTAATAATCGATGTTGCAGATCTTGAGGTATGTGTTGAAACATGTGGCATAGTAGTTCTGCTTCTTCATCACATTGCTCGGATCTCAAGGAAGAAGTTATTCTTTCAATTTCTTTCCATATATCCCTATCGTCAGGAAAGTTTTGAAATCTACAAAAGAAAATATAAATAAGTACTTTACTTTTCTCAAAATACATTTGTGATCAACATTTTTTGTTTCCAATTACTTACATTTCACTAAAACATTTGGCTGCTTCTTTGACATTTTTGGATAGTTTCTCCACTCGGTAAGCTTCAAACTGTAAGTAGAAATTATTTTTTTTAATGATTGAAAGCAAAGATCATTATTATGTTATACAGACTTTTATTTACTTGTATCTTAGCACTTTGTGGAAACAGCGATTTTGCAGTAATTAACCAAGATTTGGCAGCATAAATGTCAGTAGACAGAGCTTCATTTGCCCTTCTTATTAAATAATCTTCCTTTGATAATTGTTGATTTTCCGTCATTTCTGTTTTTTCTAGCATGATTATCGGAATGAGTATACGATGAATAAAAAGTGCATATAAACTATTTAAGTCTAAGAAACCAACAACGTAAATTAGAATCACATTATCAACAGTGTTTACACAAAATAACCTAACGATGTATATTTCTAACTGTAGGGGGGGGGGGAGGCATATACGTAGGTTTGTTCGATTATTATTGAAATTGGACTGTCAGTTTCGCTCTCTGGACAGAACTAAACATATAGAGATAAATTTAGTTTGGTTCTTTCACTTTTTGTCCTAGAAGACCGGAACGGAACTGAACTATAGACAGTCCGATTTCCATAATCGAACAAACCTTTATTTGCTTATCACATTGACCGCAGACCGCTGCCGCGCGCGCCAAAAAAATCGCTGTTTATTTTTTGAAACGTGATAGAAATCATCGACATACATAAAAAATGTGGTTATTGTTTTGTATAAGTATTGCCATTATAATTGTCAACTAAACAGACATAATCTAAATAATTTTCTTCTAGATAACGTTCCTCAAGCAAGAAACGAGCTAGATTTTGCTCTTCCAGCCAGATCTGGTGACGAATACAATAAAAAGCAATTAAGAATAGGCTGAAATTTAATCCTAAATGAATATAAAAATCTATTCATTTATAAAATTTATTTAAACATACAACTAACTGTTGATTAAAATTTAGTATTAGTAGTATAAAACTTTAATACTTAAAACTTTTCTATAAATTGATTTTTAATGTCTTTTTATACATGTATATCATTATAAAGTACCTAATATTAACCAAAAATATAGATATGAACGTTATTGTTGTACATCCCTTAACAGATTCGAATTATTTAAATCATTTACATAAACACCCATCTGTACAGAAAGTTGTATTAATACTTTTATTCCTGGCATGAATGGAGCAATTTGGCTGAAATCTGGTCCAGAAACTAGTTGTGTAAGTATTTTCAAACTTGCTTGATAGTCTTCATTTTGAATCAAATTACAAATTTGATGGAGACCTTGCAACGTGCTTTGAGAGATCTAAATTGAAACAAAGAAAGTAAAAATAGTTTTTAAAAAAATTTGCCGAAATAAATTATGCTTGTTTTTACTTTGAAAACGTACCTTCTGTTCTCTGAGGTAATCGTAAAAAACTTCCAGTTTTTTCGTTACTTCATCTAATTTTCTCTTTGCTTGCTGAAATTATATTATGGTACATATGATTAATAATGAATTCGATTTTGTATCTTGTTCAATTTTATCATTCAAGCTTATTTTTTATTGTTGTCATACCGGATTTCTAGCATTGTTATAACACCGCTCCTTCAATTCGTTGAAAACTCTCTGCAGTATTATGTGTTCCTCTGGAATGGGTGCCTTTGGTTTTTCAGGCTCTGGAGCTCTCACAATTTGTGCTGGTTGCACTGGTGGAAGCGGATCGTTTGGCCTATTGTACTGTTGCATTCCAGGAATGTTTTGGTTGTATTGATTGTACATGGCTTGAGGATCTTGGTAGGTCTGCTGATGCTGGTGGTATCCTGGATCTTGTTGGTATACCTATGAGTAACGAATTTCATTTTGATTTATGAAATCAGTTGAATCACTTTTGTAAAAACGTACTGTAGGTTCTGGAGGTGGTGCTCCTCTCAGCGGATGCATGATCGGGTCTTGGCGTTGGAACTCCGTTTTAGGCTTTACAAAAATTAATAGATTGTTGTAGTTTGAATTAATCTGAGCTCAGATTGTTTAACAATGTACAATCCAAACAAAATTGAGATATTAGCAATGTATGTTTTCATCAAATTTTCTACATGAGTTACTGATCATTTGAATATTGTAACGAGTAACGACTCTCACCCTGTTACAATAGCCGTATTTACATGGAAATCGATTGTTTTGTTTCATTTTCAGTCAAAATGCTTACAGAATGTGTTTATAATGATAACAATTATATTATTGAAAATATGAAATAACTATAACATTGTAGGAAGTAATCATCAATATCAATAAGAATTAAAACTTCTTTGTTAAAATCCACACAGATGATCTTGCTCTTAAATTGTCAAGTCATGGTTCTTAGCACGCAAAATAATAAATCTCTGATAAAAAAAAAATGCAAAAAGGCGTATGGAAAATAAGCGTTCACTACTGCCATTAGAGACGATTCTAATCGAAACTATACATAAAAAGGTTTGTGATATTTAGCAGGAAAATCACTCAGGGCAATGCAAATTTTCTACCTTCGCATCGACACCCTTTGCATACTTTGCTTTCCACTTCCTGCTCCCAGCGTGTTCTGCACACATTTCATTTTTGAAGAACAAAGCCATTACTGGCTACATTCGTTCAATGAGATTATATTCATTACAATAGTTTTCAAAAAAATCTAATTGATTCAATTCTACATTACATTATTCATAAAAATGTTAAATTATTTTATTTACTATTAATAGTTTGTCAGCAAATTAAAGAGCCAGTAACCAATCTCACCTGCGCTTTGGCGGTCTTGGAGGAAATCGGTGGATCGTTCCATCCAGAGGTTTGAGATCCAGGCTGATACGTATTCTCATTCGAATAGTTGGCGACCGGCGGCTGCGACGGCACTTGTCCAGCCATACCTCCTTGTGACACAATTTGTTGGGTAGCAACCGTTGGATCATACAGCGATTGAGCTTTTACAGGACTCGGATTTAAAATACTTGGCTGAGCAGCCCTTTGTTGTTGCTGAAGCTCAGGCTCCGCAGGGTTATAGATTGTGTTCTGTGCGCCTCCGCTACCGTAGCCTCCGTAGCCCCCAACTGGCTGTGACTGCTGCAATATAATTAATATGTAGCAGACCTTTTCGGTACCCTAATCAACAATTATATCATATAAATCTTTACCTGATATGGAGCTTGTGCTGGGAAGCCACCGGGCGCAGGGAAAGTCTGAGGCTGCGTCGGTACTCCGTACTGAGTCTGCGAATAACTGGATCCATACGACGGACCAGATTTCACTGAAGGATCTAATATATACTTGGACCTGGAGTGTGGTCCGACGCTAGATGGTCTGGAACCACTGGTGGCCGCGGTTGGCGGCGGTGGTGGCACAGATGGGGTCAGAGGAGTCTGTCCGTATTGGCCGTAAGGATCATTTGACGTCGCTTGTGTCTGAAGTGGAGCCGGTATGGTCGGGGTAAATGTGCTGCCACCATAAGGTTGACTCGTTACGACACCTCCACCGAACGAAGGATTGGCAGCGCCAGTATAGGCCTGTTTCGTAGGCGCCGTGTTCCACGTGGGTTGCTGAGACGGTATCGGTGCAGGAATCGATTGCTGCACTGGTGCAAACATACTCTGGGGTCCACCTGGGATAGATTTTCTGCCCAGTGGCTGGTTTTGAGAGTAAATATTCTGGTTTTGGTACGGAGCATTTCGTCCTATGCTCGTGCGTTGAGGCTCCATAGAAATATGACCGAGCGCCTTGTAAAGCCTGTCCCTCAGCATCGTGATTCTCGGCTCCTGGCTGTTTCCGAGATAGTTCAGAGCTGCGTCGAGATCACCCTCTGCAGCGAGCATCTCCGCATAACGAGTAAGTACTGCGGCGATATTGCCTTCAACATTCACTTTGCGTGTCGTGTGGAATTCCAGGGCTTTTTGCATCATCGTCACGAGTTCGACGGTCTCTTGGATATCAGAATCCGCAGCTTCAATAGTCTTGTTCAAATTGCCCGAGCAAATATAACAGATTTGAGCTTCTTTATGGAGATTCGCGTTATCGCTTTGAGCTAATCTATCTCCCAGAATATCTGCGCATTAAATTGAAAAATTCGCTATTTTTATCAGAGTTAAAACAATTTTTTATTTTGCATTTTGGCATTTTCTTCAACTTACCACACAAGGAATTGCGCTCTTCGGGAGCAGTGTGAGTGAAAACACCAATTAAAGCTTCCTTCCAACAGGTAATATCGCAGTTTCTAACAACATCCACCCAATTTTCGCTTACCAGCGAGTTGATGAGTGAATTTAAAGCTCCAGTGTGCTCTGAGAAATATCTGTACTGAGTTTGTGCCAACAGTTCCGGACCACCGGCCATGGATAAAATCACTGCATCCGCGTATCGCTTATTTTCAAAACACAGAGCTACAGCAGCTTCAACGTTACCGAGAAGTATGGCTTGTGTGATCAAACCTTCATCATCTAAATGAAAAACGTACAGTTATAAACAACTCATTAAATGTAAAATTTTTCCAAATGGATGCATTACCATCTGCAGTGTTTATCCTAAAATTAGTTTCGACAGACTTCTTCAGAGATTTACTTGGCGTGACTGATTTCCTCTGTTCTTGTTCGGCAATAGCATCAAATGCCGCGCTTCCATCAAAAGCATTGCCATTGACTTGCTGTGATTTAAGTAATAACGTTTATTATCTAGTTTGTCAGTTTTGTTTTGAATAAAATGAGTGAAGAAAACGTACGTTATTCAAGTTTGAAACACCTTCAGTAACAGCATCTATTTCCTGTTGAGGTACTAATTGATTCAGCTTGGTGCTCATTTCATCTATGTTGAAACCTAGAAGCTCTAACAACTCTTGCGTTACGTTTTCTCCAAAATAAGCACCAATGCAATTCCAAACTTTTCTTTTATGATCATCGGGGGCATTGTCAGCTTTTCCTTTGCAAAAGTCACTGTATTGTCCACTTTTTACAGCAGCCTCTAATTCATTGGAACGTTGAATCAATTCTTGATTTGTAATCACTTGGGATACAAAAACTTTCCTATTAGAATTCGGAGGCATATTTGGTTCAACAGGCTCGTTTTCAAAAATAGTTAATTTGCCGCCAAACTAAAACAGAAAATTAATATCATGAATTGTACGCCATAGTTTACGGAAGGTCGAATTCTGTTTGATAAATTGACTGACTCCAAACGAGGCACCAAAAGGTTTCTTTAACCATTTTGGTGCTTTTTTAAGTATTGCTGCTGCTTCAGTGTGTGCTGACGGTGGAGGTTGCGTGAATGGATCCATACCAGGGAAAGAATCAACTATTTTATTTGATGTCTCCACTGATCCTTGATTAGACCCACCCAATAAGGAGTAAACAGAGGCAAGACCATCAAAACTAGTTCCAACAACTAAACCTGGATGACGGGGACACCACGATACATCAAAGTTCCATTGGTTAGTCTGAGCTAACTCACAGATCACTTCGCCATTCTAGAAAAACAGAAAAATTTAATTTTACAATCTGACACATCAGAAAATTATTAAATTACATCAACTTACAGGATCATTTGAATTAGGATTCCAACAAAGAATTCTGTTATCTTTTGCACAACTTAATAAAAGATCTGAATCATGAGGATTCCAAGCAATAGAAAGAACTCCTCTTTGATGATTTTGCAAAGTTTTTAATGGTGAGGTTGCAAATCTCAAATCCCATAACTCAATGATTGGACTCTGATCTTCTTCGGAAGCAAGGCAAAGTTGTGTAGCTACATCCGGATGCCATTGCACTGATTTCCATCTTACTCTTGAATTTACATCTGTTAGTTTTATGATGGCTTCATTTTTTTTGAGATCCCAAATAACACAGCGTTGTGAAAAGGTTGATGCAAGTATGTGCTGTACTGTTTAAAGAATATGTAATATTATTAATTGAATCTTAAACATAGTTTTAAAAAGCTCTATCAAAATTATGCACAATATGTACCTTGCTTATTCCATGCTATATGTTGCACATCTTCAGCAGGCATACTTTTAGAACCAGGAGTCATTGGTTGATTTGTGTTATTAAGATCCCAAATATAAATTTCACTTTCTGTTGCTCCAGTTGCCAGCAAATTAGGCTGGAATGGATTAAAGTCCATTGCTCTGACAGGGCCTTTATGTCTTTCTGGACTGCTGATTAAACAATTGCCGTCATTAGCCAGCATTTTTGCAGCAGAATAAATTTTGATTTTTCCATAATCACAGCCACCAACAATCATGCCAGCTGGATTGTTACCATAGGATCCCCAAATTATTTTATGAAACCTGTTGAATAACAATGACTTACAGTATGATTTGATAAGCGACTCTAAAGTATGCATAAATTAAATCTATTACAAACCTTTGGTCACTTGGCACGCTAACATTGAGTTGCATGTCATAACCTGGCTGTTGCAGGTTAAGCGAGTACAAATCCAAGCTTGCATTGGTATCAAAACTGGCATCCAATTGCTGGGCAGCAGTACCTGCTGCTAACAAAATTGGATACTGGGCTAGCGGCGACCACGCCACATTCACAGTTTTGTGTAGTTCCTTCACCTTCATTTTATCTCTGTAAATAACAAGAAAGTACCGTGGCTATTGGTAAATCACTATGAGTAAACCTCAATCAAACCAGCATCATATTGGTTCGAAATAACTGATGTAAAAGTTGATCGTTCTCCATCATGCCAGCAAAGTCCATTGTACAAGTCCGATTATTAGATTGAAAATGTTCTAAAATTTATTAATACACTTTCCAGCTGAAAAACAATGATTCGAGCACACGCTGAGTGACCTAAATTATGTAATTCGAAAAAATCACGCTTGTAATCTGGAGAAAATTGCTGGGTTTAGTGACCCCTTGTCAAAGTCTGTACACGCGCATCACTGATCCAGCAATTAATTCGAACCAGATCGGCAATAGTCGTGAAAAACGCAGACGCGAGCCGTCGGCTTTTCATCATCATTACCTCGTAGTTTGGCAGCGGACACTAAAAAAATGGGAAATCAGGCGAATATCCACCAACTCACAGACACCGCATCCATCCGTCAGCTACACTTATTAAAGTCTGTACTTGTGTACTTCCAACGTGGCGAGCTGCTGCTGCTACTGCTGCTGCAACACTGCACATCCACATACAACATATATATGGCATTTTTTTGCCGTATTATGAGCGCGCCAGCTGCGGCCTGGCAGCACTGTAGAGGCACGTAAATTCAAAAGGGGAGTGCGTCTATATAAACATTGGAGATTCGGAGACCCGATACTATTTTCGTTCTATATGAGAAGTGAGTTGAGCTATTTTTGTTTGGAGCCGTGGTCCTTCTGACGTAGACACAGTGCGCACGTGTTTCAAAAAAGTGTATAATATTGTTTATTATTAGTCCTTATATTCTTACAAGGATACATTTTTTAAATCATAAACCAAAATTTATGCACGACTATTTTCCAGTCCAAGCGGCAAATCTAACTTGATACGGTAAAAAAAAGACATTCCTGTAAGATTATCAATTGTAAAAAAAATATCTGTCCGCGGTATTTTCCGCGAAGAAGATACCTACTTAAACGACCATATAAAGACATATTATGGATAAGTGATTAAGTGTATATAAATTATGTTTGAAAAACAGCGAGCTCAGCACCACGTAGCCGCGCATCGTATGGCCATCTGGCGGCGGTGACGTCACGCCGCGATTATAAGCCAACCAATCGTCGTTCACCACGATCCAAAATCCTGGGGCTTCTAAAACGTCTGCTAGGATGGCAGGCTTTCGGTTTTTCTGGTTAATAATACTTAATTTATTATTATGTTTAGTCGCTTGTCTCGCTGGGTGAGTAAAAATCGTTTTTGCAACAAATTTTCTTCATTTTGATATAAAAATTACACTGATCGATAGTCCGTATGTGGCACATAACCTCGCCAATTATAAACACTAACGCTTTAGTGGTTAATTTACCTTTTTATCTTTACTTATACGTATTTTATTTGTTAAAATCTACCAATTTATATCATTTAAGACTTGGTCAGAGCACTTACTGACTGGAATATTGTCTTATTGATTTTTGTCTATTCTTAACCAATTGCAGTAGTAGCACTTGTCAACCTGACATTCCTGCCTGGTAATTCATAAAATATCTTTATTGCATCATTGTTACTGTTATTATTTTGTTGCAGGAGAGACTTTTATGCTATTTTGGGCTTGTCGAGGAGTGCAAGCACACATGCCATAAAAAAAGCATACAGAAGGCTAGCAAAGGAATTACATCCTGATAAAAACAAAAATGATCCTGAATCGTCAAAAAAATTCCAAGACCTTGGAGCGGCTTATGAAGTACTTTCAGATGAAGAGAAAAGGGCAATGTACGACAAATGTGGTGAAGACTGTTTGAAAAAGGATGGAATGATGAATAATCATGACCCGTTTGCAAGCTTCTTTGGTGACTTTGATTTTCACTTTGGCGGCGAATCACACAATCAGCATCAAACCCCAAAAGGTTCTAATGTTGTAGTAGATCTTAGTGTAACACTGGAAGAATTGTATAGTGGTAATTTTGTAGAGGTATGTCTTTGACCTTCATATCGTATTATATTAATTTATTAATTATGAATATCATAATTTAAATAGATTACATTCTATCAATATAAATGATTCTTTTTATAGATTACAAGAAATAAGCCAGTTATGAAAACTGCTAAGGGAACAAGAAAATGTAATTGTAGGCAGGAATTAGTCACTCGTAACTTAGGAAATGGGCGCTTCCAAATGATGCAGCAAACAGTTTGTTCCGAGTGTCCTAATGTAATTTTTGTAAATGAAGAACGAACACTGGAAGTAGAGATTGAACCTGGTATGGTTGACGGTCAGGAAACCAAATTCACAGCTGAAGGCGAACCGCATCTTGATGGGGAGCCTGGAGATTTGATTATCAAGTAAGTTTTCAACAGTACTTTATTTATAAAAAGTAATTGACTTTCTTAACTATATTTAATCTATTCGTTCGCGCAGAATTAAGACTCAACCCCATCCAGTTTTCGAAAGAAGAGGCGACGATCTCTATACAAATGTCACGATTTCATTACAAGATGCTTTAGTTGGTTTTACTCTTGAAATCACGCACTTAGATGGACATAAAGTTACAATTCAGAGGGACAAAATTACTAAACCCGGAGCTCGTATGCGGAAGAAGGGTGAAGGAATGCCCAATTACGACAACAATAATCTTCACGGAACTTTATTTATTACATTTGATATTGCTTTCCCTGAGACAGAACTCTCGGAAACTGAGAAAGAAGGTAAGAACAAAAATTCACGTGCTATTCAGCACGTTGTGACAGCCAACTAGCAAATCTTCATTGATAAAATAAATGTATTTACAGATATAAGAAAACTACTAGACCAAAGTTCTGTAAACAGAATATACAACGGGATCGGAGGAAACTAAATAGGTAAAAAAAATTACAAATAATGATGCTGGAAAGTATCATTAGCTGAATAACCACTGCGCGTTTACGCCCATTCCAAGCGATGCTGGATCCGACTATCAGTGCAATTTGACTCCGAGACATTTTTAACGTTTCTAACTTAGAACTAGAGAGTCAAATGAAGACTGCGAAAACAAAAATTTACAATCAATTGTGTAAACTGCCGCAGCTGGTTTAAATGAATTCAATTCAAGTATTTAAGTTATTGTAAAGTGGATAAAAGCGTGTATGCTGTGCGAATGCTTTATAAAAGAGTGTTTTTTGCATTTTTACCTTTGTAAATTAAGATCCAACACTTTTTATCAGGTGATGTGTCGAAGAAAATCATGCATAATCTAGCAAATGAATAATAAATTGTAATATGATTCGAAATTTAATTATTGCATAAATCACTGTCTTGCAAAGCTAGATTTAATTCACTACTTAAATTGCGCATGTGAACATTTACCAAAATTGGTATACGTAAGAAAAAACGAACGACGACAAGGAAATAAAACAACATTTTATAGTATTCGGAAGTTTTTTTTTATTAAATTGACACATTTAACAAACTCCTTGGAACACGAAAATATGCTCTGTCAAATAAATTTAAAAATAGTACTTTGTACATAGTTGTTGACTTGATAAGAAACGATTACTCTTCCTTGTACGTTTAATTTTCCGTTGCACACCGTGAGGTATGCAAAGTGAAATTATTGTGCGACGTGCTTACAATCAAGATACGCTAGACTCGTTCAGTTCACCCAGTTAGAATGCACGATAGGTCATTTACAGTTCGTACAATGCAAGAATTCATAGGCCATTATTTGTCGCGAGCACGATGAAAAAATATTGAACCTTCGTAACAGTATGCATCATCATAACATTTATTTACATTACTATAAAATATCACAAATAGCATCTTCAACGCAATAAGATACACGACATATGTCCTTGTAGCAGTAAAATTTCCTCGAGTTGCGGAAAACAACGAGATGGCACGAAAACAGTACGTAGTATAGTTATTAAAACCTAAACAACATCAGCCAGTTCTATTTCTGAGATGTATAGTTAAATGCCTGTGAATAAAGTAGGCGTTTGAACATTCGTCACCTTAAGAGTCAATTAGGCCCTGGTTCATTAAAAATCCTTTGTCGGCGTCACAGCATGACACACGCTTGGCAATACGACGCTCGCTGTGAGAAGCCCTAAACCTACGGCGATCTTGAACAAGAGAATAAGAAAAAGCGCATTTCGAAAGACAATTGGAAATTCAGCAGTCCGCCACCCTTATAGCGAAGTCTCGCTTTGGCTCAGTGCTGGCAGTAACAGTAGAGTCTCATGTGAAAGTCGTCGACGCAGGCGCTCTGCTTGCCGTAGGCGTTCAACCTGCTGATCGAGCCCACGAGAGTCATGGTGCCGTTGTCGCTGCGGTACCTGGTCGAGCCCTCGAAGACGGCGTTGCCGGGCGTCGTCTCGAGCGTGACGGTGTAGTCCGTCCAGGGCGCCGCCGGCTGTTTGTCCTCGTCCTTCTTCTTGGCCTTGTCGTCGGACTCGGAGCTGCGGTCGCCGAGAGCTTTCGCGTCGAGCAGCGACAGTGGCGCGAGTCTCGCGCACTGCGGATACTTGGCCAGCATGTCATTGATCTCTCTGACGACAAAGTCCACGACTTTGAGGACGACCGGGTCGTCGTGCGAGACGTTGCGTCGACTGTGGCACATGCACCAGTGCTCGGGGATGCCGGCCAGCTCGCAGCTGCGGTAGTCCGGGATCGGCTTGAACATGCTGATGCCTCTGGGAATCGCGTCCGGCTCCACCGAGGGGAGCACGCTTTGGCTCGGGTCTCGAGGCGCCTGCAAAACCAAGTGCCGTCGCATGTACACTAGCGTCGAAATATTGAGCTTTTGATGACAACAGAAGCGCAGAGAGCTATTTTACCTTCTGCAGAAGCCGCTTGGGCTCCAGAATGTCCCTGAGAGTCTCGTGCAGGTCGAACGGCGTGGTCAGACTCCTCGCGTTCCTCTGCAGATTGTCCCAGGCGGCGGGATGGTCCTGCTTCCACCAGTCCGGCAGGAGTATAAAAAGAAAGGGAAGACTGTCCTCGAGCCTGCCCTGGTAGGTCTGCCTGAAGGAGCCCCACCGCATCCCGTGGTCGCTCATGAAGATCAAGGCCGTGTCGCGCAGCAGGTCGTTCTTGTCGAGGTACGCGAAGAAGTCGTGGTAGGAGTCGTCTCCGAGCTGCGGGTACTCGATGTAGTCGTGGGTCAGGCTGGCCTGCCAGAAGAAGCCGAAGTACGGATCGGCCGCGAACTCCTCAGCGACCTTGCGCGTGTAGTGCAGCAGGCTGTCGAAGTTGTAGCGCGTGCCCAGGCAGAGGTCTGCGTTGAGCTTGTGCGTGTTGCCGATCTCGGTCTCCGCCGCGACGCAGAAGGGCCGGAGGTAGTAGTCCGTCGGCTGCAGCCTGAACAAGATTTGCATTTTTTTCACTCCTCGCTCGCACGATTCATCTCTCGCAACTCTCGCCGCTTCCAGCTCACCTGAATCCCGGCTTGAGGTAATTGAAAGTCGTCATGGCGCAGGCGTCCTCCCCGAAGATCGTCCTGTAGCCCTTCGCCTGGAAGTACTTCCATATGAGGGGGCACCTGTCGAAGGGCTTCTTGTGGTTGGTCCAGCAGAGCTGCTCGAACTCCTCCTGCGAGAGGCCGCTGAGCACCGGCACGAGGTTCGGGTAGGTGTTGTCGGCGACCTTGTTGTAGCCGAGCATCTCGACCGCCCCCAGCTGCCTGAGCAGCTCCAAGCTCCGGGGCATCGAGCGGTGGAAGTTGAGCCGGGAGACCGAGTCGATGCCGACCACCAGCACGCTGAGCTTGTCGTGGCCGGATGCCGGGGGGGTCGGCGGCACGACGTAGTTCGAGAGGAGCTCGCGGGCCTGCAGGCGGCAGCGCTCCTCGACCTGCAGCTTGCGGGGAACGAAGGCAAAGTAGTCCCGGTAGACCGTCTCGTTGCGACGCTGACACTCGACGCGGACGAACTCGTCGTTGACGAAGACGGCCTCTTGGAAGGGGTGGCAGTCTCTGCTGACACTGATTTTTTTTTTTTTTTTCTATTTTAATCAGAGAGACTCCAGCCGAATCATTAGATCACGAGTTTGGGAGCTTACGTGACTTCATTGTCCTTGTTGTCGGTGCGCCAGAAGCTGCGCCAGCAGCAGTCGATACTCTCGGTCTCGTTGTAGTAGTGGGGCCTGGCCTCCGGGTTGACGAAGATCGCGCTGTTGTTGGACTCGACGAGGGGCAGGTGCGAGCCCTGCTCGCAGACTATGGGCTTGGCCTTGTCGATGTAGCGCGACACCGACGGCTCGAACGGACTCAGGTCCGGAATACGACAGCCCCTCGTGTTCACGACGTAGCCGCTCTGCTGCGGCGGTCCCGTCGTCGTCGTCGTCGTCGTCGTCGTCGACTCTTGGGGTTTAGCTTCGATGTCGTTTACTGGAAAATTCATTCATCGGGGGTTTTAATTTCAGAGCATTCTTCAACGACAACTTTTTATAACCAACCTTGATTAGAACTCCCGAGCGGGATTATTCGAAATTGACCGATTGTAAAGCTGTTGATCGCCAACAAAGATGCCAATAAAAAGATAAGTAGTCCTATTAGCCATCTTTTCAGTCGTAGGCTCCCCTTCAAACTCCCTGCTTCAAACGGCATTTTCGCCATTTGATCATCGTCATCTGGGATTGTTGTTTTCAAGCTTTACCTAAAAAATGATAACATCATGCAAGCAACTTGTTGTAAAATTTACTTACTCGTCTACCACTAGCAAGACGTAATAAAGGACAAAACAAAGTTTTATAAGTAAAAAAAAGCTGGAGTTCAACGCCTCGCAAAGCCTCGCAAAGCCATCGAGAAAACTGCGCGTAGTGCAAACATTCGATTTCACTCGGCAAAACGCAATCAAAGCATCTCGCTCTGATTAATATTTCTGCCGATAAGATACTGCTGCCTGCCTGGCTGCCTGGCTGCACAGCTCGAGCCGCTGCGCTCAAAATCCTCCGGCTAATGTTAATTGACCGGGCAAAGAGACTTTGCTTTTGCCCATGCATCGACCCTCCCTTCGCGAGATTGAAATGAAAGCTGCGTGCGGGACTATACCGTCGCGTGCCAGTGCCCACGTCACGTCTCGTATGTATACAAATACGAACGCGTAGATTCGCGACAGCTGTTGTTATTACCTACGTAGGCTTCTGCTAAGGGAGATTTTTCATACAGATTTTGCGAGCACACGGAAGACGTACAGCTTTCCTGCAAGCTCGTTACGCGACTCACTTATATTACGGCGTGAGTTTATTGACGGCTCTCAGGGAAATGTGCTGTTTCGCGTGCACCAGGTTCTTGACACTTTGCGTAAGTCGCGAGCGAGTTTTCCGCGAAAATTTATGAACGATGCAAAAGTGAGCATTGAAATGCTACTCTTCGTTTTTGCAAAAAAAGACCCAGGATAATGATGCAGCCGACAGATTGAATAAAGCTCGAGGTAAATTATTTTAGCTTGAGCAAGCAGTTTTCTATATCCTCTTTGAGCGTAAAAGCAGTCCGAGCTCATGCGCTAAGAGCACTTGGAAAAAACTCGATAGATAAGCAGTTTGCAGCCGTGTTCTATAGATGAGCGCATCACCCTTAAAAGCACGATAACGACGAAAATGGAAGGAGATTGTAGGACGTGCATTTTGAGGCAGTTTTTCAAATAATTTCAGCTATGCACACAAATGCTTTTCACCGAACGGCCTATTAACTGCGACAGAAAGCGGAAAACTGGAGCAGATTAGCGTCAGATTTATTGGAGCTGCTGCCGCCGCAGCAGAAGCCCGTGTCAATCCGCAAGTCAACCGCAGTTCTGCTGCATTTTTTAGCAGTACATATAGATAGACTATTATAACGTCGAAACAGCGTATGAATACCAGCAGCGAAGCAGTAATCGCAGAAAATGTATAACAGTGCGCGATATGAATGGAAACGCTGGAAACATTCCCAAAAGTTTCTCGGCAAAATTTGATTACATTCTTGAATGAATCACAATGCCTCCATAACAATAATAATCAAAGCCTACGGCCACGCGCGCTCCAGCAAATTAAATGTAACGAGCAAGTGTAGTGTAAATCTTTTTGTTAATTTTTTTATGAATTGTTATTGTTAAAATTGTCCGATCAATTCGCTGTGCGATACAACATTTTTACAAGGTTATCCGTCCATAGCAGTGCACAATGATTGCACCTGATAACATGTTTGTTCAGGATAGAGCCGATTTCGAGCCCGATTAGATAAAACTGGTACTTCGAAATTGAATTTCACCAAAGAACTAATGACTACACGCAAATGACTGCAAATTGAAATCGATGACAGATGACGACGCGCACAATTAACGGGAAGGAAAATAAAAGAAAAGAAACGAGGGAAAACAAGCGACATGTATAGATCTGAATGCAATGACATTATGCTTACGCGGTGCCAGGCGCAGGGCTCCAAAGGCGTCAGCAGCTCCCCATCGCTCAGCTATAACGCATCATCTGCTCGTCGAAATTTCACGAGGGCATGCTCGAGCCGCCCGACGACACTACGTCGCTCTTCTCCCCCTCCAGCTCCATCCGCAGCAGCAATAGCAGCGGCCGAGGCCTGAGGAGTGTGCGCTGCGAAAAAAAGATAAACCTCGCTCTCTGCCCCGCTCTCTCGCTCTTCATTCGGCTCGCCGCGCCGCATCCGCCAAATTCGACGCTATCCCTCTTTAGGTTTGTTATACTATATTTTTTTTATCATCGCGCACTGGCCTCCGGCAATGTCACCTTCTGCTGCTCGCGCTGCTGCGGCTGATGAGCGACGGCGCATCATCGTCGGGACGTCAGTATGTATGAGGTATATCCAGCGTAGATCCGCGCGAGCGTTGTGCACCTCTTGCTGGCCGTTGTGCACCTCTTGCTGGCCGTTGTTTACGAAGCTGTAGCTCGCAGAGGACTTTCCTCAATTTTCAAAAAAATTTCCTCGAAGAGTTGGGCCACGTAATCCTGCGGCTCCATCCTTATCGCCGGCGTGTGTTGCGTTTATTGCACCTCGCTGAGCTTCTGCTACGGCGACACGTGCGACCACTTTCCTCAAACTCGAAAAGCACGGCTGATTAATTACGCCAAAGCCGTGAGGCGATAGCGCAAAAAGTCGGATCAGCAGGACGAAGCGGCGCGAGCAGGCCTGCCGAGCAGCGAGCACTTACGTATGCAGCTCCGTCGCTCCTGGCGCATTTTAGGACTAGATTTTCCGCGAGGAGCGCGCGCGCGAGCCCCCGCCACGCTGCGGCTCTCCGGGGGTTGCAGGAGAGAAAGAGAGAGGGCATATCTGGTCGATAGAAGCGAGCGCGCGCGCGCTTCCGAGTTCTGGCCCCCGTCGGGTGGGCACCTTCGCCCCATGTGTGTGTGCGCGCACGTACGTATACACAATGTACATTGGGCTAGAATCGTTCCCCCTTCGCGGCATCACCCTTGATTCCATCCCCTCTCTGCCCTGCTACAAGACTCTCAATCTCACTTCCGCGTTTTGTCTCTCGATGCCGCTGGCGGCCGTTACTGCCGAAGCTTTAGGCCTGGCTGGATGGCCTAATTTTTGCTACTGTGCCGACCCGCGGCTCCGTTATTGTCCGATTGTTCGGCTCTGAATAGAAATTGTTTTGCGTTGCGCTTGCGAGCTCAGCCGCTTTATTTGGTGGCAAATTTTCGTGTTGCTCGACTGATATCATGAACTCTGATTCTCATCAAATAAAAATAGGATAAACCTTGTTTTGCGATAAAAAGCATGCGATAAAAAGCATGCGATTAAGGCCATCGTGCAATAAACGAAGTGGCAGATAAGATAATGATGGGCTTCATATTTTGGTTCAGGATTCCCATTTCGAGTAATATTTAAATATTTATTCTCAGCAAGATAGTACTCAACGTGTTTGTTCGCAGACAACAATTTATTAGGATATTAGCTAAGATAAGGAAACGTAAGAGAAAGTTTGCCGTAGATTATGGAAAGATGTAAGAGAGCAATGGAGAAGAAAGCAATACGAGAGAAAGGGCTGCATATCGATTGGTCGCACACGTCTTTAATAGCGATTAACTTTCAGCCTTTGCAGTTAATCCTGAACACACAAAGTTATAAGCGCCTACGCTATAATAGCTTGAGTTTTGCTGGCTCATTTTTTATTATTAAGGAGGATTCTTAAAGCCCTATTTAATGTTCCTTCTAAAATGTCTTATTTTTTTTATTACAATGGTTACTTCTTAAAATTATTTTATCTAAAGCGGCATATCTGGAATAACGATAAAACAGTCCAGTCGCGTACACAACTATCTGTTTGGACGTAATTGAATGTTTCTATGATCACTCCATAGGCACAGACATGCAATTATCGCATTATATTAGACACGATAGCTATAATGTTCTTCGATATATATTTTAGCATATACACGTATATATAACCAATCAATTTCACACATTTGCAAAACTTTTCATCAATGAAAATTTAAAAAAAGGTTTAGTATGCAATCAAAATTTTACACCTATTTTAAAAAAGGATCGGGGATAAAAATTTGTACCAATAAGAAAAATATAAAAAAATAGCATAATATCAAAATAGCTTTTCAATGTTTTGATCGTTTATAAATATGTTGAAGAGTTGTAAAATCATTAACAAAGTATTATATTAGGATGTTTTATGAGTTGATAAGTAATAAAAAGGAGTTTATCAGTGTAGAGTAAAACAGATTTAGTACACACTGTTATAGCATTCGTCCACAGAGGTCGCTCCAGTGTGCTTTTAATTCTTCCCGCCTTACTCGTGACACATTTATATTCTGAATCGATTGAACAACTTTAATAGTGTTTAAATAATAAAATTAAACTATATATATATATATATATATATACCATAATACGTAATGGACATTTTACGAAGCATTTAAATCTGGGAGGTGATCAACAAAAATATTGTATTCATTCGTCATAATAATAATGGTTTATTATTGAAGTGATATAGATATAATGGATTCGTAACGTATTTAACTACAATGATACGCTCATGGCTAATAGAGTCATGTTTATACACGGATTATACAATATTTACAGAAAACGTAAAGTCGACAAGCAATTCTTCAGTTTTATTTTTTTGTTTTTTTTTTGGACAACGAGCATACCACAATCATATTATTCACAGAATCGTGAGGCGATTAAAAGTTCGGTATTGTTTTACAATAATTAATGAATATACATTAAGTCTACGTCTTAACGCGATAACCTTGGTAATTTAACTCTAGTAAATGTGTACATCGACTTTTTCATTATCATATTCTTTCTCGAAGCTTCTCCAACGTCTGGTTCGATTTATTTAATTTCATTGCACCCCTCTCAAATCTCACACATATTTACAATATAGCACTTTCTCGATTATTTTTCCGCGCCAACACCTTGTACACGAATTCCTTAATTGAGAAAACTCTTAACACGTTTGATTTTTCAAGTACTAGCACACATCGTGTCATTTTCCAATTAATATTATTAATATTAATATTATACTATTAATATTTTACACAGCGCGTGCCGCTATCACCATTTCATTCCACGCATATTTCGCATCGGTTAATTCTCACGTCATTGAGTATAGATTTTTTAAAAGATCCTTTGTCATTAAAAAATGTCCGACAAAAATGCATGATTATTTTTTGATAAGACAATTTATACACGTGATTTCCTAATCCTACATTTATTTTATCTTTATAGCTCACTTATTCGTCGAATTATTTTGATGTTCCATTTATCAATAAATATATTGTACACTGTGAGTTATTTTAGTTCCTACAGCTTTGCTTATTTAACTTTGCAATCTCCAACGTAGAAATATATTTTGAGTTTTTTTTTGGAATACAAAAAATGATCGATATGCTTTCAATGCTGACCACGCACAAGTCGATTATTCTGCGGCTAGGAAAAGCGGTGTTCCCCACCGCTCAGTCACCGCGTACTTTGAAAAATGTGTTTTTATATTATTATGCTCCGCTTTTGTAAGCCACACGTACAATCTTTTTCCGATTTGATATTATGTAAATTGCCCACGCATCACATTGTTCTGTAAGTATTTTATAGTGTGATGTAAATCTCGTGTTTATAGTATTTTAAATTCAGATTACCATATACGAGAAACCGATATTTCGTTCAAATCACGTTAACTTTACCATCACACGATGTATTTATCTAGCAGTGAAAAAGTCGATTGCACGATAAACGCAATCCACCTCAAGTAAGTGTATTCGTTACTTTACATATAAGGAAACTAATGTAAAATAAACAACTAGTCTACTAACAAAATGCAAAAAAAAAACGTTAGAAATAAGAAAAGCAAAAACTTTGGTTTTTCATTTTTATAAAAACTAAAAAATAAGTGATGATAAATTGCATAGAATTTTTTCCGTTCAAAAATACGAATTAGTCGCTCTTTTTGTAACAAAACAAGCTACCGCAATAGCATTGCGAATCACAGTGACGTTCGAACGCGCGATATACAAAACATCACGTTAATTCGAATTGCTTTTATTTTACTTTAATAAACAAATATATCCCCGGTTTATTCTCTCGTGTACAGACATACACTTCTACAAACGATACTGATAGAATGCTATAATTAATTTATTTTATATATATATATATATATATATATATATATATATATATATATATATATATATATATATATATATATATATATATATATATATATATATAATACTATTATACAGGATATAAGTACATTGGTTTAGTGATTGCAGGCTGCTCCTCTCATATCACAGCGAGGGGCGCTGCCGGGCCCGCTTCTACTTACATTTGTGTACTCTTTGCTTTCTTTCTTAGATCATTCGCTCACGATTTCAAGCTTACATATTCAATAAATCTATATATTTCATTCGCGACTACTATCATCCATTCTTCGTTACATCGCATCTGTGTACAAATATCATTCACACCCCGATTTTTCTCTAATACATTCTTCTTTTTTATATTTATATATATATATTTATATCGATATACATATACGTGCGTCGCATACATGTATACGTCGTTTTTGTTTTCTTGCATTTTCATTCGCTATATGCATAACGTTAGCTTAGCGCCTAGGTGAGGAGACCATCACATAATATTCTGCCAACTTATTATGGACGGTCGGATACAGAGGCTTGGCGCTGAGACGCGGCGTCACATGTTTCACGGCTCTACGTTTTTAAAAGAATTTTTCACTGATCTTTTAAATTAAATTTTGTTAGATATTCTCGACTATTAGGAGCTCTGTCTGCAGGCGCCGCGAGTCGCGCTCACCTTTAGTATCAAGTGGATCGACAGTATATTATTGTGAAAAGAATAATCATAATAATAACGATAAAATATGTTACGCTCGATGAAAACATGTCAGATTCATGTACATTGAAAAAAGTAGATGGAAATCATTTATATTTAATAACAAATTCAATTCCTAACTTTTTCCAATGTCAGATCATAAATAAAAGCATCAAAGCACGATGAAGAAAATGTATGTACTTCAAAATGTGACTGTTAAACAAAAATCGCGTTACGAAAAAAGTATTTGAACTGTGACGAAATCGGAATGCTTTACATGGCCGAAGTACTTTGATACTTTTGACGCTGCATGGTGACAGAGGAGAAAAATATCTAAAGGAGGCTCGATAGTCGACGACTCGAGTTTTCCGGGTCTATGATTAGCCTAACGCAAACCCGGATAAATCGCTGACCATTATCAATTGGCGAGAGTTCCGCGTCTGCAGTATTTTATTTTATACATTGTTAAGACTAGTGTGATAATAGGAACATGGTGTCTTCGTCTGCCAGTGCTTTTTCATTGTGGCGTAGAAACTGTACGAGAGAGATATGTTGCGTCGCAGGCGCTCGGTCGTTCAGTCTATGTGATCCGAGGCTGTTCTACTTGCTTTCGAGTGGAGAGTGTGGATTTGTTGACACAGGTCGCATATATTTTGTTCTTAAACTCAGCCACTATCAAAGACTTGCAATATAAAATCTAGTACGTGCACAATCACAAAACTTTGATTGAAAAATAAGTTCGACTACCGAAAGAACAAAAAATATAGACCTTAATTATAGACTTCCAACAAATTCGCACCTCATTTCGCAGTCAATCTCGCAGTTGGGGAAGACTGGGTGGGGAAGTGTATGTGGAACGGCTGGCAATCGAAAAGTTCCAAGTATACACGGAAAAATGCGTGGAATCGCTCGAGTTTCACTCACACTACATAACTTACGTTAAACGCCTTACGTTAACCGAAAGTTCCAACGGCAACAAATGCGCTATTCAGTCCATGAGAAATCCGATCGTCGACAATCAACGCGGCGATCTCACCACAACTTACAATTTCACATCGAACAAAGATAAAAAAATTACAATGATAATCAACTTTTGCAAGCAACATAGCCTCTAAAACAAGCGCTCTCCCTTTACGAACTCCAAACAAACAACCAAAATCCTCTTGGCTCCTAACACCTACTCGTCGTAAAAAATAGAAAACAATCTAAGGTCACTATTCTGCACTCTAGGCGGCCAGTCCCTCCCCTCGAGGTGCGGTGGGTGGCGGTAGTCTCGAGGGCGCCTGTGCGGGTGGCGAGCTTTCGCTCTCGGGTCGTTGAGCAGCAGCGGCCGCAGCCGCCGCTGCCGCTGCGGCGACAACAGCCGCCTCCCTCTCGTAATGGTGCTGGCGTATGGCGGCCTCGGCCGCACTGCTCCAGGGCAGGCTCGCCGAATGTTGGCTGCCCGTGTTGGAGGACGGTGTTCCGGGCGAGTGGGCCGGCGAGGGCGGCGTTGTGGTGCGCGGCCCTGGCTGGAAGAGCAGCGAACCCGCGGACTTGGGCCCCATCATGTCGAGGGGCCCGTTGCTCATGGGTGGAGTGAGAGCCTGCTGCTTGTCGGCGCCGTAGTGGTGGTGGTTGGCACCCGGGAAGCCGGCCCCGCTGGCGGCCGCTGCCGCGTAGACCGAACCGAAGAGACCGGCGTACTTGTTGGCCCCGACCGGGTGGCTAGGCAGAGGCAAACCGTTGCTGCCCTGGATCACCGAGATCTCGTTCAGCTGTAAGAGTCATAGGGGTTTGGTTTGCGCGTTTATTCGGGAGCTATCACCTGTGGGAACAGAAACGAAAAGAGAAACGGTTGCGGTGAGAACTTCTGTCTTGTTTTTGCTTTCTCTACTTAGCTAACACAAATGCATACGTGTCTGTTGCAGAGAGAGAGAGAGAGAGAGAGAGAGAGAGAGAGAGAGAGAGAGAGAGCAGCACTGAGCATGTTCTGACGGTAATAATCATTGCAGTTTATGCCTTGGCTCTCTCTTTCTCTCTGCAACCGTCGGAATGATAATCTTTTCTTTTTAAAAAAAGGTTCAAGTTTGAAACATCAAGAGATTGTTAAACATTAAATACAAAGATCTTAAAATATCTGCTTTTGGCCACTGTTATTTTTACCCGAGCTTTATGTAACGTTTTTTATTTGACGGTGCGTGGAAAAATGCTCATCGTTAGCAGTAAACTTCTGATAGGTATAAATAAACTCCCATGCATTCTCTTTGTTTTTGGTAAACAAACTAATCTCGAAGCCAGAGTTCTCGCACGCGGTTGTTTTTGTCTTCGAAAATGGAGTGCGAGAGTTTGTAGTTTGCCCAAAGGGAACGCGTAACTGAAAATATTTATCATGTCTCTTCAAACTCTACAAAGTTTTTGGGCGGCGGACCATACGCCGACTGCTTCTACTGAAGTCCTTTGGGCAATCTTCAAAAATTGCTTTCTTATCTCTGGGCTGGCTTCTCCTGGATGCTTACCTTTTGCGGCACTCCGTTAAGGAAGGGCGCGGGTAGGTACGGATAGAAGAGATCCGGCCTGCGCTGCAGGAACTCCGAGTCCTTGGGCGAGATTGGAAGCGAGGGTATGTCCAATGACATTCGTCGTCCGCGACGCGACGCCCCGTTGGTCCACATGTGAGTTCCCATGTGTACCTGTGGAATTTCAAAGTGATGGTGGAGTTTAGTCAACGTCGGCGGAGCGCTTGAAGGGAAACCGAGCGCAAAAAAAGAAAAGGAAAGGACCACATATGCGAAACACCCTCGGCTGGTAGCTCGTTACTTGAGTACGACACATCTTCTCGGTACACTAAGCAGAGCTTCGTATAGCGTTAGTATAGGAAAATGAAAACGTAGCAGATAGCGAGAGGCAACACACACGAGAGAAGGCGTTGGGTTAACGAGTTAGAAGAGTACAAGAAAAGAGGGATGTAAGCGAGCAGCGCCGAGGATAGGAATTTAGTGTTCCGGGGAAGGGTTGTTTTCTTTCTTTTTCCTTTTTATTGCGTATAGATTTCCTTTAGTCGTGATTCGTCGCTGACGATGATGCGGTACCTTGAGATTGCCCTTGGTGGTGAAGGCCTTCTGGCAGACGGTGCACTGGAAGGGCTTGTCGCCGGTGTGTGTTCTCATGTGGATCTGGAGCGCCGAGGACGAGGAGAAATTCTTATTGCAAACCTGGCACAAGTGCTTGCTGGGCATGCCTGCAAATACACACACACAAGAAATTCGCTAAGCTGTCCCCAACAATTATATGGCGTTTCAGAAGTCAGCTCATTTTTATCGCGAGATTTGCGAGGCCCACGCACAAGTATAACGAGGCGCGCGGGGAAGCTTGAAGAGA